>NC_136918.1:86734297-87248089 GCF_949752795.1 Hyperoodon ampullatus | reverse complement strand
GCTGCCTCGGCAGGAGCCCCCCGGGGAAGGAGTGGAGGGGGTCCTCCAGCAGCAACCATCAATTCTATGGTGTGGTTTTGTTTTGTTTTGTGAGGTCTGAACTGAGGCTCAGCTGATGGGGCAGGGGGGTGGCGAGAGGGTGAATAAGGGATTTTACCCAAACCAGTGACTCTGAATGGAGGCCTTGGGTTCCGTTGAGGGGGCCTTGGCAGTGGGAGCTTGAAAAGAGGGTCTCTTTGGGTTGTTGGTGGGGGGGGTTAGGTGGAGGCTGGGGGGACATTTTGAGGTGGGAGGGGTAGGGGGAAGGAGGAAAATAGCACAATAATGGGAAAAAGGAGGCCAGCTTCTCAGCTCTCATTTCTGACAATGAGTCCCATGTGGTTCTCTTTATCTCGGCCATTCAGGAGTCAATAGGGAGAGCTTTTTCATTTTCAACTCTGAGTGTACAGCCACCTCCACGCCCCATCTCACACACACACACACACACACACACACACCCCTAAAAGTGTGGGACACAGAGCAAGACATTAGAAATGTCTGAAAAGCTATTTCCTCAGCTGCAATTTGCTGCATTTTCTGTCCGCCCGCTGGAACTGCACATATGGGACGGACACTCAGTTCACAGCCATCCCCACCACTGTTCTTCCGTGTTCTTCCGGTGTCACCACACTCAGCCCCTAATCCCTCTTTTCTCTGTTGTGCACCCCTTCTCTCCTCCTCCCGTGGATTCCTCAGTCTTTGACTCTTTAAAAAGACATAAGTCATATGATGACAGGTAAAGCAGAGCTCCGTGATGGAGTGATGGTTACTTTTAACAAAATAAGCGAAAACAAGATGGGAGCAAACCCAAGCCTGAACTCTAGACTGTTTTAGTGTACAGAAAACAACAGACAACAAACAACAACATTGTTTTTGATGGTGGACTTCTGTGAAATGTTAAGTCCCCAACTAGACAGATCCCTGTCAATTTGTTCCTATGTCTATCACTGAGGGAGCCGCAGCCTCTGAAGTTAGCCTGATAAAAAATAATTCATCTAGTTTTCAAAGAATATCGTTCTGGATTCTCGTGGGATATGGGAGTCTCAATAGGTACAACATTCTTAGTCAGGGATGGAGGCTTGAAAAAATATAGGTTCCAGGTCTCAAGATTCTAATTCAGTAGCTCTGAAAGGGGCTCAGGGTTTGTGAGTTTGTGTGTGTGTGTGTGTGTGTGTGTGTGTGTGTGTGTGTGTGTTGGATCAGAGAGGCATTAGTCAAATAATAGTCACTAGAAACTAAGCCAGTGCCAGGCAAATGGTTGGTTACGTGACTTAGATCCATCTAACCAGGGAAAGGCCCTCTGCTACTAAGCAGTGTAGCTGAATGAAAAAAATGGGAAGGAGGAAATTATCACTTTCATTACCAAACAATGAAGATAAGGGGAAGGAGTAATTGAAGATGACAGTAACATCAAACAATTGCTCAGTGCCACACAGTTCCTCCAAGAATTACAAGGGGCATTGAGACTCAGTTGTCTCAAGCTACTTGCCCAAGGTCACACAGCTGGTAAGTGGCAGAGCCAGAATGCCTCCCCAGGCTTGAATGATCTGGACAGCATGCTCTGAAGTGGGAGGAGACCCCAGGAGTGGGATGGGAGTGATGGAGTGCTGGAAAGTAGACTTCCACACAGCTCATAGGAATGCTCCTAAGGGCTGGTCATGCACTCAGTGGCTGTGAGCTGTGAAGTGGCTCCTGGCTACTGCCTTCTCATCAAGGGCTCCATGATGACTGTCCTTAACAATACTGTATTGTATATTTGAAAGTTGCTGGGAGAATAGATCTTAGAAGTTCTCATCATGAGGGAAAAAATTATAACTACAGGGAGTGATGGATGTTAGCTAATCTTGTTGTGGAGATCATTTTGCAGCATATGTATACATATGTCAAATCATAATGTTGTATACTTTAAACTTATATAATGTTATGTGTGAATTATATCTCAGTATAACTGGGCAGGGAGGGGAGAGTACATAATTTTCTTAAAGAACTCCAGATTTCTCACCTTTCACAAATCTCATTTCTTCCTCTTAACACAACTTGCTCTGCTGGGCAAAGTACCCCACACCAGGCTTAGAAGGAAGATGAGTATTGCTTTTAAACCTATCTCTGAGCAGGCAAATGAGTATAGCTTTCAGGTCTCTCACACATGATGAGGAAATCACAGTTACCCTTTCCTTGGCTCCATTTCCAGTGTCTTGAAGGTGCAGCTGTGTGGCTTGACTGTGAATATTGGGAAGGATATGAAAAAGGTAGGAGAGTGGCCCATTCTGCCATCTGGCCACTTCTTAACCAGCTCTCCTCCAACCAACTCTTCACGATGTTTGGAGTCCTAACTCTACCACACAATGTGGATGCACTCGCTCACAGGGTTCAGATGTGCTTATCCCCTCCCTCTAACTACAGAGCTCCTTGAGGGCAGGAGCACTGCCTCATACTTCTTCAGCACCCCCAACATGCCCAAGGCCAGTAGGGAGCATATGCTGCTCGGTAACTGGCCTTTGCTGGATTCCCAACAAGTGCCTTTTAAATTGGAATGCTCAGAGTGGATTTGGTCTGCCAGTTGTGTTTGCTCACCATTCTGAATCATCTTCCTCTTGTTGGCATGCTCTACTTTCTGGATCATCCCAATTGAGGTGTTTTAACTCCATGTGGACTTGGCCAGTGACTTCAGTGCTGCCTTCAGCTCTTTACATATTCTGATGCCCACTTCGCTTTCCCCAGCCTGTTGTGTTGGTTCTACCCCCACTGAGTCAAGCCCACTGTCTTTAGGTGTGTGTCTGTGCTTACCTGGCATATTCATACTCATCTCAACTGTTGTTTTGGGGGCTATTTTTTCTAAATTAATTAATTTATTTTATTTTTGGCTGCGTTGGGTCTCCGTTGCTGTGCACGCAGGCTTTCTCTAGTTGGGGTGAGCGGGGGCTACTCTTCATTGTGGTGCACTGGCTTCTTATTGCAGTGGCTTCTCTTGTTGTGGAGCACAGGCTCTAGGCATGCAGGCTTCAGTAGTTGCAGCCCACGGGCTCAGCAGTTGTGGCTCTCGGGCTCTAGAGCGCAGGCTCAGTAGTTGTGGTGCATGGGCTTAGTTGCTCTACAGCATGTGGGGTCTTCCCGGACCAGGGCTCGAACCTGTGTCCTCTGCATTGGCAGGCGGATTCTTAATCACTGTGCCACCAGGGAAGCCCCTCAACTGTTGTTTAGCAATGCTTCTTGTTCACCTGTTGCCAATTTCTTAATACAATGGCCAGTCCAAACCTTCTCCATTCTTCCACTTTACCTCCAGACCCAGAGCTTGAAAACAATCCCACATGCTACTTTATTGAGGTAGTGGGGCCCCCAGGAGCCTGAGTATTCCATCTCTATAGCCTCTTCTTCCAGATATGTGAAGGCAGGTTTGTTTGGGGTTGTTTTTTGTTTTTGGTGGGTATTTTTAGGGCTCACCCCTTTAACAATGGGCCTTTCTCCTTCAGGCCTTTGCCTCCCTCAAATTCCTGTCCCCCTACAGTTTTTAGATATCATCAAATTTCTCTCCTTTTTTTCCCTTCTCCTTAATCAATAAAGATATATATATATGTCACCACTATAATAAATTAAAAGACAACAAAAACAGTTGTCCTTACGTTCCCCTTCAGTTTCCATCCTATTTTTCCTTTTATCTAAAGGATAAATTCTAACTTTGTTATGACTCGGTCACTCCTTAGTCTTTTGTCATCTGGTTTCCTCCCTTTCACTCTGTGTTGTTCATACTGGGAAAAGCAACAGTAACCTTGAAGAGTCTTTCCTTGACCTCATTGTGCTGGGTTCTCTGCTGCATTTGATGCTGTGGCCACGCCCTCTTCCTTTCACTTCTTTAATACTCTGTGTGCCTCTGTTTCTTGTACTACTGCTATTTCTTCATCCAGGCCACACATGTGGACATTTCCTAAGATTCAGTCTCTGCATGTTTTTCCTTGGTGATGTCTTTCACTTACAAGCCTCCACTTATTACCACGTCTCAGTAGGGTCATACCGTCACACTTCCAATTGTCTATTGGATTTTTCTACTTGTCCATCTTACTATTACTTAAAACTTGAAATATCTCAAATTGAATTTACTTTTCTTCCTAAACTGTTCATCTTCTGTTCTACTAACTTCAAGCCTCAAGGTCACTGCCTTTCTGCTAACTATACTATCCCATCAGTCATTAAAGTCTATGACTCCTTTAGATGAACCCTCAATCCTATCTATTCAGTTCCCTTCACCACCATCCTAATTCTGGCCCTTATCCCTGACACTTGGACTATGGAAATTAATCTATTAACATACTTTTAGAAGTATTTTTAATCTGTTAAAATGTATTTTTTGTACTCACACATCCTGTGGTTCCATATAATTTACAGAATCAAGTCCAACCTTAGCCTAACATTCAAGACCTTTCTTAATTCAGTCGCAGCTCTGTGTTCCCAGTGTTTCTCCCTCTACCATATTTCTCTTAAACAAATACATCACTCCAGCAAGCTGTTCTGCTCGTAAGCTCCCAGACACTTTACGTTCTCTTATATCCACACAATTGCTTTGTCCTTCCCGAGGCACTCATCCTTCTTATTCCCATCTCTCCTGGCCTAACCTTCCTTCAAATTCCAATTGAAATCCTGCCTTTCAGAAAACCTTCCTTGCCCATCTCAATCTAAATCTCTTCTTCCCTTAAACTCCCTTTAACTCTCATAAACTCCTGGAAAGTTATGAAATTATATAAAATTACATCTTAGGTTTAAAATCTTGCTTAATTTCTTATTATCTTCCTAACTAGATTGTCTGCTCAATTTGGATCTGGACCCCCAACTGACACCAAACTCAGACGTAGGAAATACTAGCTGTTCTCTTCTGAGTTTCTGTGGCTTTATAAATATAAGTTGCCTCTGTAAATTAAGTTCCAAGCCTGTGTGTTTATGAGAGCAGACATCTTCAATAGGATTAACTACGTGCTGGTGTGGATATTTTGTTGTGCTTCTTTTCAAACAAAATCTTATTGATTGGCTGCCAGTGGAACTATATGTACCTTACCCTATCCTTTCTTTTTGACTTTCTTAGCAGGTGGGAAAGAAGCAAGGTAGACAGCAAGTCATATTCTCTTTCAAGTAACCTCATTTTTCATACAATGGCTAATTTCTTTCTTTATGCTAAAGTAAGTCCATGGTTTAAAGCAAAAAAAAAAAAAAAAAGAAGGAAGGGAGGAAAAAAGAAATAAATTTTGTAATAGAATCTGATTTAAGTATGTTTTTAAAAAATGGAAATTTATACCAGACTAACAGCTTTAGTATATCTAGATCATGAGTTAAGCACCACCTACACTCATTTACCAAAAAAGAAAGATGTGAGAATCATAGATATAAATACATCTTTTTTCCTTATGTGAGGAATCAAAATCTTTACTAATGAGACTTTGCTACTTTAATTCAGGTTAGAGTCAGTCCATCTTCACAAAGCTGTCTCCATTTCTTGCCAAGTTGGTGAAGTAATGTCTTGTGACTGACTCAGTGTATCAGTAGACCAGCAATAAAGGCATCACCTGAGAGCTTCTGAGAAATGCAGAATCTCAGGACACCCCTCAGAATCAGCATCTTCACAAGATTGCCAATTGATTCACATTTACATTAATTAAAGTTTGAAAAGCACTGAAGTAAAGCAGATTTGATGATCAGACAGCCTTGGAAATTCATCTCAGGTGGCATGAATGGGATGCTTGTTTCTGTAGGAATCTTAAAGCAAATATGTGGGTGTTGATGAACTGACAATATAAGATACCCTCATCTTGCAGACCAGAGTTCTGAATAATGCTCAAGACTGCAAGAGCCCTGAAAGAAATGCCTGCAGCCTTCCTCTTGGGCTCAGGAAATCCCTCCAAGATTTACAGTCCACCCTCCAGCCCTCACTCATTTCTGTCACTTTGCTCTCCTCCTGGACCTTCCCTCTCTGCCTTTCTACAGATGCCTGCTTTAGACAGGCTGGCAGTGAGTTCCTGCTGCTGCCCTTTGAGTGCCTCTCAACACCCTGCACGAGGCCAGGCTCCAGGAGAGGAAGGGCCTGGAACTCTGTGTAACCCAGGCATAAATTGCCCCAGAGAGCGTTTTTCTCTAGTATGTCATCTGCTGCTGTCTTTACTCTGTCATCTTTCTCAAAGCCATCTGGAGAAACGTAATTGCTATAAGTATTGTATTTATTTCTTGTTGGGATCTGTTATTTTCCGATTAGGCTTTTCTTAAGTGTATCTTCATTTTGAATAGAAGAAAAAGACTAGTGCTCATATAAAAGAGCAAAGACAGCAGACCAGGAACAGGCACACCATTTTGCTGTGATGCTGGGTTCTCCTTAACCCTGAGAACCACCAATAACATCACTGTAAATGTTTTTTTTTTACTCATGCATTCATTTTCAACAAATATTATTGAGCTCCTACTTGTGCCAGATGCTCTTCTATGGAGTGCAGGTATTTTGGTGATCAAAACAAAATCTCTTTGTCTTTCCATGATAGATATTTGGGGTGGGTAAGGAAGGAGAGAGAAAGAACAAAAATGAGTAAAACAAAACCTCTGGCCTCAAACCTCCAGAATACATGGAATGATCTAGGCACAGATATGAGGAGGAAGAGGGGAAAATATGGGAAAGTAGAGGAGAGGAAGGCAAGAGGTAGAGAAAGAAGTCAGAAAGACATGGGAGTGGTAGGGGATGCCAGTCACAGCCACTGCCCAAGCCATGGCCGTCACAGCTCATGGGCTCCCACCCAGGCGCTGTGGCCAGAGGGTGCATTTCTTCTTTGGAAGGAGGAGAGCTGCAGAAGGAAAAGACACTAATAAGCCAGAGGCAAAACAGGCACTTAGTAACAAGAATCCTTGTGAAGAAAGGAAGTTAGGAATCAGATTATAACAAAGATATAAATTGGAATTTTAAAGCTCAGTAATTTTCAGAGGTTATAAGGACGCGTCAGAGCCTCCTGCTCTGAGAGTTCTCACAGCCCTGTGCAACAGTCTCACAAATACGTCAGGGTGTGAATATGGGATCCTATGTGTATATGATGTGTCTTGGGATTGTGGGGGGCACAGCGCTTGGGCAGAGGGAAAGAAAGAAGGCAAGGCCATTAAAAGCCTTGCTGAGAAAGGTATTTCTTGTGCACAAAAAAGAATCAGGCCCCTCGCTCCCTACTGAGCCCATTTCTCCAGCCTTTGCCTGAGCTGTCAGGCATGAATCCCTGTAGCATTCCGTAACTAATTGACAGTAATGGGGGCCATTGGGAGTCTAAGAATACATGGCATTGCCCGGCATGCACTGGAAAGAAGGGGGGGCTGCCTCGGGGGCAGCTGTGGGGAAAATAAAGGCTGTCTTGTAAACTGCTTTTAATGTGAAGGTAAGAGGTAGAAAGTAGGGAGGAGCAGATTTAGACAAACTTCTACTTTAGCCTAAAAATAAAAAATTGTAAATCCCCTATTTTATCCTCAGCTAATATTCCAGGATACTAAGTTTGCCACAGAGAAGAGACAGATGGAATTTCAGTTAATCCCAGGGCCCCCTGTGAGATCTATATTGTACCCTCTGGATTTACAACATATTGTAATATATGACTGGAGCCTCCGGAGATTCCATCGCAAATCAACCCTCTTTATTCCAGGGGTTCAGAAAACAGCTACAAAGGCCCACTTCACAATCAAAAGTGGCCAACTTTTTACAACTTCATCCTCAGAGTTGAAATCAAATTTTTAAATTTTACAACAGATCTTATTTATTTGAGCAGTCTCATGTTTTTTTGAGGGGACATTTATTTTTTCCTTCTATTAATGATGATGTTTATGTGCTAAAACTGTTTAGCCCAAATAGAAATTTGTAAAAAATACACCATTTATCACACCTTGAAGAATGATTCACCACAGAACCACAGTAAATTATCTCCCAAGGATTTTTACCTTTCTAGAATGTAGTTTTTAATGATAAATATATTCAAAATAAAAATAAAAGCAGTTACCTCTGCTATGAATAGCACATGAAGGTGTAAATACTGAAATAACTTTTAAGAATTCCAAGTTGTTTTTCAAAGCCAGAATTATTTATCAGGTACCTACAAACTTACAGCTTTGACTTTTATTTCTTTGCTTTTCTTGTATTATTGGCCTTGCCTGTCTCCATTTGTTCTTCATTTCAAAAATAATATTTGCATAAGCATTCACACACAAAAAAAAGTTTCCAAATTAGTTGTGGCTTTTTGATATTAGGGATAAATTTTCAGCACATTTTTCTCAGCATGCTACTTTTCCCCAAAATTGAACGTCACCTCAAATCTTTCATGACCTTCTGCAGAGATGAGTTTCCTCTGTGCTGTAGTGTAGACTCTTCACTCTTCAGGTTGCTGCTCTGTTGTCCAGCATCGTTTTATGGAAGATTTGCCCCCAGACTCCTGGGGAATATCTTTAGGAATCCAGATAAGCAAAGACCTGTACTTTGAGAAAATGTCATTTTGGAGAAAGAAATGTGTCTTTTTTAAAAGAAGACTAGCGGTTGAAATATGATGAGAAAGGTCTTCCTCTCAAAGGTCACCATGAGGAACTGAGGACCAGAGGGCTGTCCTTTGAAACGCTGTCTATGAGACTCAGATGCTGAGAGCTGGAAGGACTAGAAGAGGTGTCATATAGGCAGTGAAGAGACTGTGTGTCCCCACTCTTCAGTTTCATGGAAGTTAAGCAGAATTCAGTGAGGCAGTAGCAGGGACATTCCTCTCCAGATTGTCAGGAGAGCAGAGTTCTCGAGCCAGCAGCTCTTTTCCTCCACCAAAAGCACAGCCTTGGAGGAACACATCAGGGAACGCTTCTTTTTCCCTTTATCTACCAACATGTAGCTAGAGCAGCAGGGGCTGTTACATGGTGAGGACATCCAACCAAATCAAGCAGAGAGCCTTCATGTGGCACAAGAACTCTTGTGGGAACCACCAGGGACACTTAAGGGACTGGTCAACCCACTCTTCCACGAGGTTTGGAACATTGGCTCCAAGGTTGGAAGAGGGTCTTTTTAATGGAATAAGCCCCTATGTCTAGGGACATTGGTTTATCCCGTTAAACCACTCTTTAATCAGAAAATTATATATATATAGTGTCCAAAACATGCCTGTTTTGGATCTTAATATCAGGCAATCAAAGTTCATTTTAATGTAATTATTAGGGTTTTATTTCCTCATCTGAACAAAAACATGGATTTGTTATTAAACCCAGACCAAACATTCATTTAACCTGTCTCATTTCTATACTAGATATCATTTATTTTGCAAAGAGCAAATATGTGGTTACTTAAAAATAATATACCAACCAAATATTAAGAGTGATTGAGTTTCTGTTTGCTTTTTTTACCTTTTGTGTAAAAATAGTTGTGGCTTTTTGATATTAGGGATAAATTAATAGTAAAAGTCAATACTGTAGTATTTGCTATGTTCAATAGCAAATGAATAGTAAAAGTCAATACTGTAGTATTTGCTATGTTCCAGGCACTGTTCAAAATGCTTTATATGTATCAATTATCTAACCATCACAGTTCTCTATGAGGTACTATTATCCTCCTTTCCAAAAAGATAACATTAATGACATGAGGAGTGTTCTGAGAACATAGATGTTTCTCAGCCTTTAGAGTTTATGGCCAGGTATCAGGTTTTCTGATGGCCTGTTCATTTGCAGAGTTGAAAGTGACTGACCTTTTAAAACATAGTCAATATGGTTCTTCTTCTTCATTTTTCCTCCCCTAACTTCTCCAAGTCTGCCCTGAACTCTACACTATTTACAACGTATTTAAGACTCCCTCAATTATATTTGGCAATTTTACTTTTGTTCCTTCTGTTTTTATTTTTATCCTATTAATTTCCTATTCCAACACCAGCAGAAATTAAAGCAAGATAAAAGGAGAAGGAAAGGATAATATAAGAGGTGTTCTGAAATCACCTGGTTTAAACTTCACAATCAGATAACGTGGGAAATGTATTCTAAATAACTCAATTGAAAAAAAAATGCTTGGTGAAATTTTTTGCTGTTATTTTACTTTTTCCTTGTGTATGTATTTTCTGGGCTGGTTTAACTATTTTATCATCTCTTTTACTGAAGACTCAAACCATGATTGTTTTTAATCTCTTTGCTGAACCAAGGGAAGTGAGTACATTAGACCAAACAAGTTTTCTGTTAGATCTTACATACTAGTTTCTTCCAAAAGCCTTCACTGACAAGCCTTTCCCAAAGGTATCTATTCCTTCCTTTGAATTCTCTTGGCATTTAAGTATATAGACAGCACCTCACCACCAAGCTTTTGTTTATTATCTTGGCTTGGGATTGTTCTCTATTTATTTAACTGGCACACATCTTAGCCAAGGAAAACGGCTATTCTTTTTCTTTGCAGATTCTGCAGAGCCTGATTTTATAGGTCAGACAATTTGATGAGCTGAATTAGAGACAGTGCTATATATAAATGACATATTTCCCTAAGTATGATTGCTGAGCACTGAATTCATTGGGAAACTGGGCCAAGTAGACAAAGTATCACATCTAGAAGAGGAGAAATGTTGGTCTGGACTGTCCCAGATTCTGGCAGATGGAAAGATAATCTTAGGTGAGGTCAGGAGCCCAGACAGCATCAGAAATGGAGCTGGAATCCAGCCTGGGCCCCTCTGTGATGGTGGGACCAAAGGAGGAAGACTGTCCAGAATATTGGAAGATGCTGAAGTTAGAGACCGGAAGTAAGACTAGGTTTTCTCTAAACAAGAGAAGAGACATTCTCTGTAACATTTGTAGAGTAGAGTCCAGGAGAAACATCTGCACTGAAAATGGAAAGCCAACCCATGGGATACCGGAGACGAAGATGTTCAAAGAAAAGCATTAATATGGTTGAGTGACTTGCCAGGAATGTTTGACTGGGCTATTATGACAAAACCGATTCCAGGATCTGATTTTTGTGGTTTCAACAACTCTTTATCCATTCTCTGAAGATTGCTCTCTTTACCCTAAGTATAAGTTTTGACCTTTCGTTCTCTTTATCTTTGGAAGCTCCGAGGAAATCATTGTTTAAGGAGGATCAGACTCTGCCAGAGCAGAGTCACACCATGTGGGCTGTCCTGAGCTTGCCACTGGCACCGTGGCAATGACAGCCACTCAGGCCCAACAGTGTTACTATTTCAGGCTATATCTTCTTCTGTATATTAGCAGGCTGTTTTTATGTCTTCAGAAATCATTTCTGCCTGTCATTAAGATTGATAAACTAAGTTGGCATTCATGTAGGATCTTTCCAACAAGCATCTAAAACTCAATAATGACAAAAGAATCCCTCTCTCTCTCTTTCTCTTTCTCTAATTGACTTTATTTTTCGAGCAGTTTTAGGTCTACAGAAACACTGAATGGAAAGTGCAGAGTTCCCATATACTCTCTCTCCCTCCCTATTCCCTTACCTCCTTCCTCCACAGTTTCTCCTGTTATTAACACCTCGTATTGCTGCTGTACATTTCTTACAACCTATGAGCCAATATTTATACATATTTATTAACTAAAATCCATAGTGTATATTAGGGTTTTATACATCCTATGGGTTTTGATGAATGTTTAATGAAAAGCATCCACAATTACAGTATCAAACAGAATAGTTTCACTGTCTGAGAAGCCCCTTGTGCTCCACCTACTCATCCCTTCCTCCCTCCCTCCCTCCCTGTCCTCTAACCCCTGGCAATCACTGATATTTTTACTGTCTCCATAGTTTTGCCTTTTCCAGAATGTCATATAGTTAGAATTGTACAGTATGTAGTATCTTCAGATTGACTTCTTTCAATGAACAATATTCACTTTAGGTTCCTTCATGTCTTTTCTTGGCTTGGTTTTTCTTTTTATCACTGAATAATATTCCACTGCCGGATATACCACGCTCACCTACTGAAGGACATCTTGGTTGCTTCCGGGTTTTGGCAGTCATGAATAAAGCTGCTGTAAACATCCATGTGCAAGTTTTTCTCATTTTGAAGTTGAGTAACAGAAGCAAGCCTCCCAGAATTCTATATCCCCACACTTCCCCATCTGGCTCATTGACTGGCTGGCTCCAAGGCTCTAGGAACTGATTGCTCACAACCATTCTTGGTCATCCTCCAAGCTTAACATGCAGAGGTTAAGGTCATAGTTATGTCCAAATGGCCTGATGGCTGATCCCAGCCCAGGGCAAGATGATCTCTAAGATATCACCATTGTGGAGGAGAGGCAGTCTCAGCTGACCCAAAGGAACCTATTCCACCACAGCCTTTGGCCTGTGGAACTTGGTCTTCTGTCTGAGAAGTCACTTGGAAATGCCATTTCCAGCCACATGCTGCAGACAGACCACTTTCATCTTCTGAAGCCAATTCCCAGCTAGCTAGATGGTACATTTATAGCCCACCCTTAACACCTTCCCACCTGTGTGTGTGTGGTTTTTTTAAATATAAATTTATTTATTTATTTATTTTTGGCTGAGTTGGGTCTTTGTTGCTGCACGCGGGCTTTCTCTAGTTGGGGCGAGTGGGGGCTACTCTTCGCTGTGGTGCATGGGCTTCTCGTTGTGGCGGGTTGTTGTGAAGCATGCCAGCTTCAGTAGTTGTGGCTCATAGGCTCTAGAGCACAGGTTCAGTAGTTGTGGCGCACAGGCTTAGTTGCTCTGCAGCACGTGGGATCTTCCCGGACCAGAGCTCAAACCCGTGTCCCCTGCATTGGCAGGTGGATTCTTAACCACTGCACCACCAGGGAAGCCCCACCTGTGTGTTTTTGAAACCCGCTTCAGCCTCAGGAAAACAGTCATCATGAAGTTCTTTGTTTCACTTAAAAAAGATGTACTTATGTTACCAAACCTGGGTCTGCTCACCCACTCTACACAGCAAAACCAATATACTGACACCAGTTGTCATGAAGGAAAGTACAGTGTTTACTGCAGGGCACCAAGCAAGGAGAACAGGCAGCTCATACTCAAAAGACCGAACTCCCCAGTGTCTTTCAGGGAAGGGTTTTTAAAGGCAACATTTAGGGTAAGGGTTTCAGGGGGCATGACTTTCTTCTGATTGGTTGGTGGTGAGGTAACAGGGTGGTGGTTCAGGAATCTTAACCATCAACCTTCTGGTTCCGACCAGCCTGGGGTCTGTGTGCTTGTGGTCAGCATGTAGTCACCATCCTCCACCTGGCTGGGGGTCTTAGTTTCTGCAGAACAACTCAAAGATATGTGTCAGATTGTTATCTATATTCGTTGAGGAGGAGCTAGGGTTGTTTCATCACTGAACTATTATTTAAGCTATCATTACTTTTCTTGTTTGACTGCTTGTCCTTTGTTTCTGCATTCCCTTACTTTCCTAATTAGTTAACCACTTGAGCCTGCTCTTTGAAACTCAGGGAAGGCCTAGGAGACTAAAGCCTTTTTTAAAAACAAGAAATGGGGATGCGAAAGGGCTTTCGTACCTGGGAGGACCCCATAGGGTCCTGCTTGGTTTTAATCCCACCTTTTCTTTGATACTCCTCAATCCTGAGAGTAACAGGGGTGAGACAAGAAAGGGAATAAAGTTTTAGAGAGAGAGGTTCATTATAAACACGGCAGGGGAATTCGGTTTTAGGGGGACTCAGTTTCAATTAGAGCCATCCACTTTAGATTTCTCCCATTGGTTCCTTCCCTATGTTAATGTGGTATCCTCTTGACATCTACATACACTTAAAATGCATTTGGGGGGCTTCCCTGGTGGCACAGTGGTTGAGAATCTGCCTGCCAATGCAGGGGACATGGGTTCGAGCCCTGGTCTGGGAAGACCCCACATGCTGCGGAGCAACTAGGCCCGTGCGCCACAACTACTGAGCCTGTGCGTTTGGAGCCTGTGCTCCGCAACAAGAGAGGCCGCGATAGTGAGAGGCCTGTGCACCGCGATGAAGAGTGGCCCCCGCTCGCCGCAACTAGAGAAAGCCCTCGCACAGAAACGAAGACACAACACAGCCAGAAAGAAAGAGAGAGAGAGAGAGAGAGAGAGAGAGAGAGAGAGAGAGGGAGGGAGGGAGGGAGGAAGGAAAGAAAGGAAGGAAGGAAAGAAAAAAAGAAAGAAATGTGTTTGGGGTGTTTTCCCATGAACATGGGGGCTTCCACAGCAAAGTTGCAGAGGTGGTCAGTCTCCTCAGGCTCCTCTCTTGGCCACTTCCTTCCCAGCCACCCCCTGGGGCCTCTGTGCTCACCACAGCCCCACCCTCAGCCCTCACGGATCGCTCACAACCTGCTCCCAGGCTCTCTAGTCACCCCAGTCATCCCGAGCAGTAAAGGGATGAAAACAGCTTAAGCATCTTTCCTCCCTTAATGCATTTCAAAAAGGGACTGCTAGGATCAGCCAGGAGAAGAGTAGACACATGAAGCTTCGAGATAACCTGACCCCACCTCGAGGTGGAGGCACTTTGGCTCTCCTGAGATGGGGGGAAGGGAGGCTCCAAACCCCTTAAAAGTTTCCTTCCCAGGTTAGCTCCTCACTTAGAGGAGCCCGAACATCTCCTGGAAACTGTCTCATCAGGTAATTCACCTCTCAAACATTCCCCGAAGGGAGTCCGATTGTCGGTTTTCTTGGGGTGATTCTTTGGAGTTCACACTCCTCGCTCTTGTTCAGAGATCTGTTCCTGACCAGCTCCTGCTTGAGGAACGCGTGCATCGTGCTGGGTTGTCAGCAGAGTGGGCTTTTTCCGGCCAGGCCCAAGCGCAACCTCTCCCTACCTTGTTTAACTTTCTGTGAAATGTGGCCGACAACACTTAGTATGAGAGTACCCATAAAAGTACACATTAGCACTAGAGGAGAGGGGTGGATACTGTACCTGTAAAGGCAGTAAAAGGAGGGCAGTAGGAAGGGGACTTTTTGCGACAGCAACGGAGGCAGGAAAAGAAGTAGCAGGAAGTGGGCATCAAATCTTGGCAGTCCTGAGGAGGAAGGGGGAAGACAAAAGGTGAAGAAGCAGTGAGGGTGAACTGAGTGAGACGGTTTAGTTATGCTGTGTTTTGTGTGCCAGGATCTCTGTGGCTATGGAAATAAAGAAGGCAGTCTGCTTTCAAGATCTGGTTTGGCAAAGAAAAACAGTTGTCTGTTTGTCATTCGAATAGCAACACTGGGCTTGAATTGGGAGAAAGCCATTGATTATCCTCCTATCAGAAAACTCTTGAGTTAGCACTACCTTGTTCCATAAGCAGACTAAGCAAGGAAGGAGGCTCTAATGTTTGCACAATCTGCCATGTTTGCTGAGCCACACTTCCAGGGGATTTACATGCATTACCTCCATTTAGGGAGGTATCTCTATCTTAAATGGGAGTCGGTGAAAGCAAGAAAGGCTAAGTGACTTGCACAAGGACACATGACTAGTAATTTTCAAAAGTCTTGGTCCAGCGGTTTCCAAAGCCTGTCCTCACGCTATGGAGGTGATTGGAATTCAGCTCCGCTACCCACCCGACTCCAGACCCGCCTCCCACTAAGACAACAGTTGTCCCTTACGTAGAAGGAGCTTGAAATTTTACGATCAGAGATTTATCCTTTATCTAAACATTTTATTCTTTAGTAAATTTCTACTGAGAGGAATGAGCCATTAAAAAGTTTAGCATTAATGTCTTCCTTCCTGAGAACATATTTATGAGATAATTTCCTGCAAGGAAATTTTGATCGTGTGCATGCTGAATGGGGGGCAGTCAGAAAAGGGACAGAATGCGAGACTGACACAGAAGAGGGAGGCAGTGATGGAAGACACCTTTGCTTAATCCTCAAATGTTTCTGCTCCCCGGGGGAAGCCCTCCCCCTCCCAGCTTCTCTCCCTGTGCAGGGAACATAAGGGTAACTGGCTAGTTCACCCGAAAGGATCAGCGAGTGGGCAGAGGCCAGAGACGAGAAGGCTGCCGATAGCAGGGATGGGGGTGGGGGCAGTGAGGTGGAGACAAAGGGGGAAGTAACTTTATAAGTAAAAAAATGATAAGTGATGAAGAGAATGGCTAATCCTGGGGAACCCTGAGAATGCCAGACCGCCAAGCAAGGGCCTTTCTTTTTTTCACTTTCCTTTTTCTTTTCTTTTTCATTTCCTTTTATTTAATTTCGCTGCAGCACGTATAATCAATTACAGCCTGAATCGGGATAAAGGGAGGGGAAGCACTTTAATTCATAAATCAATTTTATACGGTCATCAGTCAGGTTGTGAATGCAAATACCTCTGTCGGTTTAGGTTATTCAGAATTAATTGACTCCCACCGGGCTGGGCTGCAGATGGAGAGGGGCTTTCTCACAAAGTCTCCTTGGGCCCAGCTTGGGGGCCGCCTGCTTCCGCCCTTCCCCCTCGGGCCCTCAGCCACCACCCTTTGCTCCTTTACCCTCTGGGCCCCAAACGTGGAGATGATGGGGGTGGGCATCCAGCAAAGAAGCTGGGTGGATAAGAGCCCAGAAAGATTGTTTGAAGAAGGAAGGGGATACACAGAAAGATGAAAGACCCCAAACAAACCCTCTTCAGTCCAGGCCCTGCAGAGACACCTTTATGCGATTAGAAATGCTTAGCTTTCAAGGGTCTGCTTTTAAGTTCTCTTGAGCTTCTTAAATAAGAAAGAAAAAAGAAAACAAATGGAAAAGCCAGAGCCCCTAGGCTGAAGCTGAAGGGATATTATTCAGAAACCACCGGGTTGCAGTGGTTCCTGTGGCTGCCAGATTTGAGCAGCTGGGGAGCAGCCCGGAAGAGAGGGCGAAGCGCCTGCAGGGCCCAGCACAAGTGAGGGCAAGGTCCTGCCCAAGCACCTTAGGCTGACGGGCACGGAGAGCCCCGGTCTGTGGACCCACACTGCAGCATGCGGAGAGAAAGAACGAATCAGGTGTAGGAAGGACTGCGGCTGCCTAGCTGGGCAGCACCTGTTTCCTAAATCAGGGTCTTCTCCCACAGGAGCTCACTCTCATTTGGAAAAGACACACACCTACCCACCCGTACATTAGGCCTACGCTGTCCTCTACTTCCCAGCTAGCTATAACCCTGAGCGTGTTGCTCCAAATCAGACTGTTTTTGTGGTTTTCACCAATGGCCCCCACGTTAGACTCACCTAGGGAGTTTTTTGTTCTGTGTGTTTTGTTCGTTTGTTAATGTCGATGTGCAGGGGGTCCACTCTTAATAAATCCTGCTTTAATCAGGTCTTGAGTAGAGCCCAGGGAATTGGTGTTTTTTAAATAAAGCTGCAGGTGAGTCCAATGTACAGGTAAGGCTAGAGCCACTGAAATATCTGAGAACCACTCCCATCCCCAGGCCCCATGCTCTCCCCAAAACCCAGGACTGGTTCTCAAAGTGTGGGGCATTAGAATTGTATGGGGAGGAAAAAGATTGGTAAGGAAAAGGAAAAAAAAACAAAATAAAATTTGAGACTGCATATGTTGCAGATTCCCTGGTCCCCTCCAGACACAGTGAATCTCTAGAAAATTCTGTAACTTATACAAACTCCCAGCAAGTGTGGGAAGCCCTGCTGGGTTTATTTGAAGGCAGATCCTACCCTGCTTTCCATTGCTGGGCATCACATTTTGCCTTCACGTACCGGTTCTGAGTTTGTGAATTCTGCCAGAGAGCTCTCCTGAGAGACCCACACCTGAATCCGACACAAAAGGAAAGCAATCCATTTGATGGGATGATCTTAAAGGTTGCATGTTCCCAAACATGGGTTCTTAATCCATATCGAGCCTCTGAAAAATCAGCTGCAAAATTCTTCACATATTTTTAACCAGAACTCAAATAATTGGCCCCTGATCTTTAATACAGTAGCTTGAATGCAAATGAGCCATACTTATTTATTATAAAAGGCTAAGAGGAATTCTTGGAGAAATGTTCCAGTTAGTCGCTCATTTGTATTTTACCATATACTACTGGAGGCAGTAAAACTGCCTTTCTTTAAAATTCTTAGTACTTCAGACTTCATTCCCAAGTCAGACTAGACTTCCTCTCCCAGAAGTCTGAAGGTCTTAATGGAGATTAAATGTGTGTTTTCTCCTGCTGTACTTAGCCAGCAGCAAAGAGAAATTGTGGGGGGTTGGGGGGTGCAGAATGAAAGGGCACCTTGTTTGCAAAGCTCTATATTTCTAAGGTAGAAAACGAAGACCGTCCATTCGGGGGAAAAAGAAATCCTTAGACCATTAAGGCAGTATGCCAGGGTGATTAAACATACTGCCCAGCTTTGAAACAGCTGCACCACTTACCTTGGACAAGACGTATAACTTGTGTGCCTGTTTCTTCCTCTTTAAAGTGGGAATATTAACAGGAGCTACGTCATAAGGTTGTTGTGAGGATTAAATGAGATAAAGCGTCTAAAAAGCTAAGCAGAAAGCAAACTCAGTAAATGACAGAGAAAGCATGGATGAGAGGTTTCTGAAGAGTGCATCAGTGGGCCTGTTGGTCTGAATTGGTCCCCCCCAGTAGCAGCAGCATCCTTGGGAACTTGTTAGAAATGTGAAATCTCCAGCCCCATCCCAGAACTACTGATCCGAAGCTCTGGGGGTGGGACTCAGCGCCCTGTGTGTTAACAAGCCCTCTGGTGATTCTGAACCCCCCTAAAGTTGGAGAACCATGGGGTAAGTGAAGGGCTGGAGGCTTGGCAAGCAATCAGAAGGTTCTTAGGGTCAAGCAGTTTGTGGTAAAGAAGGAGGTTGGACTCGACTCTCTGTATAGGAAACAGAGGAAGGTGGCTTACACGACTGTGTTTGGGATTGGAAGGAAAGGCAGCTCAGAGGGACTGCGGCCTGGGGTGTCCAACCAGAGGGTGACATCTCAGCAGGAACCATAACACTTTGGACAACAGCACTGTTTGCAAAGCCCTGCCCCAGGCGACCTCTCAGACCTCACAACCTCAGACTGCCTTCCCTCCTCCACACTCCCAGCCCCTCCCCAGATTCCAAGACCCAGGGGTGCCTCCGACCCCATTGCAGCCTGGGACGTCAGCAGACTGCACTGCCCACTCTGTTGCCAGATGAGAGCAGCAGGGAAGTCTGAGTCTCCTGGCCTAGACTTGTGCAAAGAGGGCAGCTCTGCCAGTAAGAGGGTCCTAGAAGGGTAGTCTCAGCCATGCTGCTTTGAGATGCCAGTGGGGTACCTTCTCCCTAGCACTTTCCTTCTCCCACAATAGGATTCCCAAGAGCCAGAAGGTGGAGATGGGGGGAAGGCAGTCTGGAGGGGTGGAAACAAAGGAATTTGGAAGTCATCTGTATAAAGGTAGTTTTTTTTTAAGGTATCAAAAAAAAAAAAGGAGAAAGAAGTCCAGGGGTTTCAGAGAGAAACCACATATTCAGATCTATAAGAGGCTAAAGAAGGAAAAGCAGGCACAGTTAGGAGCCAAAGGGGTGGTTAAAGTGCCCTGTTAAAGATTTCTACTTCCATTCCACGAACAATAATAGAGCACCTGCTGGGTTCCAGGGACTCTGCTATACTCTGAGAGACAGAAATGCATAAGACACAATTCCTGCCCTCCAAGAGCCTTTGAAGAAAGACAGAAGAAAATAGAAAAATTGTGCACATTCCTTCCAAAATGACACCTGAAGAAAAGGAGAAAACAAAGCAACTCCCAAAGTTTTTTTTTTAAACACTTGACTTAAATTTGATATTTGGAGTTCAGCAAAAAGGCAGAGTGCGAATTATCCACTCCCAACCCCTCTCGTTTACATGCACACACATATGCGCACATGTACACACACACACTTCAGCAGCAGTCGTGTCCTTGTGGAGCTGGCCAGTGAAGGATCCGCCTTCCAGTGGCTGCTGGCCCTGCCACAGGACTTCAGTCTTGATCAGAAAAGCACTAGAAGTTCATTAAAGAAACAAATCCTAGAGTTTATGGTATGTAAGCCAACTCCAACCTACCCTCCCTTCAATGAGGTAAAGGCAAAGGAGCCTGACAAACACAGATCTAATTTCCTGTGAAATGCACAGGGGTTTAGAAACTAAGAGAAGAGCAGGATTTAGACAGATACATTTTGCATTTTATCACACGAGATACATAAAACCCTTTTGTTGTGTTCACTAGGCCCAAGGCCCCCTTAGTTTCATCCATCCTTGACTGGTACCACATCCTGTCTTGAGCTCAGCCCTTCAGATCCCCCTCCCTTTGGGCTACCTCTCCTTGGGGAAGAGAAGTTAAGGCAACTTCGTTGGTGTGGTGGCTGGGACTTAAGTCACATGCTTCCCAAGATATCTGTCGCAGTGGTCACTTTCCCAGATCACTGTCCCACTTTCACACTTTCTCTAAATGTGAGCCAGTCAGTTATTAGGCTGGGGCAAAATGGAGACCCTAAAAGGGGCCCCTTTGTTACTCTTCATGCCTCAGCCCCCAGGTACTCCTGGTATCTGTTCTCTTGCTCCCTGAAGGAAGAAATGAGTTTTTATTCCCTCTCAGGTCTCTGCTGATATTTATTTCCCAGGTCAGTTCCAAACAGCCAAATGAATTTTTCAGAACAGCTGGAGTGTCAGGGTCCAGGTAACAATATTAAAATAATCGAGAGAGGAAAAAATCTCAGAATCCCTTGGGTGTCTTTTTCACAAAGTTTTCTTCTGGGCATCCTTACACACTCAGGGTTATTCCTTGTTTCCCTTCTGTTGTTCTCCTTGGCCATCTTCCCTGCCACTTCTTTTTTTCTCTGTATTGCTCCCCAAAGCACAAGCTATGTGTGTATGATCCTGAACAAAGTTGATTCCAAAAGTTTTTTTTTTTTTTTAAGAATGTTCCTTAGACAAAAAACAACCCTGGCTGCAGCTGGAGGCTGCTGGGATTTCTGTGCCTTGTTTTCATGCATGGCCCCTTTCATGAAACCCAAGGGAATTCATGGGGGTGGGGTGGAGGAAAAAGAGGAGGAGGAGGAAGAGAGGCGTGAGCCTTTACACCCAAAGTGGGATTTCTGAAGAATTTACAGCATCTTTTCTGGAGACCGTTAAGGTTTATTGCCCCAGCAGTTACAATGCTCCGTGGCGCTCAGAGCTGAGCCCATGCCAAGGATCCCCTAGCTCGCTAAAGCTGGCAAGAGGCCAACTCTAAAGCAAGTTCTCTTCAGGGAGAGGGAGCTAGCTTAATTGGGAGGTGGGTCAGAGGAGAGGGAGAAACCCAGAGAGTAAATAAGGCATTATCAAGTCACAGCTTCGGCTCCACAGTCAAATAAAGCTGACTTTGGGTGACTTTCCACCGTTTACTAGCTTCTGATATTAAACAAGTGATTTAAACCACTCCAAGGCTGAGGTTTCTAATCTGAAAACCGGAGCTCATAGGAGCACCTAATTTATTGGATTATTGTGAGGATTAAATAAAGTAAATCCTGTAAAGAGTTTAGTACAGTGTCTGGTTCACAGTAAGAGCTTAATGTGTATTATTTTATATTGATATGATTATAAATAATGACACTGCAGGAAAGGAGAGGCCACCAAGTTCACACTTTTTCTAAAGGTGAATGTGTATAACGAGACGTAATTTCTTTCTTACCTCTAAACATTGCCTTCTATGGCAACTCTCCCAGCCACGTCTGCTAGGTACCTTGGGTGTGAGGGGAAAGACCAGTAAAAAAAAAGAAGAAAAGTGAGAGAAAAAGAAGAGATGATGATAGCAAAGGAGATTTATAGGGAGAAATAATTGGAAAAAGACATGAGAGAAAACTAAGTGAAAGAAAAGAAAATAGAAATTGTCAAAGATGGAAAGAATTTTTGCAGCTGGATACAGACTAAGCAGGAAATGCGGATGAGAGGCAGAGGAGTCTGGAAATGTGCAGAGCTTGGTTTGCCGGCCAGTGAGTCCTCTGAGGAGGTAATGACTCCTAAAAGCCATGAGCTTGCAGGTATTTAAAAAGAACCTAAGCAGCAGAGCAAACCTTCCTGCAGAACATATAACCCCTCTGTATACTTTCTGTCAGTCACAAGCCCTCCTTCCCAACCCTCCCCGAGCCATGGGTGGATGCCCCACCTCTAGCTGCACAGCCTCACACCTGCAGACTTGACTGCAATCCTGAAAGAGACCTGGTCCTCCAAGATAATGTTTGACACTTTGTGCTTTGGGTGGCTCTGCCGCAAAGGGTTAAATTATCCCATGCCTGGGGCTTGCTAAATGCTCCATAGTGTTTGTTGAATGAGCGAGTGCATGAATGAGTCCTGTTGAGGCAGGCCTACGTGACTGCTAAAGGCTACAGGGTTTCTTCCTCCGGGGTGAGGGGGTGGCAATGTTCTAGAATTAGGTAGCAGTGGTGGTTGTACAACCTTGTGAAGGAACTAAAAGTGCTGAATTGTACACTTTAAAATGGTGAACGGCATGGTATGTGAATAATATCTCAATAAAATAAATATAAAAGCATACGCTACAGCCTTAGAGAAACAGTCACAACTAGCGCTTATCTTCCAGTTTGCTCTTGACATCGGGTCCTCTTCCCATCCCTTTGTTCCTTCTCAGAGCATAAGGACAGAATAATTACCTTAAAAAGTCTTTTCAAGTTTTCCTTGGATTTTCAAGTTCCCATGAAACCTAAGCGAGACCAAGCTTGCTTAGATCGCATAGAAACGAGGTGGCTAAACAGGAGGGGCACAGCCTCCTCTGGAATATTTCTCTAGGAGCTGTGTAAACGTTTCATGCATGAACACAAAGATTCACTCTCTCAGTGAACCCCTTCACATCGTCCCAGCCACCGAGGCTCAGCCGCTAAGAAATTCTGGGAAATCAATGGCACTGTTAGCTCATCTTAATGTACGTTAGCCTTAAGTGCTTTTATGAAACACCTTATCTTCCCTGACGGTCAGGGGCCTTCAAGTGAGCAGAAATGATTTTCCAGATGGGGTGAAGTAGAACAAAGTCTAGCAGTAGATTCGTCTGCTCTTTCAACCTCCCCACACAGAGGACCTATATACACAGAGATGTCTTCCTGGTATTGGAAGTTACTGTTTGCTATGGACACTTCAGTTTTGTGAGATTGTGTGGTTAACTTCTGCACAGCACACTTCTCAAAGGATTTTGTGTGGAGCTTATTTCAATGACTTGTTTAGTACTGGCAAGGGAAACTCCTAAATCTTAAGCACTATTTAATACATCAGTAGCAGACTTTTTAGACAAACAGGATTTCAGGTTCGAGGGCTGCTGTCTGCTCTATTCCTATCAATTAAAGAGGGAATGAGTCCATATGTGTCTGCCTCCCGCTCTAAGGTTTGGGCCAAGTACTGGGTCTCCAAGAAAAACTGAAAAAAGCAGGCTATCTTCTGTTTCAAGTTCCTTCTCCAGCATCCAATCATGAACAGAATAAAAATGTAAAACGGTGAAATGCTACTTAAACCTAATCTTGAACAAAAGAAACAAACATTAACATCTTCATTCACTTTCTGTGAACTGAGAGGCCCTAAGAGTTTCTGAAAAGTCCACCCAATCGTTCTTCATAACTTGTCATAACTCACTGAGAATCTCAGTTACCAAGCCTACAAAGTGAGATTTGACCTTGATCTTAGGTTCCTGGTGTTGTCACTACCAAGGCCCCCCGTTCCTCTATGTTGGCAATGATGTCATCAGCCAACCAGAGCCTCAAATCCCCGTGAGCTCTCAGTGCTAACAACTGAATTGCCTGACATCATCATCAGTTGGGGAGTTTGTTGAAAGTTAAATGTATGATTCCTTTTAAACTTTTAAAGTTGTTGAAGTAAAGCTTTTAGAGCCACTATTTTTGTCTTTGAGTATCCCCCAGCTGTTCAAGGACCCCAGATTGGAGCTTCACCAGATAATCTGTGAGGCTCTTGCCAGCTTCAGGATTCTCCAAGTCTAGAAATCTGAGGGTGAATGAGTAAGCCACGAGTGACCTGGACTTGCCCCTCCTTTCAGCCTATCCTGAAGATTCTCCCTGAAAAACAGAATTGCCCACTGGCTGGACTTCACACTCAGAACCAGCCATTACTGTCTTCATAGTTAGGGTAAAACAATGCAAAATCAAGGAAATGGTCATTATTTAGATTTAAATCCTGGTTGTTAATTTCCTCCAAAAGCCTTTGGTCTAGAAACTTAAGGGAAATGGCTGCTTCTTTGTCTTTTCTAACAAACTTTGTGACTGTAGGAGATGAAGAGAGAGATCCTTATCTACTGCGCCCCAGGTAGTAAACCATAAAACTCTTGAGTTCATTGAAACCCTAGAGAATGCTTGCACAGAGGGAAACAGCCATGCAGCTGAAACTCAAGAGAAAGGCAAAGGAAGAGAAAGAAAGATGTCCAGGAACCCAGAGATGCTACAGCTTCTTTCCCCAGTGCCTGTCCTCTTGGAAGGGGCAGAGGCCTACATCCCATACTCAGCCCCTCCCTCGTATACCTCTTAATAGTGTGGTTTTCTAGACACTGTGGCTGGCAACCCTTTATATTAACCTCCATTAGTGCAGAAAATCCAGAGTAGCGTTCTTTGCTATAAAAAAAAAAATGGCACTGATGTCAGCAGCCCTTCTCACAGTGGCCAGCATGGTTGCTTTTGCAGTCTCCAGTGTCAGCGAGCTTGCAGTGTGGCTTATCTTGTCCTCTTTTATTAAAATGCTTACTTTGTCACTGCCTAATTTTTAAAGATCAAGACAATTTTTTTCCCTCAAGCTTAGGAGCCTTTGCTAACTTTGGGAGAGGACAGTTCCTCAGCATATTCATTAGTGATCTAATTGACTTACCAAGAATACTTTATACCCCTCTTTGGAATCTCAAGAGAAGACATTTCTGATAGCCACAAATTGTATACAGTACTTCCCCCTTATTCTCAGGGGATACATTCCAAGACCCCCCAGTGGATGCATGAAACCACAGATAGTACTGAACCATATAGTTACCATGTTTTTTCCTATACATACATACCTATGATAAAGTTTAATTTATAAATTAGGCACAGTAAGAGATTACTGACAGTAATAATAAAATAGAACAATTATAACAATGTACTGTAATAAAAGTTATGTGAATGTGGTCTCTCTTTCTCTCTCAAAATATCTTACTGTCTTGTACTCCCCCTTCTTCTTTTAATGACATGAGATTTTAAAATACCCATGTGATGAGATGAAGTGAGGCGAATGACATAGGCATTGTGACATAGTGTTAGGCTACCACTGACCTTCTGAGGATAGCTCAGAAGAAGGGTCATCTGCTTTGGGTGATCCTGGGTCTTCACACCATGATGATGTTGATGGTTGGGGATCCTGGTGGGACGGCACAAGATTTCATCATGCTTCACAGAATGGCATGCAACTTAAAACTTATGAATGGTTTACTTCTGGAATTTTCCATTTAATATTTTTGGACCACAGTTGATCATGGATAACTGAAACTGTGGAAAGCGAAAGCACAGATCATGGGGGACTAGTGTACTTTTCATTGCCTCTCACTATTCCTTGTGCTTCTCTCCCAGAGCACCTTAAGCATTGTTGTTCCCTTTCTTCAATGCTCCTTCAAGAAAATGCTTCATGTTTTCAGGTTGAACATGTTATTAATTCAGGAATGTATGAGCCTCTTCCCAGGAAGTTAACCCATTTCCTGGTGGCCCCCAGCAAAGTCTTCGTTTGGATATTATTTGCATATTAAGTTGATTTTGTATTGCTCCCCCAGAGAAATTGGAAAATCATTCAAAGAACTTCAGGAAATTAAACATTCTTGAAACACTGGCTTTTATTCATCATCACTGTCATCATCATCTCTATCACTGTGCTTTTAAATCCTTCTATAAATAAATAATCAAGTGGACTTCTGATGTCAGAAAAGCAGAAGATTACATGCTGTTTTCCACATTTATTGACAGTGTGTTGGAGCCTGAATATGAGGCAAACTCAAGTTTACTCATATTTTAAGGAAGTAAATGCCACTCAGGACATTTACCCTTTCCATTCCACCCTGTCCTGGGTAGCATCTTCAAATCTGAAGATGAAGGGAAAGTAGAAACAACTTGTAAACCCTACGTCATGCTGTGGACTGTGTCTGGGTTATTTCAGTAATTCTCACCACAAGCGAATGAAGCTGGTGTTATCATAAACTTCTCACTTTTTATTCACTATTGCTCAGAGGTAACCACTTTGTCATTTCAGTTTGTACAAAGCTCTTACGTTTGTTTGTTCCTCCCTCTATCCCCACAGCTGCTCCCCTTTAACCACCACACCCCATAGGCAACATGCTTTATATGTCTTTCATAAAGGCACTCTTGCAATAGATATTACCCTGTGTGCATGTATTTTTATTTACGTAAATGGATTCCAAAACATTTTTTTCACATTTTAATCTCTGACATAAGGATGTACCTTGCAATCAATGGTAGGTCAGTTGATTGAAAGTAAAAGAGTTTTTACTTTCTTAGTCAAAGCACAAAATAGTGGTGCCTAATACAGTAAATGATATTTAGATTCAGTGAAATTTATTTATTGAAATAGTTGATTTACAATGTGTTAGTTTCAGGTGTACAGCAAAGTAATTCAGTTTTATATATATATATATATATATATATATATATATATATATATATATATATATATATATATACAAATATATGTGCTTTTTCAGATTCTTTTTCCTTATAGGTTATTACAAAATATTGAGTATAGTCCCCTGTGCAATACAGTAGGTCCTTGTTGGTTATCTATTTTATATATAGTAGTGTGTATATGTTAATCCCAAACTCCTAATTTATCCCTCTTTCCTTTCCCCTTTGGTAACCATAAGTTTGTTTTCTATGTCTGTGGGTCTATTTCTGTTTTGTATATAAGTTCATTTGTATTTTTTTTAGATTCCACATATAAACGATATCATATGATATTTGTCTTTCTCTGTCTGGCTCACTTCACTTAGCATGATAATTTATATATCACATCCTACTTCTTACATTTTCCCCCTTGGAATACCAGTTTAAGACCATGCATGTTGCCATGTGTTCATCTCTTCTGTTGCTTCTCATTGCTGCCCAGCACTCCAGGATGGTCCTCCATTGTACTTTATCTATCCAGCTTCCTGACACCACAGACAGTACTAGAATAAGCATCCTTGTGTATGTTCCCTATGGCATATTGTAAGCACTTCACTGGAATAGTATGTCTAGGGCTAAAATTGGCGGGTCATTGGGTTTGTAAATATTTATTCAGCCAAGTAGAGCCAGATTGCTTTCCAGAATGGCTACACTATCCATGTTTCATCAGCAGCATATGAGGGTCCTCTGAACCCACATCCCTGCCAACACTTGCCATTATCTAACTTCCTCATTTTACATTTGAGAAAAGGAAGCTTGGCATGAGTGGATCCTCTTCCCTTTTACCAAGAAGAAGTAGATGTAGCTTGGGGTACTGGAGCCTAGACTATGCCAAGATGCCTCTATGGCCACATAGAAGAACCATGTGGTTTCTTACTCTGCATTTCCTCAGTCATTTAAGTATGTCCCTTACCCTCTCTACCCTATCTGGGCATCAGTGTTCTCATCCCTTAATTAAAGGAGTAATATTTGATGATGTCCAGGGTTCTTTCCAAATCTATAATTCTCCAACTCTGAGCACACTTTTGTCCATCACCAGCAATTGCCTCTGCCTCTAACAGCATCCAAGTGTCTCTGTGGGCTTCAAGATGTTGGAAATGACAGGCTGTCCTTTGTACCTTTTCATCTAAGTGACAAAAGCACCTAAGGAATAACCAAGCACCCACACTCAATGCTATCCCCTTTCATATGAACCTCCTCTCCCAGTCTCTGCACCCTCGACTGAGACAATGCCCAGAAATAAAAGACAAGATACACAAGTGTACTTTTGCAAAGTCCAAGAGTATGTTAATTAGGCTTTGTTCCAGTCTGAAAAGTTTTATTTCCCCTGTTCTGGTGAGGGATGGATCACATTATTTCTAAGCCAGAGTCCAAATACAAAAATGACATCACCCAAACTGGGAGAAGCCAAAGGGCTCTCCTCAGCCATTTCGTGAATAAGGGATGGAGAAATGATATGAAGTTGGGGGTCGCTCTGAGAGATTTTATGGCTAAATATTCACTCCCCACTTGTTTCTCTATACTGGATAAGCTTCTGCAGACTCTTCTGGCTTCCAGCCACTGCCTGAAAGGACTGTGAGTGCATGTCCGTGTAGACTAGCCTCTCCAAGATTCACTTCTGACATCTCCCTCAGGAAGACCAGCCCTTCTTGAGCCTCATAGATGGGCAGTCGCTTTCCACCAGCAATCTCCACGTTTAAACCTATCAGCCCCTTCCCATGTCACATTCTTGTCAGGTTTTCAAATCTCAGAGACCTGGAGAGGCTGTATTTGGGGCTGAGTTTCGGCTCCCTGTTCTCAGGGAGAAAGAGATGAAGTGCACCACTGGACACAGAGGGAAATTCCAGGGTGAGAGGTCTCAGGTCCTAGGCTCTCGTCCTCTGAGCTGGTATCTCTTCTGTCTCCTCTCTCTCTTGAGCCCATATGGTTCCATTTTGAATACCCAGTGCACCGCTGTCTATCCCAGGGTTGTAAAGGGCAGGGTAGGAATTGTTACTGAGGGGTACTCCATGAGATGCTCCTGTGAATTCAAACATCTTGTTATCCTAAACAAAAGACTCTTAGCTGGCTGTTTTGCTCTTGTCCCAGTGGGCCCCTTTGTCAGCAGCAGGATTCAATCTTCTCCCTTTGATAGCCAAGTTGGGATATTTATTTTACTTTGCTATGGCCCAAGATCTGCTTATTGGGAAGAGCTGCTTAGCCAGTTTGCATCAGTTCTGCTGGGACCTGGATGGGAAATTCAGTATCAGCCCACATGGAATATTGTTCTGGCTTAGCTGCAGGATTAAGGTTCAGAGTTCCAACATACTTGTCTTCGCTTACTCTGCAGGGTCATTGCTAGGACACGTGGGGCCCTGCACCACTCAGGCTGGTAGGGGAGTACTCAGGTCTGGGACTTAACTGCTTTTTTTTTTAACTTTAAGTAATAGCATGTTATAGCAGATAAGGCAGTGCCCGGGGAGGTCCAGACTTTATTGAACTCACTAACTGAGATAAGTGAACATTATAACCGCCTCATCAGTTCATGTCAGGTTTTTGACCAAAAGAGTTTTGAGAAAAAAATGTGATTTTTAGAGCTCCTTTTCAGGTGTGGAAATTACAGATAAATGATTATGGAGCTAGTTAATGGAAAAAGCATACTAAACCTTCGGCACCAGAAGGACAGAGATTCAAATCCTTTCAGGCTGATTTTGGGGAAGTCACTTAATTGCTCTGAGGTTCAGTTTCCTGAACTGGACTGAACTACCACCTTGTCGTATTGTTTGGAAGATTAAATGAGACATGGCATGTGCAGCATAGGTTAAGTTAAAAAAAATAGCTTAATTTTAGGATATGTGGAGGGATGAGGGATGAACTAGAGCAATGAAATGTTGGAAGAAACAAGAAACAGATTTGGGGAAGGCAGTGAACCATAGGGAAAACCTTAATTTGAGAGTGTGAAGGAACAAGGGAAAGAAGAGTCTGAAGAATGGAAACTTGCTAGTGGGCTAGGTAGGCTCCGAGGAAGGCCAGAGGCTCTAAAGTAGGTGCCTTGAGCTGTATATAACCAGAACATAGCGCACTGGAGCTAAGGGATGGGCGTAAGGTACAGCGGGAAAAGTTGAGACACCACTTGGGGACCTGCCTGTTGGATATATAGAGAACCAGTCAGTGTGTCTTTCAGCATCAAGCAAGTTTTTCCACTAGGAGCACCTGACTCTTACTCACCTGGATGCATATCTACCCTGCAATTTCATTGCACTTGGAACCAGGTGACTAAATTCATAATGCCCAAAAGCCCCCAAACAGAAATGAGAAGTAAATGATGACATTTGTTATACAGTGCATGCCTACCCAAAGTGCCAGACACTGGGCTAAGGCATTTTACACCCATCACCTCCTTAAATTCTCACAGCACCATGAGGAATGTATTATTTTCCACATACCATAGATGAGGAAACTGAGGCTCAGAGACGTTCAATGATTGCCCAAGGTCACAGAGCTAGCAAGTGGCAGAGCTGGAATTCACCTCTAAGTCTGATTGACAGCATGAACCACTACAATGCACTTCCTTACTGCTGGTAGCAAGAAATGTCATAGATTTCATATGAGAAATCCCTAAGCTCTCAGACACTGGAAATGTAAGGCTACAGTGGTGGAGCTTTTGTGGGAAGGACCTTGGCCCCCTTCACCACAGTCCTTCCTCTCGGCTGGCTCCCAGTTCCCAGCTGATGCCCACTAGGCACAGCAAGCCCAGGGAACCCACAATCCTTTTAAGGACCCACAAAAATGTTTCAATTTGTCATAAAATCAGAAGAGAAAAACTAATATAATTTATTATATTCAAAGAAGTTACAAAGGATAATTTTTAATACTTTTATGTGGAGGAAAGGGCACACAAAAGGCCCATGAAAACCATAATGCAGCCCTGTCTGCTTTCTTAAATAATGTAGAAAGTGTATGGTGTGTAATTGCAATCCTTGCGTAGCACCACCTCCTCTTTCATTCATTTGGGGAGTTATATCATTCTAGAAATCCTTAAGTAGGGAACATGCTTTTTTTGGCAGGCTCTTCTTTTCAGCTGACATAAAAACTGATACAAATATATCTAAATACTCAGATATACAAATGTGACCAGATACTTAAAGCTTAATATTCACAAGCTATACCCAAGAATTGTGTACCCCAACTTGTTCATGGACATAGATTCATAAGCACCATGGGGCAGCCCTAGAACCTTCACTGTAAACATAATCACCAACACACACAAAGACACACACACACACTTCTCCAACAATAAAACAAATAGACAAGGAGCCAAGAAGATCAAATTACTACCCCATGAACAGTTAAAAAGAGAAAAATCCCAGAGTTGCAGTCCAATCTGTGGTAGGTAAATAAAGTATCAAGAGGGGGTGGGAAAAAGAATAAGGCAGTGCAGATTGAGCCAATGCATTTGTTATTATTATTTTTCAAGGTCCAAGACCAGAGCAGTTATTAATGATGGCTCTCAGAGTCTCCCCAATTAGGCATCCCCTGCTCTTTGAAGGATTCCAGATCTGTACAAGCCAGTAATAACATCAGATTTGAGGATTGAGTTGGGGGTCAAGACAAGGGGAGAAGGGGAGGGGTTAAAAGCTCTGTGAGGGGATCCATGATTAAAAACAAGCTCAGAAATTGCTGAAAAGCCAGAAAGGAAACTATCTCCTTAATTGGACCCCTTTCACCTCTTTCTTTCCCCATTCTGCCAACAATTCTCCTCCCTGCACAGAATGTACCCAGGCAAAACATTTGAAAGGGATTATCTGCCCTGTTCTTCAAAGCCAAGTTATTTTTGGTTAATTGGGGGTGAAAATGTGAGGCAGCCTCTGAGCAAAGATACCCTGAAGTCCTGCCTGTTTAGAATCAACAAATCCCAAACTCATACCGGTAAGAAGATGTATACTCATAATGGAGCCTCAGGCTTCAATATGATTCCTACAATATTCATTTATCTGGAATGTTGGGAGATTTAGGTATTTTGGTTCACTAATTCATTCCACAAAGATATAATGCCACCTATTGAAATAATAATGATAATTATAAAGTGATAACTCTGTGCCTGTGCTAAGTACTTTATCTGCAGTGATCTCATTGAACCCTCACAGCTCCATGAATTAGGCACTGTTATTACAGAGAAGGAATTGTACAGACGAGGAAACTGAAGCTTGGAGACATGAAGTAATTTACCCAAGATCTAGGAAATAGATCAGGTGCACTGTAACTCAGATCTCTCGTTGTGTAGTTTACATTGTGGGTTTTTTTCTCATTACTATTCATCATTTAAGGTTCTTTCCAAATTTTAACTACTAGAAATAACATGGCAATGTACTCTTTGAACATAAAGTTTTTCTCTTATTCCTGATCTTTTTTTTTTTTTTTAAGAATAAATTCACAGGAGTAAGATGTCTGGATTAAATGGTTTAAATATTTGTTGACTCTCACTGTGCATTGCCAAATTGTATTTTTAAAGGTTTTGCTCATTTACACTGGGAACATCACCATACAAATGACCCATTTTTCTCAAATCCTTTCAGATACTGTCTATTTACTGATAAGATTTGGCTGCTCTCTGGCCACCATTCCACGATCAATGGCAGAGGTTCTCAGGAATGCTATTTTAGTGGCCAGTAGCATCCCAAGGCTGTGAACATGCTGGATTATAAGAAGACCATTGGTAATGAAGGCCATTACCTCTTACCCCATCTCACATCTGTTGGCCAATACCTGTAATTCCACCATTAGGGACTCATCCTTTTGGCTTAAGGTTTAGAGTTTTTCTAAAATGTCCCCTGGAAGGTGTTACTTTTAAATGGCTATCAGTTATTTATATTCGGTGTTGAAGGAACAGAACCAGGTTATTTTGAGAAGGAAAGGAAGCCAGGGGACAGTGTTTGGAGTTCTGGGGGCATGGGGTGGGGAAGGGGATTTGGGGAGGGACTGAGAGCCAAGAAGAAAGGTGCAGGCTTCCCTGGTGGCGCAGTGGTTAAGAATCCGCTTGCCAATGCAGGGAACCCAGGTCCGAGCCCTGGTCCGGGAAGATCCCACATGCCACGGAGCAACTAAGCCCATGCACCACAACTACTGAGCCTGTGCTCTAGAGCCCATGAGCCACAACTACTGAGCCCATGAGCCACAGCTACTGAAACCCGTGTGCCTAGAGCCCGTACTCCACAAGAGAAGCCACCACAATGAGAAGCCCGTGCACCGCAACAAAGAGTAGCCCCCACTCGCCGCAAGTAGAGAAAGCCTGCGCGCAGCAACGAAGACCCAATGCAGCCAAAAGTAAATAAATAAGTAAATCTATTAAAAAAAAAAGAAAGAAGGTGCAAGTCTGTTGCCTCCCCTACTAGCCAAGGGTACACTTTGTTTTTCTCTCCAGTACTGTGCATAGGAAGGTAGTTTTCATTTATTCCTTTATTCATTCATTCCACAAAAAATTTTTTTGAGTGCTTACTATGATGTAGACAGCATTACAGGTGCTGGAGAGAGATACATCTGTGAACAAAACAAAGTCCTTGCCCTAAGGATTGCTTACATTTTAGTGACAGGAGACAGTCAAACAAATAAACATATAATGTGTCAGGAAGTAATAATGCTGTAAAGTGTTTTTTCTAAAGAGGAAAATTGTCAGAAGCCAGTCTCTGAGAAGGACTCCGGGGATAGATAATCTCCAGACTCAAGGATGTGGGGCGTGTATGTGAGACTGAGGGATATGGCAGGAAAACAAAAATTACAGACAAATCACTAGCAAACAAGGTAGCTTTCTGACTCTTATTAGACAGTACTCTAGACCCCCTTCATTTCTCCCAACAAAGATTCATGATTTTAGTCACCAGATCCCTCAATTGGCTGTAAGAATGTGAAGGATGTGTGTAGATAGGGTGCTATTGTTCTGTGTGTGGATCCAGTGTATTGTTCTATAGCGAGAACAGCAGAGCTCTTTCAGGCTTCCCTCTGACAAGTGCCTGTGGTGAGAAGGCTGGAAAGCCTTGGAAGTTAAGACTCTACCTAACCAGCTGCTGTGGAGCTTGGGCCAGGCCCCTAACTGCTCTGCCCTGGGCCTCAATCAAGTCCAACTAAGCAAAGCGAGGAGTTTAGACTCTAGAAAGAAGGTCTCCATGGTCCCTTCCAGCCCTAGTCTTTGTCTTCTACCTCAGCTTGCATTTCTGCCTGTGAGCCTTCCAAGTAAACAGCAGGATTAATCCATCAGTTCAGCTGGGCTGGGAGAGGAAGGGAAGCAGGCAGAAGAAGTATCAATGGTATTGCACTCCAGTGAGCACTGAAGAGGCTCCATTCATGGACCAACAAAACCTGGGAGAAGCCTCGGACTTAATCTGCCAAGGAGGCTCCAGCAGTAGGAACAAAGGAAATCACGGCCTTATTTGGCAATCCAGGCACAGCTTCTGTGTTCTCCCTGAGACCGGAGCCCACCAGCTCCCCCAGTGCACGTGCACACGCCGTGTGCGCGCACGCACACGCACACACACACACACACACACACACACACACACACACTGTGGGATTACAGGTTTCCAGAAGGAAAGGGGAAGACAAAGAGGCAAAGACAAGGCACCTGAGGAGTTAGGTGATAGCTGATATAAGAACCTCATTTTAACACTACCTTTTAGACCAGGTTGTAGGGGCACTTGTAGTTTAATTTTATAAAATGAAGATCCTTTTTACACTTAATAACCAAGGAGCACTTTGATGAGGTTCAAAATGAAACTCTTGCGTGGACTTCTGCATGAAACCTTTAGGGTCCTGAAGTAATTTACGTTTCTTAGCACATTATGGCGGTTACAATACTTTGTACCTTTCCATAGAACCTCTAGCTAGGCATTTTAAAAAATATTCCGACACCTTTCTAGTGAAGTAGGTTGGGATTATGCATAGTCCCACTTTATAAGTGGGAAAACTGAAGTCGTGTTTCTTATGGCTGCCTGTTATGTCTACAGTATGCTGCTGCAATCACCTGGGCCAGCTTCCTCACAAGACATGATCCTTGACTTTGAATGGATTGTGGTGAGAATGAGCAGATTGCTATCACCCTTCCACAGGTAAGTCCCAGAAAGAGGATGGGCAATTGGGATGCCACACAACGAGTAACTTTCCTGGTTGGGGAAATAAAGACATGATGCTACCCCTCTCCATGCTAATCTAAATGCCACACTCTGTCTTTGTCAGCTGCTGAAAGTATCCGGGAGATTATATTATTAGGATGACTCACAAAATTAAATAATCACTTGTTTTTGTTTTGTTTTGTACTCATATGTTTTTCTTCATTTGACCTTCTGCTGCCCTATGCTATCATAAATTGCATCTTTCTGAAGGCAAGTCTAAGTTTGCATACATTAGTATGTATAAGTAGCATTTCAGCTTATAGACATTGTCTTTAAAAAGGAGCTAGAGCAGTCTTTTGTGGGGTCTTCAACTAAGATATTTGCTAAATAACTTTGGGGCAAATATCTTTGCCGGAAAGCCTAGTATAAAAATGAAAAGAATACTGCAAGCAAGGAATTTAGCTTATTGTGTTCAGTTATTTTTCCACAAGGAATAGGTGAGGGATGTGAGGTTAAAAATTATTGTTGAGTTATGACCAGTAGGTGACAGACATGGTTTCTTTTTTTAAAATATGATACCTGTGGCCACAACTGATTGTAGGAAAAAACATGGAGATGTTTCTCATGGGTTCAGCTATTTTCCTTTTCTGTGCTCCTCTCCCTACTAGTGGTTTGTTTTTACCTGTGAATTAGGTGGCCCTTATCATTCCATCAAGATGTTCTTGATCTTTGCCCTACACTTTGATGTTTCCCCCTGAGTAGCATCTCTCACCTGGGAGCAAACCCATTTCCCCCACTTCATCAATAGTTTCCAGTCCAGGTTTGACTTCTTGATAATTGGACAATTTCAGGTATATCCCCAGAACAGGGAACTTTGGGGGCCAAAGAGCCTCCATGCAGCACTCCTCTCCAACTCTCCATGGAGGGTCTGCTCATAGGTTGAGTCTGGCCCCTTCAGACCTCTCTTCTCCACTATCACAGAGGGAGTCAAGACTCTTAGCCAGGCTTGTGAGCAAAACAAAGGAAGCTGTTGCAGTTGTAAAACTATTTTGAAGCTCTTTGTGGAGAAAGAACTTCTGGTGGCCCTGTTGCTTCCTAAGAGCTCTCCTCCCACTCTCAGTGGTGTGAGTGTAAATTATCCAGAAACCTCCAGGCCTCTTCATCATCACAAGTCTCACCTTCCCACTCAACTCTCTTTCCAGGTGAAGACTTAGCCTCTGCAGACCTGCGAGCCCTATAGTTGACCTCCCTGCCCCCATATACAAAGTTACTTCCTGCTTTGGTGGCATCTATCATTAGAAGGGATTAGAGGTGTTTTGCACAAGTGGCACATGGTGGGCACAGGGTATATGTTGGCAGAGTCGAACAGACTACCAAGAAAGGGACATACCCTTCTGCCATAAAACTCCAATAGAAGGTGGCTTGCGTCTGAGACAGTGACCCTCAAAGAGTGGTCTAAGGCTCGCAGCAGGCAGGAAGGAACTTGTGAGCCTTGAAAGGGTTAAAGTATGTCTTTTGTGGGGAGGGGTGGAGCTTCATGTGGTACATGATGGGGTAACTGAGCCATGGGGCTTTTTGCCATAGTCAAAAAAATTTGACGGCTTCCCTGGTGGCGCAGTGGTTGAGAGTCTGCCTGCCGATACAGGGGACATGGGTTCATGCCCCGGTCCGGGAAGATCCCACATGCCACAGAGCGGCTGGGCCCGTGAGCCATGGCCGCTGAGCCTGCGTGTCTGGAGCCTGTGCTCCGCAATGGGAGAGGCCACAACAGTGAGTGGCCTGCATACTGCAAAAAAAAAAAAAAAAAAAAATTTGAGAACATTGGATAAAAGTACAGTCATGCCAAGAAGCAAAGGGATGGCCATTGTCTTTGAAAAGTGTCTTTTGCTGCACCTGAAAGTGGGCAGCTCAGCCTGTGACACATAGGGATGCAGAGAAGGTCCACAGATGGCCTTGACCTCAGAGACTCATCACCATCCTTTCAGGTTCTGAATCCTGACTCTCCTGACATCATTAGAATAGCATTCCCCACCCCCAAAAGCTGAAACTCCAAGCCTGTGTGCATCCAGATATTACACACACACACACACACACACGCACACACACACGCGCGCGCGCGCGCACACACACACACACACATGCACGCACGTGTTGCCAATTTGTTAATTAACCCTGATAAATACAACTGATAAGAGTACTATTTATTCCCTTTGGCCTGATCAGAACATTCCTTCAGAATGAAGGATGTGAGTTGAGTTTCAGAAGCGTCTCTCCTTGAAGAAGCTTTAGGCACTCTCAGAAGGTCAGGGGCCAGGAAAACCTCTGTCCAGGATAGTGCCTCTGCAAACTTCCTTTTTCTTCTCTTAAAGCTGATCATTTTCCTCTCCCCACTCTACTTCCCAGAGAGATGTGTTCTGTTCAGAGGGGTTCTTCAAACAGCATGCACTCAATTGGTTGGGTTCTGAGTACTGTCCTACTACCTGCTTCCCTGAATTTTCTCCTAGTTCATCTTGATTGGTATCTTAGGTATTCCCAAGATTTTGACTCACATATTTAGGGATGATATCGTGATTTACTTCCACAGGTGGCTAATCGCATCCATTGTGTATGGATCTTAGTAGTTTCACTCTTACAGGGAACTATATTTCCAAAGTCTTAGAACACATCCTATTGTGGTCTCTAGGCCCTACAGTGTCTTCTAATCCTGTGATCTGTTGGTAGGAGCAAATTCTCCCCAAGTGACAGCTCCTGAGTCACAGAGATGGACACCGAGTTCGTGTATTCCTTCTACCATCCCTCCTCTCACTTAGGCGTTCGCCTTGACCTCTTCAGTGAAGCTGGCTCTAGGCATTCTTCCCACACAGCACAGAAAGAATTGGGATGAGAGATGGCTGAGTCCCTTAACAGCAACTTTTTGAACAGCAGAGGAATCAAATAAGAGGTGAAAAAGCAGCTGCAAGTGAGTTATGTGTGACCTGGGCCCTCAAGCAGGACAGGGGGCTGAAGTTTAATTGTCCTCTCTCTGGATCAGTTTATTGGTTGTAGCTTTCAGGATGGTCCCAGCTCCTGAAGTCTCACTCACTTAGCAAACATCTACTAGTAGCCTCCAACCTTCACGGCACAGAGTGTGGGCGTAGGATGAATAAAAGATGAACAAGACATGGTGCGTGCACTCCAGGAACTCAGTCTAGTGAAGGCAGGAACACTGGCTTCCTGGCAAGCGGCTCCTGGAATAAGTTATGGGATAATAACAGGCAAGAAGGAGAAGGAACATTTGGAATTGCCTGGAGAGGCATCCACCCTTGAAATCCTTCCTGCAAGCACAAGGCTGTTTTTCTGCACTGGGAGCTGCGCTCCCCTTCCTCCTCCTTCTCCCTGCCCTCCAGCTCTTTCCTCCCTGCCTGAGCCTGACTGTTCTCCCCGCCTGAGGGCTGAGGCGCTGCTTCACAGGATGAGTCATCCCCACCTGTCCCCACACATAGAGGGGCACCCCTCCATGAAAGGAACAGGGATCTTCGGAGTAAGCTCAAGTTTGGGCCAATATATTTACTTACTTTAAAGAGGTTAAAGAGTGAAAACTCTTATTTGAATGTGAGTGAGCTTCGACACTCCTTTTTAAAGCACAGGGATATGGTAAATTTTTTTTAATGTACCTACCCTGGTATCGTGAGACCCCCAGGGCTAGAAACTATGGACTAGTGAATGAGAAAAAGCTAGGAAGTAAACTAGCCTCATTTAAAAAGCTAACAAGGAGAGTTGTATTAATTTTAGCTAAAGTAAGTTCCAAAACCAAGTGAAATGTTCCAAGAACAGGCATCCCTACAGATTCTATTGTTCATAAAATGGTAATCCAAGATATTATGAATTTGACAAATATTTAGTGTCAGTCACCTTAGTGAGCACTGGAAATACTGAGCAAGTCAGTCTCAGCCCTCATGGTTCCTTGATGAAGTTTCTTCAAAGTAAAAGACACAGCTCCCTAAAAGTTCTGTGCTCTCTTTGCTCTCTCACTGTCTCCCCCACCTTTCTTTCTCTCCACCCTCCGCCCACTTTCTTTCTATCCCTCTCCCTCTGTCTTCCTCTATTTCCTCACACTGGTGATAGTCATGGGCAGAGTCTGTTGGCAACTACCACAATGACATCCAGGCACTGCTTTGTATCATCCACACTTTGCTGTGTGGTTGTATCAGTCAGGATAGACTAGGTTATGCTATAGTAACAAACAACTCCAAAATCTTAGTGGCTTAAAACAACAAAGATTTAGTTTTCACTCAAGTCACATGTGCATCACAAGTCAGCAGGGATCTTTGCTTTTTGTAGTCACTTAGAAACCCAAGCTGGTGGAGCAGCTACCATCTTGAATGTTGCTGGTGATTGTGCCAAAGGAAAATGAATGCTCTGGAAAGTCTCAAAAATAGGCTCTAGGCCCCAGACAGGAAGCGTTACATGTCACTTCCGCACAAATTTCAAAGGCTATATAACTAGTCACAATACCCCATTCAACCATAAGAATCCAAGAAGTTTAATCTTCCTCTGTGCCAGAATTGAGGAAAATGAAATATTTGGCAAATAGTACTAGTGACTACCACAGTGGTGTGTAGTAGATTTGATAGATGCTGATCCAAACCCTAAGATGCTAGGCCACTGGGCAATTTCGACCTCATCATAGTGAATTCCGCCTCCTCAGCCTTAAAGGAAAGTAGGAAAAGCACAATTCCCACTAGGTTCTTGGAGTAGTCTGATTCCAGGGTGACCTTTCATGCCACTCTCCAGCCATATGGATACACAAATACACACACACACACACACACACACACACACACACAGTGGAGATAAGGGAGGTGGGGGGAGCTAGAGTAATGAGGTGATCGAATGCGGAGGTTCCAAAATCGGACAGAGCTGGGTTTGCATCCTGCTGTCACCACTTACTGCCCATGTGAACTTGGGCAAATTTCTTAACTCTTCTGTGTCTCTGTTTCCTCATCTGAAAAATGGGACTAATAATGCTTAACTCCTAAGTTTATTGTTGGGATACACTGAGAGAAATCATGTAAATCCCTTAGCCCAGTGCCTGGTAACTGACAAGTCCTCTATAAGTAATAACCATTATTGTTAGTGTTAGGATTGGAATAATAAGCAAATATCAGTGCAATGTCAAAAAGGTATCATGTAGCAAATCTGAAGTATATTTTAAAATTTTTGCCTTTTCCTTGAGATGCTCTACTAAGTGTCAAGAAAGGGAGTGTGGGAGAGATGTGCACAAATAACAACAAATAATATGCATGGAGAAGTCAGTGGTATGATACAGTGGATACACCATTTCCCAACATACAGTGCTTGGGGGTTCTATGTATATAGCACTCCTAAATATCTCCTAAGGTTAGCATGTCTACTCTAATCTTAGATATTTATTGAGAGCCTACTCTACATAGACACCTTACAAATATTATTCCATTTAATCATTGTGATAAACCCATCAGCTCAGATTTGGATCCCCATTTTATGAATGGGAGCCTTTACAGCAGAGTGGGTAAGAGCATGGGCTCTGGTGTCAGACTGCCTGGATTAAAATCCAGACTCTACCAACAACCATCTGCATGTCCTCAGGCAACTTACTTTACCACTTGTTCATCTGTAAAATGGGAATAATAATTGCATGTCACCAAGATGCTGTGTTAATTAGATGAGATAATGTATGTAAAGTGCTGAGCCCAGTGCTTGGTGTGTAATAAGCGCTAGATGGATGTTAGCTAGAATTACCAAATATGAGGAAATCGAGTCTCCAAAAACATAAGTCCCTTGCCTGAGATCACACGGTTAGTAATTAGGAAAATTTAAACTCTGGTCTTTCCAAATCTAAAGCACATGTGCCTTTGTTTAACCACATCATTCCATTATTTACACTCAAATAATTGCCCTTAGGACTGCATTAATCTTCTAAAATTTGGGTCAGGCAATCCTCAGGCACAGTTGAAAAAAAAGCAAGAAATTGTGCAGTGGGCAGACTCTGACAGTGGCAGTAAGTAAATGGAGTCACTCTATTTTCAGTACTCGTCCAGATTGGCTCGTAAAGATGCTTATACTCTAAGAAAGCGGAGATGGTACTTCAGAGTTTTAGATTACTTACTATTGAGTACCTGCATCCATCAGGCTCTGTGCTAGGTGATTTCCCTGTTTTCTCATTTAATCTTCACACAGACCTGTGAAGGAAGTACATACTTATTTTCCTCATTTTACAGGACAGGAGACTAAGATTTAAAAGGTTAAGTAACTTACCCAAGGTCACACAGGTGAAAAATAGAAAAGCCTCTGAAAGATGAATTAGGTTCAAAACAACCTTTACTAACTAAAAAATGTAATCTCATTAAAAAAAAATGTTTAGTCAGTATTTTCCCACATAATCACAGTAATAAATGATCATCATAGAAAGTCTGGACAGTAGTGCAAAGTGCAAAGAAGCAGGAAAAATTATCCATGACTCTATCACCCAGAGTCAATCACTGTTAAGTCTTTTAGTATAGTTCCTTCAGATCTTTTCTCTACATTTCATTTTCATTTTATAGTTGAGATCGTACTGCAACAGTTTGTAATGTTATTTCTTAAGAGACGAAGAATGAATTCAGTAGTCATTTCAAGTTAATATAATAAAATCTTTGGTTATAAGAATTCAGGGACTGATAATTATGGTTGCCATTTATTGACTATTTCTATATGTCTGGTGCCATGCAAAATAGTTTTAACTAAAGTATCTCCTTTTATCTAAACCTATAAAGTGGGTATTAAATAATCAAAACATCAGAATATTTATGTAACCAGTATTTTAATGCACTCCACTTTTTAAGAGAAAGAGGTAAAGGACAACAAATAAGCTGGTAGATCTTATTTAAAAAACCCAAACTAAAACACTGCCAGGCTGTGGCCTGTGGTCGCCATAAATTCTCTTCTGTTTTCCATCCCTTTTCTATCTGCAGCACAGTGAGGCTTGGTGTCCATGATGATGACCACAGTGATGATTCACAAGCATCACAGATTAAAGGAGTTTAACTATACTTCCTTCCCTTGGCTTATGCCTGGATAGGCCCACACTTGAGCAGCTCAGGTTACAGGACCACTCAGTGGACATCAGAAACAGGAAATGAACCACTTCTCCCTAATGTGGGCCGGGTCATGTTCCAATTTCCTCCTTTGGTCATCTTTGCTGGCTCTACCGTAGCCCTCTCATCCCTGTGATCTGAACTTCAGGACTGCCTTCTCTGTAACCCTCAGAAACTTCCTTAACTAGACACAGACTGGGTGGAAAATGGTAGCTGGACTACCTTTGGGGGGAGTGGTTGCCCTGTGGGACAAGAAGAAAAGAAAGGAGAGAAAAGTCTTTTTGAGATTAAGGAAAGTGCTCTCAGCATTAAAATCTGAAAATAGCCTCCATGTGGTAAGAACACATGACCCCTAAGGGTCCTAAAGGGAGATGGTAGGGGAGGCTCTGGCTGCAAAGATGCTACAGGTCAGGAGTGGACTTTCAGCGTTTGCTGTTTTATATGTTTAAAGACTAGGTCTGTGTTTTGATAACTGAACTTGCTAATAGCCACCACTTGAATTGCTGCTTCCAGCTCTGTTTGTTTTAAATACGGAGATTCAGCCAGTAATAATGGGAGGAGCTGCAAATGACTTCCCCAGTTGGGAAGTGCCTGCTTGTTTTTCCATCTCCCTGGGCATGCTGATGTGCAGGCCACACTCACAGACGCACACATCTGAGGAGATAGCCCGAGGGAGCCCTCGATATGTATATTTATATAGGAGGTGTGTGTAAGGGGGCACTCAAGTATCAAAATACTTAGGTAACTGTGGGTGAAAAGAGGAGTTATGTTGCAAGAATTTAAATATACCATGTCTCATATATTTGTTTCTTTCTTTATTCATTTGACAAACCTTCATTGAGCACCTACTGTGAGAAGCACTGTGTGTTTGCTGTGAGACATGCTATTATTTCTAAATGATGGGCCTTTATTCCTCTCCCTTCAGAAGCTTACCATCTGAAGGGGGTACTATCTGATCATCCACTAAAGCGTACAAGTCACCCACCGTGAGCGATAATGTAGGATAAATGCCTTAGAAACGATAACAAAGATAGGTGCTGTAGGAATCCAGAGAAGTAAATGTTCACTGCTGGCTCAGAAGACATCAAGGAAGAGAGGTGGAGAGGGAAGAGGTGGTCTAGGAATTGAACAGCAAATCTCCAGAGGCAAAGAAAAAGGTATAGCACACTGAGAGTTGCAAGCAGACTGGTTTATCTGGAGAGTGATCACATGGGAAAGTGTATTGAAATGAAATGGAAAGCTAGGGGTCAGATTGGGAAGTACCTCCCAAGGTCTCAGAAATTCAAGAGATAAGGGTGATGTTAGAGCAGAGAATAGCTCTTCACTTTCTGAGTGTCTGCTAGGCCAACAAGCCATCACTCTACGTGTCTGGACTGGACTGTGTCAAAGTTGTGGAAAACATAGCCTCAGAATAAAAGATATGTCTTTAAATTGAACCAATTAAGAAAATTAAACTATGCTTATTTTTTTTTGCCGTGGCCCAGTGGAAAGGTCATCACAGCCATTGATACGGCTAAGTTTTCCTTACTCCAACTCCAAGCTCACCAAAGAAGCCTACAACTATCATGTAAGTCCATAGGAGAAGAAGGCTACCTTGGTGAGTTAGCTGCCACCCTGGCCTTGCATGTTAGTCTCTTTAGAGCTCTGCTAGCATGAATGTGTCCTCAAGTGGAATCTGCTCTTAGGACACTGGCCAAATCACATTTCTGAATCTTCAAAGCTTAAGACTAGGGACTTCCCTGCTGGCGCAGTGGTTAAGAATCCACCAGCCAATGCAGGGGACACGGGTTCAAGCCCTGATCTGGGAAGACCCCACGTGCCTCGGAGCAACTAAACCTGTACACCACAACTACTGAGCCTGTACTATAGAGCCCATGCTCCACAACAAGAGAAACCACCACAGTGAGAAGCCTACACACCGCAACGAAGAGTAGCCCCCGCTCGCCGCAACTAGAGAAAGCCCATGTGCAGCAACGAAGACCCAACACAGCCAAAAATTAATTAATTAATTTTAAAAAATGAAAAAATAACCCAAAACTTAAGACTAAGCCCTGGACCTTGCTGAATTCACCAAGGTAAATGGCCATTTCTTGAGTCCCATTTGGGCAGCTCACCAGATTTCCCTCTGGGCCTCCTGAGAGAGTACCTCATCATTCAAGATACCCACAGTTTTGGTTAATGGAAAAGTTTAGTTTATAGACTTGACTGTGCATGGCATATGTAAATCATCAAGAAGTGAATAGAATAAAATAGGCTTACACTAAAAGACCCTAAATGTTGGGTTTTTTTTGATGATTCAAGAACTACTTCATCAAAAGACATATCAAGAATATATTAGAACTCTTAAAACACAACAGAAAACAAATAACCCAATGGAAGAAAAATTGGGTAAGATAATTGAACAGGCACTTCACCAAAGAGACTATTTGGATGACCAGTGAGCACATAAAAAGTTGTCAAACAGCACTAATCATTAAGGAAATGCTGATTAAAACCAGATGAGTTACCACTTATTATTATAATGGCTAAAAGAAAAAAGCACCGACAATGCCATGTGCTGACAAGGATGCAGAGCAACTCGAACTCTAGGCATTGCAGGTGAGAAAGCAAAAAGGTTTGTCAGTTTTTTTAAAAGTTAAACATACACAAACCATATGACCCAGCAATTCTGCTCCTGGATATTCACCCTAGTGAAATGAAAACTTATTTTCACATGAAAATGTGTACATGGATGTTTATAGCCACTGTAGTCATAATCACCAAAAACTTGGAACAACCCCAGTGTCCTTCACTAGGTGAGTGGGTAAACAAAAGCTACTTCAGAATTCTACAGTACTTTGGGGGGAAGAAACATTATGATCAGTTAGTGTCATGAGGTGGTACCATAGGAGGAAAATGGTCATATGTTTTCTTCTACTTATTAAGATTCCAGATAAAGTGAGGATTTTACGCTACCACAAACATCAGAAAATGTGCAAGCTGTTCATTGACGCTTGTGTTAACAACCATGCTGTGTATTTGTGAGTTCCCTGTGCCTAAGCATATAGGTATTGAGTATGAAATGTAGTGTTTTAGGGATTTTTTTAAGATTTTTTTTTGATGTGGACCACTTTTAAGGTCTTTATTGAATTTGTTACAATATTGCTTCTGCTTTATGTTTTGGTTTTTTGGCTATGAGGCATGTGGGATCTTAGCTCCCTGACCAGGGACTGAACCTGCATCCCCTGCATTGGAAGGCGAAGTCTTAACCACTGGACCACCAGGGAAGTCCCTGAAATGTAGGTTTTGAAGGAGCAGAAGGGTGAAGTATTTGAGTGGGAGGAGCAAGAGAAGGTCTGCATGTAGAATAAATGAAGGAGTCTCTGTTTGTCCACGTTGACATCAACCCCAGGACCAAAGTGAGGCAAGTGCCTGCATATTTGTTGTATTAAGAAACTTCTAAAATTATGGCTTAAAATCACTGAGCGTCTTTAAAAACTGGTCTCTTTGGGGGTGCGGGGGGCTACTGTATTTAGACGAACTCAAGAGAGTTGACAAACTTAAAGAATTGGCAGGGCAGGAGATAGTGCCAGAGGAAACTAACTCCTCATATCAGTGGAGTCTTTGATATTTGCTGTCCTGTGTACCCAGGCACTTGACTTGTGACCCATCCTCTCCACTCTGAAGCAGCAGAAGTTCTTTTGTTGCAAATCTATCTCTGTATTCCAAAAAGTGCTTCATTAGGGGTGGGGAAGCCACTAACTAAATTAAGTGAGGCATAAGTTTACCAGCAGGTGGCAATAGAGGTAATTGTGTCTCCGGAAAGATTAAACTCATATTACTTTATAAACCAGAGATGGGAATCTTCAGAACTTGATTGGGCCCCAACTTCACTTCCTTCTGCCTTACACTATCGTGCTATGAGTTGGAATGTTCAAGCCAAAATACTGTATCCAGATATATAACCTTTTCCTCACTGAGCTGCTGCTGCACTCTGATTTCTGAATGGCTCCTCCTCTAAGAATTTGATGCTTTTAGTTGAAAAATTAGAAATAATGGCAAAATCATGTTTAATATCATAAATTAGATTTGTTCGTGGTTTAAGGAAGCTCAAAAAGGTGAAATAAAACACCGCTTTCAAATATAACCTCCTGATACTATTAAGTAAGCTAACCCAAACTCTCAAAGAGCAAAGATGAAGCAATCAGACTGCTTTTGAATATCAAAGGGACATTAGGTTCCTAAGTGAATTTCTCTGACCTTTCTTAATTCCTTTCACACAGGAGAAAACCCATAGTTTTCAATGGAAAAATAAACTTTTTATTTACACACAATAATTTCAAAGGCCAGTGGAACAAGATAGTGTGCTGTGAAGCCCATGTCTCCATGGACAGCAAAGTGTTGCAAGAATGTTTCACCTGACTATCCTCACCCGAAAACCTACCGACTGTCTGTACTTCTTCCTGTTCTGCTAGCTTTCTCTGATTCTCTCTCCTTCTGGAGAGGTTCCTAAGCTCCTAACTCCTAGTTTCAGCCTCCACAATCTCTCTGTTCTCTTGTGGTTCTTCACGCCCTTTATTTATTTATTTATTTATTCCATCTCCCTCTCTCTCTCTCTCTCTCTCTCTCTCTCTCTCTCTCTCTCTCATGACTGAGAGGAAATTTGGAACACATGATTTAGAAAAATAAAAACTATTATTGCTGTATTTCTCGGTAAGGCTCATTCAATTCCATAATATTTCTAAAACTCAGAAATAAATTACTTTTTCAATTATTTAACTTAAGTTTTTAAATAAACACATTCATGTGATTCAAAATTCCAATGATATGAAAGGGTAAAAATGTTTCTCTTACCCCTTCTCCCAGCCACACAGTTCTCTTTGGAAGCACCTAATGCTACTATTTTCTGATAAATATTTCCAGAGACATTATAGGCATATACAAGCAGTTAAACATATATATTTAAATATGTGTATATGCATCTGTATGTATGTGTATTTATACATTCTTTATTTTTCTTTGTTTTTACAAAAATCATAGCATACTTTATACAAAAGCACCCTGCTTCTTCTTCTTTTTTTTTTTTTACTTAGCTGAGTATCTTGGCAATCATTCCCTATCAATCCAGAAACAATTCTGCCATGAATAACCTTGTTCATATGTCATTTTTCACATAGGAGCATATGTCTGAAGGATAAATTCCTAGAAGCAGAATTGCTGGGTTAAAGGATATGTGCATTTGTAAGTTTAATAAGTATTGCAATCTGCCCTTCTTAGAATCTGTAACCCCAGAGATATGAGAGGGCCTGTCTTTCTGCCTTCTCACCACCCAGCCCTCCTCATTGCTCTGTTTTTCACCATTCTTCTATTCTTACTTTTCTTTCTATATGAACTTTAGGATCAACTTTTGTCCCAAAAAAACATCATGTAGGAATTTTTATTGGAATTGCATTAAATGTATAGGTTGACTTAGGGAGAATAGATATCTTTATGATGTTGAGTCTCTTCACAGATGCCTTTCATTTGATAAAGGATTCATTTCCAGCCTTAGTAGCAATTGGATATTTTCTTCATAAAAAGCTCACACATTTCTTCTTAAGTTCATCCCTTGATGTTTTTATTTTTATTGCTGCTGTTTTCAATGGGATCTCTCCTTGTATCTCTTCTGAGTGGTTGCTATTATATAGCTTTGATTTTTGTGCCCAGTTTGTATCTTACCACGTCAGTAAATTCTCACATTATTTGTAATAGTCACTTAAATTTTGGGGGTATATAACCATATTGTGACTCAACAATGATAATTTTATCTCCTTCTTTCCATTGTGTATGCCTCTGTTGTGGACTGAATGTGTCCTCCAAAAATTTGTATGTTGAAGCCCCTAACCCCCAGTGGCTGTATTTGGACAGGGGGCCTCTAAGGAAATAATTCAGGTTAAATGAAGTCATAAGGGTTGAGAGAGCCCAGATCCGATAGGATTAGTGTCTTATCAGAAGAGACACCAGAGATCTCTCTCTCTCTCTTTCTCTCTTCACCATGTGACGACAATGAGAAATCAGCCATCTGCAAGTCAGGAAGAGAGACCTCACTAGGACCTGACCCTACTGTACCTTGATCTTAGATGTGTAACCTCCAGAAATGTGAGAAAATAAATTTGTTGTTTAAGCCACCCAGTCCATGGTATATTGTTATGGCAGCCCTAGCAAACTGATGCAAACTCTATTTTCCTTATTTTGTTAAGTGTATTGGCCAGAGCCAGAACAATCTTAAGTAATAGAGATAATTGTGGACATCTTTCTCTTATTTCAGAATTGAGAGGGAATGTTTCTAGTGTTTGCCCATTAATGCTGTTTTGGGTTGAAAAAATATATAATTAAGAAAGGAAAGCTGTTTCTATTTTCATTGCATTTTTCACTTATTTGTGGTATTTACTGAAAATTAACAAACAACATAGACTTGTCAAAGTACCTGATCAATAAAATAGGTGCTTCGATCATTATAAAGTTCAAGAGGAGTTTGCCAGGTAGGGATAATGTTTTCCAAAAGGACTTTAGCCACAGAAAAAGCAATAGCCTATGTACAAGGGAAGGCTTCAGAACAGTGTGGAAACATACTGACCATGTTAAAACATACTTACATCCATGAGATGAAGGAAGTTGTATGAAACCCATTTGCCATACAAATAAACTTGAACGGTTCATTAGGCAGTTTAAAATGTTTGGAACCAGTATGAACAAGCTTCCCTGGGTTATACTTTGGACAAGTGGGACACGTGAGGTAGGCACCTTTTGCAGCCTTAATGTTTACCCACCAATATGTATATCATTTTGTCAGTAGACCAATGGCTTAGTGCATGTACAGTGGTAAGGAGTGAGAATTTAAAATCTCCAGTAGGACTGGGTTGTTATTTTGTCCAAACCAGAGCTTTCTCTTTTTATCAAACCATCAATTGCTAAATTAACAATCTTGTTTTTCCCTTTCAGAGGCCAACTCTTAGGCTTCTCTAGGCAGTTTTTCTAAGTTATCATTTGGGGAAATATCCCTTTGGACCATGGAAGAGGTTTGGCTGCTGTGGGTCTCTCTAAGAACAGAATTCCTGAGATTGGTTCAAGATGGCAGAGTAGAAGGAAATGCTCTCACTCCCTTACAAGAACACCACAATCACAACTAATTGATGAACAGTCATTGACAGGAAGACACTGGAACTCACCAAAAAAGATGCCCCACATCCAAAGACAAAGGAGAAGCCACAATGAGATGGTAGGAGGGGAGCAATCACAAAAAATCAAATCCCATGACTGCTGGGTGGGAGACTCACAAACTGGAAAACACTTATACCACAGAAGTCCACCCACTGGAGTGAAGGTTCTGAGCCCCACATCAGGCTTCCCAATCTGGGGGTCCGGCAACTGGAGGAGGAATTCCTAGAGAGTCAGACATTGAAGGCTAGCAGGATTTGATTGCAGGACTTTGACAGGACTGGGGGAAACAGAGACTCCACTCTTGGAGGGCACACACAAATTAGTGTGCTCATTGGGACCCAGGGGAAGGAGCAGTGACCACATAGGAGACTGAACCAGACCTACCTGCTACTGTTGGAGGGTCTCCTGCAGAGGCAGGGGGTGGCTGTGTCTCACCGTGAGGACAAGGACACTGGCAGCAGAAGTCCTGGGAAGTACTTCTTGGCATGAGCCCACCCAGTCTGCCATTAGCCCCACCAAAGAGCCCAGGTAGGCTCCAGTGGGGGGTTGCCTCAGGACAAACAACTAACAGGAAGGGAACCCAGCCCCACCCAACAGCAGACAAGCAGATTGAAGTTTTACTGAGGTCTGCCCACCAAAGCAACAGCCAGCTCTACCCACCACCAGTCCCTCCCATCAGGAAACTTGCACAAGCCTCTTAGATAGCCTCATCTACCAGAGGGCAGACAGCAGAAGCAAGAAGTACTACAGTCCTCTAGCCTGTGGAACAAAAACGACATTCACTGAAAGATAGACAAGATGAAAAGGCAGAGGGCTATGTACCAGATGAAGGAACAAGATAAAACCCCAGAAAAACAACAGAATGAAGTGGAGATAGGCAACCTTCCCGAAAAAGAGTTCAGAATAATGATAGTGAAAATGATTCAGGACCTCGGAAAAAGAATGGAGGCAAAGATTGAGAAAATGCAAGAAATGTTTAACAAAGATCTAGAAGAATTAAAGAACAAACAAACAGAGATGAACAACACAATAACTGAAATGAAAAATACACTAGAAGGAATCAATAGCAGAATAACTGAGGCAGAAGAATGGATAAGTGACCAAGAAAACAGAATGGTGGAATTCACTGCTGCAGAACAGAATAAAGACAAAAGAATGAAAAGAAATGAAGACAGCCTAAGAGACCTCTAGGACAACATTAAACACAAAAACATTCACATTATACGGGTCCCAGAAGGAGAAGAGAGAGAAAGGACCTGAGAAAATATTTGAAGAGATTATAGTCGAAAACTTCCCTAACATGGGAAACGAAATAGCCACCCAAGTCCAGGAAGCGCAGAGAGTCCCATACAGGATAAACCCAAGGAGAAACATGCCAGACACATAGATATCAAATTGGCAAATATTAAAGACAAAGAAAAATTATTGAAAGCAGCAAGGGAAAAATGACAAATGACATACAAGGGACTCCCATAAGGTTAACAGCTGATTTCTCAGCAGAAACTCTACAAGCCAGAAGGGAGTGGCATGATACACTTAAAGTGATGAAAGGGAAGAAGCTACAACCAAGATTACTCTACCCGGCAAGGACCTCATTCAGATTCTATGGATAAATCAAAAGCTTTACAGACAAGCAAAAGCTAAGAGAATTCAGCACCACCAAACCAGCTCTACAACAAATGCTAAAGGAACTTCTCTAAGTGGGAAACACAAGAGAAGAAAAGGACCTACAAAAACAAACCCAAAACAATTAAGAAAATCGTCATAGGAACATACATATCGATAATTACCTTAAACATGAATGAATTAAATGCTCCAACCAAAAGACACAGGTTTGCTGAATGGATACAAAAACAAGACCCATCTATATGGTGTCTACGGGAGACCCACTTCAGACCTAGGGACACATTCAAACAAAGTGAGGGGATGGAATAAGATATTGCATGCAAATGGAAATCAAAAGAAAGCTGGAGTAGCAATACTCATATCAGATAAAATAGACTTTAAAATAAAGAATGGTATAAGAAACAAAGAAGGACACTACATAATCATCAAAGGATCAATCCAAGAAGAAGATATGACATATAAATATATATGCACCCAACATAGGAGCACGTCAATACATAAGGCAACTGCTAACAGCTCTAGAAGAGGAAATTGACAGTAACACAATAATAGTGGGGGACTTTAACACCTGACTTAGACACCAATGGACAGATCATCCAAACAGAAAATTAGTAAGGACACAGAAGCTTTAAATGACACAATAGACCAGATAGATTTAATTGATATTTATAGGACATTCCATCCAAAAACCACAGATTACACTTTCTTCTCAAGTGTACACGGAACATTCTCCAGGATAGATCACATCTTGGGTCACAAATCAAGCCTCAGTAAATTTAAGAAAATTGAAATCATATCAAGCATATTTTCTGACCACAACACTATGAGATTAGAAATCACAGGGAAAAAAACGTGAAAAGCACAAACACATGGAAGCTAAACAATATCTTACTAAATAACCCAAGAGATCACTGAAAAAATCAAAGAGGCAATTAAAAATACCTAGAGACAAATGACAATGAAAACACGACGATCCAAAACCAATAGGATGCAGCAAAAACAGTTCTAAGAGGGAAGTTTATAGCTATACAAGCCTCCCTCAAGAAACAAGAAAAATCTCAAATAAACAATCTAACCTTACACTTAAAGAAACTAGAGAAAGAAGGACAAACACAACCCAAAGTTAGCAGAAGGAAAGAAATAATAAAGATCAGAGCAGAAATAAATGAAATAGAAAAAAAGAAAACAGTAGCAAAGATCAATAAAACTAAAAGCTGGTTCTTTGAGAAGATAAACAAAATTGATAAACCCTTAGCCAGACTCATCAAGAAAAAGAGGGAGAGGACTCAAATCAACAAAATTAGAAATAAAAAAGGAGAAGTTACAACAGACACCGCAGAAATACAAAGCATCCTAAGAGAGTACTACAAGCAACTCTATGCCAATAAAATGGACAACCTGGAAGAAATGGACAAATTCTTAGAAAGGTGTAACCTTCCAAGACTGAACTAGGAAGAAAGAGAAAATATGAACAGACCAATCACAAGGAATGAAATTGAAACTGTGATTAAAAATCTTCCAAAAAACAAAAGTCCAGGACCTGTTTGCTTCACAGGTGAATTCTGTCAAACATTTAGAGAAGAGCTAACACCCATCCTTCTCAAACTCTTCCAAAAAATTGCAGAGGAAGGAAAACTCCCAAACTCATTCTATGAGGCCACCATCACCCTGAAACTAAAACCAGACAAAGATACTAAAAAAAAAGAAAATTACAGACCAATATCACTGATGAATATAGATACAAAGCTCCTCAACAAAATACTAGCAAACAGAATCCAGCAAACAGAATCCAGCAACACATTAAAAGGATCATACACCATGATCAAGTGGGATTTATCCCAGGATGCAAGGATTCTTCAATATATGCAAATCAATCAATGCGATACACCATATTAACAAATTGAAGAATAAAAACCATATGATCATCTCAATAGATGCAGAAAAAGCTTTTGACAAAATTCAACACCTATTTATGATTAAAAAAACTCTCCAGAAAGTGGGCATAGAGGGAACCTACCTGTCATTTGCCATATACGACAAACCCACAGCAAATATCATTTTCAATGGTGTAAAACTGAAAGCATTTCCTCTAAGATCAGGAACAAGACAAGGATGTCCACTCTCACCACTATTATTCAACAAATTTTGGAAGTCCTAGCCATGGCAGTCAGAGAAGAAAGAGAAATAAAAGGAATACAAATTGGAAAAGAATAAGTAAAACTGTCATTGTTTGCAGATGACATGATACTATACATAGAGAATCCTAAAGATGCCACCAGAAAACTACTAGAGCTAATCAATGAATCTGGTAAAGTTGCAGGATACAAAATTAATGCACAGAAATCTCTTGCATTCCTATACACTAATGATGAAAAATCTGAAAGAGAAATTAAGGAAACACTCCCATTTACCACTGCAACAAAAAGAATAAAATACCTAGGAACAAACCTACCTAGGGAGACAAAAGACCTGTATGCAGAAAACTATAAGACACTGTTGAAAGAAATTAAAGATGATACCAACAGATGGAGAGATATGCCATGTTCTTGGATTGGAAGAATCAATATTGTGAAAATGACTCTACTACCCAAAGCAATCTACAGATTCAGTGCAATCCCTATCAAATTACCAATGGCATTTTTTACACAACTAGAACAAAAAATCTTAAAATTGGTATGGAGACATAAAAGACCCCAAATATCTAAAGCAGTCTTGAGGGAAAAAAAAATGGAGCTGCAGGAATCAGACTCCCTGACTTCAGACTATACTACAAAGCTACAGTAATCAAGACAATATGGTACTGGCACAAAAACAGAAATATAGATCAATGGAACAAGATAGAAAGCTCAGAGATAAACCCACCCACCTGTGGTGAACTAATATATAACAAAGGAGGCAAGGATATACAATGGAGAAAAGACAGTCTCTTCATAAGTGGTGCTGGGAAAACTGGAGAGCTACATGTACAAGAATGAAATTAGAACACTCCCTAACACCTTACACAAAAATAAACTCAAAATGGATTAAAGACCTAAATGTAAGACCGGACACTATAAAACTCTTAGAGGAAAACATAGGAAGAACACTCTTTGACATAAATCACAGCAAGATCTTTTTTGATCCACCTCCTAGAGTAATGGAAATAGAAACAAAAATAAACAAATGGGACCTAATGAAACTTAAAAGTTTTTACACAGCAAAGGAAACTACAAACAAGATGAAAATACAACCCTCAGAATGGAGAAAATATTTGCCACCGAATCAACGGACAAAGGATTAATCTCAAAAATATATAAATAGCTCATGCAGCTCAATATTAAAAAAACAAAACCCAATCAGAAAATGGGCAGAAGACCTAAATAGACATTTCTCCAAAGAAGACATACAGATGGCCAAGAGGCACATGAAAAGCTGCTCAACATCACTAATTATTAGAGAAATGCAAATGAAAACTACAATGAGGTATCACCTCACACCAGCTAGAATGGGCATCATCAGAAAATCTACAAACAACAAATGCTGGAGAGGGTGTGGAGAAAAGGGAACCTTCTTGCACTGTTGGTGGGAATGTAAATTGATACAGCCACTATGGAGAACAGTATGGAGGTTCCTTAAAAAACTAAAAATAGAATTACCATATGACCCAGCAATCCCAATACTGGGCATATACCCAGAGAAAACCATAATTCAAAAAGACACATGCACCCCAATGTTCATTGCTGTGCTATTTACAATAGCCAGGTAATGGAAGCAACCTAAATGCCCATCAACAACAAATGAATGGATAAAGAAGATGTGGTACATATATGCAATAGAATATTGCTCAGCCATAAAAAGGAACGAAATTGGGTCATTTTAGAGACATGCATGAATCTAGAGACTGTCATACAGAGTGAAGTAAGTCCGAAAGAGAAAAACAGTTATCGTATATTAGCGCATGTATGTGGAACCTAGAAAAATGGTACAGATGAACCGGTTTGCAGGGCAGAAATAGAGACACAGATGTAGAGAACAAACGTATGGACACCAAGCGGGGAAAGCAGCGGGGGCGGGGGTGGTGGTGGTGTGATGAATTGGGAGATTTTGATTGACATGTATACTCTGATGTGTATAAAATGGATGACTAATAAGAACCTGCTGTATAAAAAGTAAATAAAATAAAATTCAAAAAAAAAGAACAGAATTCCTTGTAGAAATATCAGCACGATGATTTCCATCAGCTTCCTGTGATTCAAGTTTAGAATTCCCTGTAATCTTAGTAATGGTTGAAGCAGCAGGTAAAAGTATTGCATTCAGTAATTTCTGAACATAGGGGCCATTTTAATTTAATTTCCACTGGAAGCTTCCAGTACATTCCAAAAATCATGAGCTACTCTAAAATCATTTCTACTATCAGTATCAATATTGGTAGTTCTGTCCTTGACTAAAGTACAAGCCCAAGTAAAAGTGTATAATTCAGCCCGTTGGACTGAGGTGGCCATAGGTAAAGATGCTGCCTCAACAACATCAAAAGGAGTTGCAATAGCATATGCAGCACAGTATTTGCCAGCATCACCTTTTAAGTAAGAACCATCAGTGAAGCATGTTCAGCATTACCCAAAGGCATTTCCTGTAGGTCATCATGAGAAGTCAGGAGGTGGTCTGTGAGCATTAAGCAGTCTTAAGGGACTTCACTGGTGACAGAGGGGAGAAGAGTAGCAGAGTTAAGGTTATTACAACATAAAAGAGTTATGTGAGGAGCAGTTAACAAAAGGACTTCATAGAAGGTGAGGCAGCTGACTGAAAAATATTGAGGTTGATGAGAATTCTGGAGAATTTCTACTGCATAAGGTAGAAAAATAGTTTAAGGGGATCCCACAAAAATTTTCTCAGTGGCTTTAACCAAAAGGGCAGTGGCCAAAATGGCTCTAAGGTAAGGGGTGTATCCCATGCCACAGGGTCCAGTTGCTGGCTATAAAACCCTGTGGATCAGTGGTGGTCTTCATGTTTTGCAGTGAGTGTCCCAAGGGCATTCCCTTCCTTTTCATATACAAGGGCATTCCTTCCTTTTTCCTTTTGAAAAAGGAAAAAGGGAACCTAATAATTGGGAAGCCCAAGGGCAGGTGGGTTCATCAAACTCTCCTTCAAGGCCTTACAAACTATGTTGTCCAGTTCTTCCCATAAAATTGGGTTGCGGTTGTTATTGTTTAGTAAAACATACAGAGCTTTGGCCATAACAGAGAAATTTGGAATCCAATTTCAGCAATAACCAACTAGCCCAAGAAAACCTTGCAGTTGGTACTTATTTGGGGGTTTGGGGAAACTTAGGACACCATGAAGCCTATCTGGATCTAGGTGTAGCCCTTGTTCTGATATCAGATGCCCTAAATATCAAACTTGGATTTGGGAAAACTGCAGTTTTTCTTAGGCGACCTTATGTCCCTTTAGGGCTAAAAGCTTTAGCAAGTGGATGCTATATTCCTGTGAGGAAGCTTGAGAAGGAGAGCAAAGAAGCAAATCATCCACATATTGCAACAAAGTAGAACATCTAGGGAACTTTATATCATCAGATCAGCCTTCAGGGTTTGTGAGAAGTAGAAAGGACTCTCAATAGAGCAGTGAAGAATTACTGTCCAGGTGAATTGTTTTTCTTCCCAAGTGAAGGCAAAAAGGTATCGGCTAGCTTCATTAGCTGGAATGCTAAGGAATGTGCTGCATAAATCAGTTACAGTAAAGAATTTACTTTCTGTGGGAATGGATGTTAGTAGAGTATGAGGGTTTAAAACAACAGGGTGTCGGACTTCCCTAGTGATCCAGTGGTTAAGACTCTGCACTTCCAATGCAGGCGGCACAGGTTCAATCCCTGGTTGGGGAAGTTCTGCACACTGCGCAGTGTGGGCAAAAAACCCCAAAAAGCACACAAAAAAACGTGGTGTTGAGGGATAACAATGTTGTTTATTGCCTAGAGGGCCTGGACAATCTAAACCCTCAGCCCTTAGGTTTTCTCACTGGTAAAATAATAATAGTATTACAGGGACTAGTACAAGGGATAATGAGGCCTTGAGCTTTGTAATCCTCTATTATAGGCTTTATGCCTTGAAGTGCTTTTTTACTTATAGGATATTGATTAATTCTAGGAAGAGGGTTTGAGGAATCTGTTTGAATCATGATGGAGGGTGCACTATGTATTTTGCCAGTATCAGTTGGAGATTTTGCCCATATCAGTTGGTGATAGCTGATTCAAAAGGAACAAATGATCTGTGTTCTAGACTCAGCTTTAGTACTAAGAGACAGAACAAATAAAAGATGTCAAAGAGTCATATAATTCACCTGTTTGGTTACTTTGATGACTACTGTCTAATTCTAGAATTACTTCCCCCTTTGGGGAGAAAGAAATTCCAGTGTGACACTTCTCTAAGAAGTCTCAGCCTAATAAACAGTTAGGAACAGAGGAACGAAGGAGAAAAGGGTATGCAGCTCTCCAAGGGCCTAAGCGAAAGGGAATAGGTTCAGAAACAGGAACCTCTTGAGGTTCATTAGAGATCCCCATGATTTAAACTGTTCTAGTACTTTGAGGCAGGGGCTGCTTTATAGTAGTGGTGTTGAGTACCAAGAGTGTGGTTCCGGTGTCAGTCAGGACTGGAAGAGATTCATCCCCAATATGGAGATATGTTGATTTAAGCCAATAAAGAGGGAGGATTAGAAAGAGCACCTGTAGTTCCTTAGAGCCCTGTCATTGATAATTGGAAGGACATTGGAGAGGCTGATTAGAAGCCTGAAGGTGCCTGAAGCACTTAACATTTGCAACAATCTCCTCTACAATGTCCATGCTCTTTACAATAATAGCAGAAAATATAAGGCTTTTGGTTTCATTTAAGAGTCTTCATTTGCTAGAGTTGAAGATTAATAATTTTTGTGGTCTTCCTTTTAGGTGGCTCATCTAGAGTGTGAGAAAGCTATTTGCCAGATTCACTAAATCTGGAGTAGCTACAGTTTCCCATTCCATCCTGGTCCTTTTTACTAGAAAGGAAAGGTCTCAGTTCAGCCCAGTAATAAACATAAAGTTAAAAGCTACCTGGATAGAATCAACATTTGAAGGAAGACCAGAATCTGAAGTCAATAGTAATAGTCATGAACAGGTTCAGATTGTGTGCAATCCTGAATTTTGTTCCAATCAACAAGCTTTGGAAAAGCCCTAGGAATTGCTTGATGAAGTCACCAAGCAATTGCCCAAGCCTGATATATAATAAGTAGTGGGTTGGTCTCCTGGTTATAATTTCTAGAGACCTTTCAGGATTTTCCCAATTAGCGGTTTTCGTCGAATGCTGGGCCTGGCCTTCACCAACAATCATATGAACTAGCTGATGTAAATAGGAGAAACCAGGTTGATAAGTTTGAATCACTACATTTAAATAGCTCAACAAATCTGTAAGGATCTTAAGTTATTTTGGGAAAATCTTGGACTATGGCTCGCAGTTCAGCTTTAGTGCAGAGAATATAAGAAAGTAAGAGTTTAGCCTCTAGATCCTCAGAAGGCTTAATTTTAAAGGGACAGGCTCTGTAAGTTCAGAGGAAAAGGGAGTGGGGAGAGTTTCAGAGGAAAAGGGAAGTTTGGTGAGAGAATTAGTATAGGGAATCTGAGAGTACACAGGAGGCATAGGCAGCATAGAAAGAAAGGAAGAAGATGGTGCCAGAGGCAGATCCTGAGAAAAGTAAACCAAGGAAGAGGACAAGGAGGCCTTAGAAGCCATTTTATCTTTCTTTAATTTGACTCAGTTAAAGTCTTAATTTGTAGAGAAGCAATTTTAGGTTCCTGATAATATTTGGTAGCTTCAAAATATCAATCAAAATAGGCATTTCATTCAGTTCTGGAAATTTTAGAGCTATAGTGGTCCAATTCAGTTTCAAGAAAATTAAGTTTGGGAATTTCAAAAGTTCCCTATAATGGCTATTGATATTCTAAACTGCCTTCAGTTTGGTTGATCCATTTAGTTAGAAAAGTGCATGAGGAAGACCACAGTTTTTAAATATAAAATCAGCTGGAATCCCTGGGTTGGAGGGAACACCCTCAAAATATTTAGGTAACTGAGACCCCATTTCTCAGAGGTTTTTCTCTAGAGTAAAAGAACAATTTTCAAACAGCTTAAACAGCCTACAGCTCAAACAGCTCAATTCAAACAACTTGCAACTCAAACAGCCTGCAGGCCTAATACCAGCCAGTTCTAAGGGAACAGCTTGGTCCTGGAGGGACCAGGCTGAAGACTTCTTAGCCAGTTCCCACAGAATAGCTGCTTTTCCAAAGGAATGGGCCACAGGCTTCTCAGCTAGTTTCAGTTGAAAGAGTCTGATCTCAAAATCAGACCAAGCGCCAAACGAGTACTTGCATACAGACAAGGCCTTAATAAGAAAGGACAAAACCTGAAAATAGATCCTGAACAAAGCCTGGAGAGCTTCAAAAGCAAAGAGGGGCATAAGCCTGGATCCAGAAGAAAGACATACCTTTAAATTCCAGGGTCAGTGAGAAAAGCAGTGAACCCAGTAAGCTCAATTGTGGGTACCATACCTGCTCACTCACCAGCTCCCAAGCTGTCAGGGGTCTACTTTGGTCCCTGTACAGGCCACCAAAATGTTACCAAAGACAAATAGACTGCCAGTTATTTCTCCAGCAAAAAAATGGGTTTATTCAGGGTCAGCAAAGAATTGCAGCTTCGAGTCTACAACCACGGTGAGCTATGTGCCAGTCCCCACACAGCAAAGGAAGGAGAGTGCTCGAATACAAAGGAAAAAGAAGCTGGGAGGGCTGTAGTAAATTAAGAGTGCTTGGCTTTTCATTGGCTGAGACCTTGCCAGGAATGAAAAGGAGTTTTTCTTCTTCCTGTTGGACTCTGCTGTAGTCACAGAGCATGAGAGCTTCCCCTTCTGGTCTCCCAACTCTATTTAATTGAGGTTTCTGTTTATTCATTTTCTTACAGGTATCGATGTTATCTTAGAGATTTTCTTCTTTTTCTATCTCCCAGAAAAAAGTTTAAGAGCATTGGAATAATCCGTTCCTCAATGATGTAGTAGAATTACCTGTGAATTCATCTGGTCCTGGTGCTTTCTTGCTCTCTGGTTGTTTGGAGGACGTTACTTCTTTAAAAACTTTACTATTTTTTTAAATGACAATTTGTTTGTGTAGATATTTTGTTGTCTTCTAGAGACATTTTAAGTAACTTTTATTTTTAGAAAATTATATATTTACTAGGATTTCAAATTTATTTGCATACTTTTGAGAAAGGTAATCTCTATGTTTCTTTTAACTTTCCTTGTATTTGCAGTTATTGTCCCCCTTTATAATTTTTTCTTTTCGCGGTACGCGGGCCTCTCACTGTTGTGGACTCTCCTGTTGCGGAGCACAGGCTCCGGATGCGCAGGCTCAGTGGCCATGGCCCACGGGCCCAGCCGCTCCACAGCATGTGGGATCCTCCTGGACCGGGGCACGAACCCGTGTCCCCTGCATCGGCAGGCGGACTCTCAACCACTGCACCACCAGGGAAGCCCCTATTTTCTTATTTTATATATTTGTGTTTTCCCTTAAATACATTATTTCTTCCTTCAAGGGACTAGCTCTTAGATGTAATATACTCTGCTCTTTTTTTGTTTGTTTTTGGTTAAGAAATTTCTGCTTTTATTTTGATTAATTTCTACTTTCCACTTTCTTTAGGCTTATTATTATCCCTATTATCATTCAGTTCTTTTTATTAACTCCTTGAGTTGGATGTTACTTTTTTCATTTTTAGCCTTTTTTTGTTTATCATTCTACCTATGTAAGGCTATGAATTTTTCTCTGAGCAGTGCTTTAATTGCACACTATAGTTTCTGGTGTGTAATTATTTCTAAATTTGTTTTTGACACAGAAGTGAGTTAATCATTGTCTTGATTCATGGCACACTCTCACCATTGGTCAGTGAACAGTCTTTTATTTACTTATGTGTTTATTCTGTTAGCTTTTTTAAAGTTATAATTTTTATAATTATGGACCCACCATCCAACATGTTCTTGACAATAGCCGATATCTACCTACATGGTCCTTCCCATCCCCTTTCACTGCCTCCTCCTCCGCCAGCTCAATCAGAGATAAGCATCATTTCAATTCTTTGTTTTTAATTCCCTTGCTTTTCTTTTTGTATAGTTTTATGATATCTATCTATTCCCATATATATTCTTAAAATATACTTTATTGTAGATTTAAAATTTTTTCATTATTTTCTAAATATTCCGTCATTTTGATATTAATTTCCTCTTTGACCCAAGAGTTGTTTAAAAAGAGTTTTGTTTTCTCTTTATTTTTCAGGTCTTAGGGTATTTTGTTTGTTTTGCTATCTCGATTTTTTAAGATTCTAGTTTTATAGAATCATGAGCAGAGAATGTTTTCTGCACTATTTTTACATTGTGGAATTTATTGATTTTTTCTTTGGCTTAAAATATGGTCAGGGCTTCCCTGGTGGCGCAGTGGTTTAGAGTCCGCCTGCCGATGCAGGGGACACGGGTTCGTGCCCCGGTCTGGGAAGATCCCACATGCCGCGGAGCATTTGGGCCTGTGAGCCATGGCCGTTGAGCCTGCGCGTCTGGAGCCTGTGCTCCACAACGGGAGAGGCCACAACAGTGAGAGGCCCACATACCGCAAAAAAAAAAAAAAAATATGGTCAGTTGTGAATGCCACACAACTCATGTAGAAACAGCATACTGTTTATGTCTACTATAGGTTTTGATACATATCAGTCAGATCTACCTCACTATGTTATTTAGATCTTCTATATCATACTTTTTTTGTTTCCACTTAATCTGTCATGGGGGCAGAATTAAAACTTCCTGTTACTGAAGTATTTATTTTTCACCATATCTTACATGTTTTTTTTTTTGCTTCAGGATTGTTGGTTCTCTGCTAGTTGGTGTTCTAACTTTTTGTAAATCATACTGTTAAAACATTATAAAGTACCATTCCTTGACTTCCTTAAGCTTTCCTTTTTTTAATACTAAGGTTATGGCCCATTGCATTTACCAGTATTACTCTGCCCACCCTTTTATTCTCAGCTGTTCTGATTCCTTCATTTTAGGTAGGTCTCTATATAGCCTATAGTTGAATTTTGCTTTGTAATCCAGTTTAAAAGTCTTTTCCTCATCTTTGACTTCTGTTATGTGTTGAATTATGTTGCCCAAAATGTGTATGTTGAGGTCCTAACCCCCAGTTCCTCAGAATGTGATCTTATTTGGCAACCAGGTAATTGAAAATGTAATTAGTGGGACTTCCCCAGTGGCACAGTGGTTAAGAATCCGCCTGCCAATGCAGGGGACACGGTTTCAAGCCCTGGTCCGGGAAGATCCCACATGCCGCGGAGCAGCTAAGCCTGTGCTCCACAACTACTGAGCCTGTGCTCTAGAGCTCATGAGCCACTACTATTGAAGCCTGTGCACCTAGAGCCCATGCTCTGCAACAAGAGAAGCCACTGCAGTGAGAACCCCGCACACCACAACAAAGAGCAGCCCCCGCTCTCCACAAGTAGAGAAAGCCCACACGCAGCAATGAAGACCCAATGCAGCCAAAAATAAATAAATAAATAAATAAATATGTAATTAGTTAAGATGAGATCATACTGGAAGGTGAGCCCCTAATCCAACATGACTGGTGTCCTTATGACAGGGGAAAATGTGAACACAGATACATAGGGATAATGCCATGTGAAGACTGGAGTTATGTTGCCACAAGCCAAGGAACTACCAAAAACTAGGAGGAAGACCTGGAATAGATCCTTCTCTAGAGCCTTCAGAGGGAGCATGGCTCTACTAACACTTATCTCAGACTTCTAGCCTCCATAATTATAAGACAATAAATTTCTGTTGATTGAGCCACTCAGTTTATGGTACTTTGTTACAGCAGCCTTGGCAAATTAATACAACTTCCTTGTAAATATAAGTTGATTCTCATTATTAGAATTTTATATCAATTTAAAAACTCTTTCTTATGCCTTCATAAGTAAAAATTCTTGGCAAATTGCTGAGGACCAGATATTGTAAGTGTTAACAGGATCTATAGGTGACCCCCTAAAATGTTCTAAATCTCTACAACCCTAAGAAAAACCAGAGTAGCTGATACCTGTTCTAGCACTGGCATCCTCCAAGAATCTCAGGTAAGCTAGCTAAAAGCCAGCCAGCTGAGCATAACACCTCCTTTTCTTTCTTTTTTTTTTTTTTTTTTTTGATGTAGGGGGTAGGAGTTTAGTAATTTGTGTATTTATTTTTGCTGTGTTGGGTCTTTGTTTCTGTGCGAGGGCTTTCTCTAGTTGTGGCAAGCGGGGGCCACTCTTCATCGCGGTGCGTGGGCCTCTCGCTATCGCGGCCTCTCTTGTTGCGGAGCACAGGCTCCAGACGCGCAGGCTCAGTAGTTGTGGCTCACGGGCCTAGCTGCTCTGCGGCATGTGGGATCCTCCCAGACCAGGGCTCGAACCCGTGTCCCCTGCATTAGCAGGCAGATTCTCAACCACTGCACCACCAGGGAAGCCCAACCCCTCCTTTTCTATTCAGGATTGTGAGACTTAATGTGAATCAAAGAATTGAAACCAATAAGAGTCTCTCCAGCAAAAGAAAAGTAAACCTAGACTTCCTGTTACCTGACCCAGAGACACTGGGACTTGCCTGGCCATTTGTAAAAATGAAGCAACTTCTATTTCCTCCAGTAAGGGTAACTCTCTTGCCTAACTATAAAAGGCTATGAAGAAAATGAGGGCACCTAAGGACCCTAATTGAGATAAGATCTAGATTGTTCTCATCTCGAGCATTAATTTGTAATTTAACTGTCCGTGCTCTTACTGTCAACCAACAGGTTTGTTTTTTCTTTAAACTTTGATTACCAATATTTACTGCAATTTATTAAGCAGAGCTAGAGGACAGATGCAGCAGACTGGGTGGGCTGTGTAGTTAAGGATGGCTTGGTGCTACACCCCAGAGTTTCCCTGGATAAGGGCCTCTGAGAGACCGCACAAGGATCCAAAGTGGCCTTATATATCCTTTCCTTCCTTCATCCCTTCCCTTCATGCTTCCACTTCTTCCCACCCAAGCCCAATTGCCATGGAGAAGAATACCAGATATATAAGTTGAGGAATATGAACAGTGGCAATACTTTCAAGACAAAAATATGGATATCTAGTCCATACTTAGTATCAGGAATTTGGGTAGTTCCTAAACTCTGGCAGGAATAACCTCTGTTGAAAGAGAGGTAATGAGCGAACTGGAGATCAGAATTCCTCTATGTGAACATATGTAGCTCACATCTTACCTAAATATGCCTTCCAAAGGGGAAAACAAAAACATTGCATGCTGGTTATAAACTTTACCACTGGAAGGAATAAAATATAGCTCAAAGGAAAAATAAGCAAAAAAAAATTTTTTACTTGATGCTATATAAGCACTTATGTCAATATTTTTAAAATAAGCTTTATTTTTTATTAGAGCAATTTTAGGTTCACAACAAAATTGAGTGGCAAGGACAGAGAGTTTCCATATGCTCCCTTTCCTCACACATGTACAGTCTTCCCCAATATTGACATCCTGCACCCCAGTGATACAGTTGATGAACCCACACTGACACATCATCACCTAAAGTACGTAGTTAACATTAGAGTCCATTCTTGATGTTGTCCATTCTACGGGCTTTGACAAGTGTAGTATACAAAATAGTTTCTGCCCTAAAAATTCTTTAGGTTTGCCTACTCATCCCTCTCTTCCCCTAACCCCTGGCAACCACTTAACTTTTTACTGTCTCCATAATTTTACCTTTTCCAAAATGTCATGTAGTTGGAGTCACACAGTGTATAGCCTTCTTTAACTTGTTTCTTTCAATTAGAAATATTCATTTAAGTTTCCTCCATATCTTTACATGGCATGACAGCTCATTTCTTTTTAGTGCTGAATAATATTCCTTTATCTAGGTTACCACAGTTTACTTATCCATTCACCTAATGAAGAATATCTTGGTTGTTTCCAAGTTTTGATAATTATTAATAGAGCTGCTGTAAACATCTGTGTGCAGGTTTTGTGTGGACATAAGTTTTCAACTCCTTTGTGTAAATACTAAGGAGAACAATTGCTGGATGCTGTGGTAAGAGTATGTTTAGTTTTGTAAGAAACAGCCAAATGGTCTTCTAAAAGAGCTGTGTCATTTTGCATTCCCACCAGCAATGTATGAGAGCTTCTGTTGCTCCATGTCCTTGCCAGCATTTGATGTTGTCAGTGTTCCAGATTTTGGCTGTTCTAATAGATGTACAGTGGTATCTCACTGATATTTTAATTTGCAATTCCCTGAGGACATATGTGGAGCATCTGTTCATATGCTTATTTGCCATCTGTATATCTTCTTTAGTGAGGTGTCTTTGAGGTCTTCGGTCCATTTTTCAATGGGGTTGTTTGTTTTCTTATTGTTGAGTGTTAAGAGTTCTGTGTATATTTTGGATTTCAGTCCTTTTTCAGATGTCCTCCAAATATTTTCTCCCAGTCTATGCCTTGTCTTCACATTCTCTTCACATGGTCTTTTTCAGAGCAGAAATTTTTAATTTTAATGAAGTTTGGCTTATCAGTTATTTCTTTCATGGATATGTCTTTGGTCTTGGATATAAAAAGGTATCACCATACCAAAGGTCATCTAGGTTTTTTCCCATATTATCTTCCAGGAGTTTGATAGTTTTGCATTTAACATTTAAGTCTGTAATCCATTTTGAGTTAATATTTGTGGAAGGTGTAAGGTCTATGTCTAAATTCATTTTTTTGCATATAGATGTCCAGTTGTTCCAGTACCATTTGTTGAAAAGACTATCTTTGCTCCATTATATTTCCTTTGCTCCCTTGTCAAAGATTAGTTGGCTATATTTCTAGGGGTCTATTTCTAGACTCTCTATTCTGTTTCATTGATCTGTTTGCCTCTTCTTTCCCCAATACCACACTGTCTTGATTAATGCTGTATAGTAAGTCTTCAAGTTGGTTAGTGTTAGTCCTTCAAATTTGTTCTTCTCCTTTAATATTGTGTTGACTATTCTGGGTCTTCTGCCTCTCCATATAAACTTTAGAATCAGTTTGTCAATATCCATAAAATAACTTGCTGGGATTGTGACTGAGATTGCATTGAATCTATAGACCAATTGGGAAGAACTGACATCTTGATAATATTGAATTTTCCTACCCATGAATATGTAATATCTTTCCATTTATTTAATTTTTTGATATCTTTCATCAGAGTTTTGTAGTTTTCTAATATAGATCTTATACATATTTTGTTAGGTATATACCTAAGCATTTTATTTTGGGAGGTGCTAATATAAAGGGTAATGTATTTTTAACTTCAAATTCTACTTGTTCATTGACGGTATATAGGAAAGCAGTTGGCTTTTGCATATTAACCTTGTATCCTGCAACCTTGCTATAATCACTTGTTAGTTCATGAAGGTTTGGTGAGTGTTTTGGTTTTTTTTTTTGGTTGATTCTTTTGGATTTTCTACATAGATGATCATGTCATCTGTGAACAAAGGCAGTTTTATGTCTGTCTTCCCAATCTGTATACCTCTCTTTTATTTCCTTTTCTTGTCTTATTACATTAGCTAGAACTTCCATTGTGATGTAAAAAAGCAGTGGTGAGAAGGGACATCCTTGCCTTGTTCTTGATCTTAGTAGGAAAGCTTTGAGTTTCTCACCATAAGTATGATGTTAGCTATAGAGTTTTTGTAGATGTTCATTATTAAGTAGAGAAAGTTCCCCTCTATACCTAATTTGTTCAGAGTTTTTATCATGAATTAGTGTTGGATTTTGTCAAATCTTTTTTGCATTTATTGGTATGACCATGTGATTTTTCTCCTCTAGTCTGTTGATATGATGGATTACATTAATTGATTTTTGAATGTTGAACCAGCCTTGCATACCTAGGATAAATCTCTCTTTGTCATGGTGTATAATTCTTTTTATACATTGTTGGATTTAATTTGCTAATATATTGTTGAAGATTTTTGCATCTATGTTCATGAGAGATATTGATGTAGTTCTGCTGTCTTGTAATGTCTTTTTCTAGTTTTGCTGTTAAGGTAATGCTGGTCCCATAGAATGAGTTAGAAAATATTCCTTTTGCTTTTATCTTCTGAAAGAGATTGTAAAGAATTGGTAAAATTTTTTCCTTAAATGTTTGGGAGAATTCACCAGTGAACCCATCTGGGCCTTATACTTTCTGTTTTGGAAAGGTATTTATTTAATCTCTTTCATAGATATAGGTCTATTCAGACTGTCTATTTCTTCTTATGTGAGTTTTGGCAGATTGTGTCTTTCAAAGAATCTACATTTCATCTAGATTATCAAACTTGTAAGCATAGAGTTGTTTATAGCATTCCTTTATTATCATTTTAATGTCCATGTGGTGATGTTTCCTCTTTCAGTTTTTTGTTTGTTTTGGGGTTTTTTTGCCATACGCAGGCCTCTCACTGTTGTGGCCTCTCCCGTTGCGGAGCACAGGCTCTGGATGCGCAGGCTCAGCAGCCATGGCTCATGGGCCTAGCCGCTCCGTGGCATGTGGGATCTTCCCGGACCGGTGCATGAACCCGTGTCCCCTGCATTGACAGGCAGACTCTCAACCACTGCGCCACCAGGGAAACCCTTCTTTCAGTTCTGACATTAGTAATTGTTCTCTCTTTTTTCTTAGTTAACCTGGCTTGAGGCTTAATGATTTTATTGATCTTTTCAAAGAACTAGATTTCTGTTTTGTTGATTTTCTCTATTGATATCCTGTTTTCAATTTCATCGATCTCTGCTCTGATTATTATTATTATTTCTTTTCTTCTTCTTGCTTTGGATTCAATTTGCTCTTATTTTTTTCTGGTTTCCTATGTGGAAGCTCATATTATTGACTTTTTTCTTTTCTAATATATGCATTCAATGCTATAAATTTTCCTTTAAGCACTACTTTACACATCTCACAAATTTTAAGAATGTTTTCATTTTCTTTTAGTTCCAAATATTTTTTAAACTTATCTTGAGATTTCTTCTTTGACCCATGCATTGTTTAGGAGTATTTTGTCTAATCTCCAAGGATCTTGGGATGTTCCAGTATCTCTCTGTTATTGATTTCTAGTTTAATTCTATTGTGGTCTGAGAGCAGACATTATATGATTTCTATTTTATTATATTTGTTGAGGTGTGTTTTATTGACCAGAATGTGGACTATCTTGGTGAATATTCCATGTGAGCTTCAGAAGAATGTGTATTCTACTGTTTTTTGGATGAAGTTGCCTATGGATTATATCCATAGATGGATATCTATGGTGCTGTTGAGTTCAGCTTTGTCCTTACTGATTTTCTGCTTGCTGGATCTGTCCATTTCTGACAGAGGGGTGTTGAGGTCTCCAACTGTAATAGTATATTCATGTATTTCTCCTGGTATTTCTGCAATGGACTGAATGTTTATGTCCCCCATAAAAAATCATATGTTGAAATCCTAACCCCCAAGGTGATGGTATTAGGAGATAGGACCTTTGGGAGGTGATTTGGGCATGGGGGTGGAGCCCTCATGAATAGGATTAGTGCCCTTATAAAAAGACTCCAGAGAGCTCTCTTGCTTCTTCTACCATGTGAGCAAAAAACAGTTGTCTATGAACCAGGAAGCGGGCTCTCACCAGACACCAAGTCTGCCTGCATCTTGATCTTGGACTTCCCAGCCTGCAGAACAGTGATAAATAAATGTTTGTTGTTTATAAGCCCCTCTGTTTATGGTATTTCTGTTATTGTAGCCCAAATGGACTAAGACAAGTTCTATTTGGTTTTGCCTCACATATTTGGACAATCTGTTGTTAGGCACATACGTATGAAGGATTGTTATGTCTTCCTGGAGAATTGACCCCTATATCATTATGTAATGCTGCTCTTTACTCCTGAAAGCTTTACTTTCTCTGTAGTCCGTTTTGTCTAAAATTAATATAACTACTTCTGCTTCCGTTTGATTAATGTAAGCATGCACTATCTTTATCCTTTTACCTTTAATCTATACATGTCATTATATTTAAAGTAGGCTTCTTGGACTTCCCTGGTGGTACAGTGGTTAAGAATCCGCCTGCCAATGCAGGGGACATGGGTTCGAGCCCTGGTCTGGGAATATCCCACATGCCGCGGAGCAACTAAGCCCGTGCACTACAACTACTCAGCTTGCACTTTAGAACCTGCGGGCCACAACTACTGAAGCCCACACACCTAGAGCCCGTGCTCTGAAACAAAGAGAAACCACCGCAATGAGAAGCCCGCACACCACAACAAAGAGTAGCCCCCGCTTGCCACAACTAGAGAAAGCCTGCGTGCAGCAACAAAGACCCAATGCAACCAATAAAATAAATAAATAAATAAAAAATTTAAAAAGTCTTCTGTAGACAACATATAGTTGGGTCTTATTCCTATCCACTCTGACAATCTCAGACTTTTAATTGGTGTATTTAGACCATTGACATTTAAAGAGATTATTGATATAGTTGGATTAATGTCTAACATATTATTTTCTATTTGCTGCCCTTTTTCTTTGTTCTTATTTTGTCTTCCACTGTTTTTCTGCCTTTTGTGGTTTTATTTGAGCATTTTATATGATTCCATTTTCTCTCTTTTCTTAGTATATCAATTATACTTATTTTTTAATTTTTTTAGTGGTTTCCCTTGAATTTTCAATATGCCTTTACAGTTAAACCAAGTCCACTTTCAAATAACACTATAATATTTCCTGGGTAGTACAAGTACTCTGTAATAACAAAATATTCCCACTTTTTCCTTCCTGTTCCTTGTTTCATTATTTCTTGTACCATTCATTTATATATTAGCATACATAAGCCTATGTATATATACATAAGCATTCATAATCAAATAGTTGGAGCTATTATTTTGAACAAACTCTTACCTGTTGCATCAATTAAGAATAAAAGTTTTTATTTTACCTTCATTATTCATTCTCTAATACTCTTTATATAGATCCAAGTTTCTGACTTGTATCATTTTCCTTCTCCCTGAAGAATTTCTTTTAACATTTCTTATAAGGCAAGTCTATTGGCAACAGATTCCTTCAATTTTTGTTTGTTTGATAGAATCTTTATTTCTCCTTCACTTTTGAAGGACAGTTTCATAGAGTACAGAATTCTGGTTGGTGAGTTTTTTCTCTCAACACTTGAAATATTTCACTCCACTCTCTTCTTGCTTGCATGGTTTCTGAGAAGTCAGATGTAATTCTTATTTTTGCCTCTGTAGAGGTAAGGTGTGTTTTTCCCTCCGGCTTCTTTATCTTTGTTTTTCTGCAGTTTGAATATGATGTGCCTAGGTGTAGTGTCTCATTACTTAATCTGCTTGGTGTTCTCATAGCTTCCTGGATCTGTCATTTGGTGTCTGTCATTAATTTGCGGAAATTCCCAGTCATTATTCCTTCAAATATTTCTTCTGTTTCTTTCTCTCTTTCTTCTCCTTCTGGTATTCCCATTAAGTATATGGTACACCTTCTGTAGTTGAGGTACTATTTTTGGATATTCTGTTCTGTGCTTTTCTCCTCTTTGCTTTTCAGTTTTGGAAGTTTCTATTGACATATCCTCAAGCTCAGAGGTTCCTTCCTTAGCCATGTCCAGTCTACTGATGAGCCCATCAGAGACATTATTTCATTTCTTTTACAGCATTTTTTATCTCTAGCAGTTCTTTTTGACTCTTTCTTAGAACTTCCATCTCTGATTACATTACCCAGCTGTTCTTGCATGTTGTCTACTTTATCCATTAGAGCCCTTAGCATATTACTCATAATTGTTTTGAATTCATGGTCTGATAATTCCAACACTCCTGCCAATATCTGAGTCTGGTTCTGGTACTTGCTCTGTCTCCTCAAACTGTGTTTTTTGCCTTTTAATATGTCTTGTACTTTTTTGTTGAAAGGTAGATATGATGTACTGGGTAAAAAACTGTAACAAATAGGCCTTTAGTAATGTAATGGTAAGATGTGCGGGGAAGGGAAGTATTCTATAGTCTTATGATTAGGTCTCAGGCTTTTGGTGAGCCTGCGCCCCTGGACTGTGAAATTCACCAGTTCTCAGTTTTTTTTCCTCCCTTTGGTGGAAAAGGATGGCTAGAGGGGGCTGGGCTTTTGTATTTCCCTTCCTTCATGTGGAAGCTCAGAAGGGACTGGAGCTGGATATTTCCTTTCCTCCATGGGGGTTAGGCTCTGATAATCCCAGCAGGTTAGGCCCTAGCAAAAAAAAAAGTTTCTCCTGAGGGCCTGTCTTGTTAAGAAGAACAGAATGCTGTGGACTTATTTCAAAATGGTTCTTTTCCCCTCCCCCTGCCTAAAGCACCAGGAGATTCTTCTCTGATCCTCACTGTGAGCACCTGGTAGAGCTATGGGAGCTAAAAGTCACAAAAGACAAAGTGTAAGGGTTACTTCCCTGTGTGCCTCCCCCCACCCCATGCCTGGGATCCCCCTGGAGTTTTTATATCTCAGGCTTTTTCACCCTGAGCCTCCAGCAGTTCCTCTGGTACAGTTCAGTTTTTCCTACCCTGGTACTGGCTCCCTCAGAGGTTGCTGTTTGTGGCTTTCTGTCCAGTAAGTTGTGATTCTCCATATCTGTCTGTCTCTCCAATTTGGGGGGCAGCAGTTTTCACTGTGATCTTCCTTCTCTGATTGATCTAAGAAGAGTTGTTGATTTTTCAGGTTGTTCAGCTTTTTACTTGTTAGAACTGAGTGGCAAATTCTAAGCATTTTACATGCTGAACAGGAAACTGGAAGTCCTTACGTCAGTATTTTAAAATCAGTGTAGAGCTAATAATCAGTTCATCCTGACAAAATTCCTCTTGGGCAAATCAGCATGACTCTGAGCTGATGGTTAAAACCCAACTGGCAGAGATATTAAGCAGGCTACCCAAGGCCACACAGCAGGCTAAAAGCTGAGCAGGGATTAGAGATCTGGAGAGCCTGACTCCCAGCCCTGTATGCAGACTATACCACCTGTAAACAAACTAGCTAACAGCCAAATCAGGTAAATGTGCCTGAATTGAGTCACCTGTGGCTGCTAAACTTGGCCTCTTTGCACAATCAGTAAGCTAAGGATCCAAAAGTCAGGGCCTTTTGCACACATGTCATCGCAAAACCCATCCCTGAGAGGCTGTGCTCCAAGGAGCAGGGGACTGACCATCTTCAGTGGTCACCACAGTGATTGTCCATTGCATTTGTATGGTCCTTCTCAGTTTCTGAAACACTTTTATGTAATTTATCTCAGATGTTCCTTTCAACTATACTAGGAGACTGTAAAATACAACCTCTGTTTTGTTTTTAAAAGTGTGGTGAGCCAAGGAGGCCAACAAACCAGTGCTGGGAGCTGAATCTTGCCCAAATGAGTATAAAGAAATAAGCAGAAGGCCTCATCTCCAGACGGACATAGGAGGTGATCTCTGAGGTCAGATCTAAGTAGGACAGACAGCATTGCCCTGGCAGGGGTCAAGGTGGAGACTCAGCATGGGTAAGGGAACTGTGCACCTCCTGGTTACCAGGATCATCTTCATCATTTGGAAACTTCCTGGGAGACATGTAGTATTAGGGGTATAATATGCTTAACCATGACTAAGGTATTAAAAGTCCTTCCCAAACCCAAATGAACCATCTTCCTGTTTCTTCCTATCTCAGTCTTCCTTTTGCTATTATGTTAACCTCCACCCAGGGCCCCTGGCCTCACCCTCCCAGTCACCTCTGGCCTCCTGCACTCAGTCTCCTCCAGTCCTCTAAATTCATCAGCAGCCAGAATGCTACCTCTTGGGTCTCCCTGATCACTTACCCCTCAGTCCTTGACTGAGCTAGAACCACCCACCCAACTATTCTTTACCACAGTGGTCATCCAACAACATACCTGAGAAGTTACAGAAATGTTATAGAAATTAAACTAAGGCTGTGAACAGCAGTGTTTAAAAGTAGAAATAGAATTATGTCATCATGTCAGTCTACAAGGTATCCTCCCCTTCTTCCTGGGCACATGCTTAGACTACCTTTCCCAGTCTTCCTTGCGGTATGTACAGCCATGTAACTAAATTCTTTCCAATGAAGTGAGTGGAACTGTTGTATACTCTTTATTTTTTTTTGAATTTTATTTCTTTTTTTATACAGCAGGTTCTTGTTAGTCATCCATTTTATACATATCAGTGTATACATGTCAATCCCAATTTCCCAATTCATCACACCAGCAACCCCCTCTCCTGCGCCACTCCCCCCCTTGGTATCCATACATTTATTCTCTATATCTGTGTCTCAATTACTGCCCTGTAAACCGGTTCATCTGTACCATTTTGCTAGGTTCCACATACATGCATTAATATACGACATTTGTTTTTCTCTTTCTGACTTACTTCACTCTGCATGACAGTCTCTAGATCCATCCACGTCTCAACAAATGACCCAATTTCGTTCCTTTTTATGGCTGAGGAATTAATATTCCACTGTATATATGTACCACATCTTCTTTATCCATTAGTCTGTTGATGGGCATTTAGGTTGCTTCCATGACCTGGCTATTGTAAATAGTGCTGCAATGAACATTGGGGTGCATGTGTCTTTTTGAATTATGGTTTTCTCTGGATACATGCTCAGTAGTGGGATTGCGGGATCATATGGTAATTCTATTTTTAGTTTTTTAAGGGACCTCCATACTGTTCTCCATAGTGGCTGTATCAATTTACATTCCCACCAACAGTGCAAGAGGGTTCCCTTTTCTCCGAACCCTCTCCAGCATTTGTTGTTTGTAGATTTTCTGGTGATGCCCATTCTAACTGGTGTGAGGTGATACCTCATTGTAGTTTTGATTTGCATTTCTCTAATAATTAGTGATGTTGAGCAGCTTTTCATGTGCCTCTTGGCCATCTGTATGTCTTCTTTGGAGAAATGTCTATTTAGGTCTTCTGCCCATTTTCTGATTGGGTTTTTTGTTTCTTTAATATTGAGCTGCATGAGCTGTTTATATATTTTTGAGATTAATCCTTTGTCCGTTGATTCGGTGGCAAATATTTTCTCCCATTCTGAGGGTTGTCTTTTCGTCTTGTTTATGGTTTCCTTTGCTGAGCAAAACCTTTGAAGTTTCATTACATCCCATTTGTTTATTTTTGTTTTTATTTCCATTACTCTAGGAGGTGGATCAAAAAACATCTTGCTGTGATTTATGTCAAAGAGTGTTCTTCCTATGTTTTCCTGTAAGAGTTTTATAGTGTCCGGACTTACATTTAGGTCTCTAATCCATTTTTAGTTTGTTTTTGTGTACGGTGTTAGGGAGTGTTCTAATTTCATTCTTGTACATGTAGCTGTCCAGTTTTCCCAGCACCACTTATTGAAGAGACTGTCTTTTCTCCATTGTATATCCTTGCCTCCTTAGTGATAGATTAGTTGACCATAGGTGCGTGGGTTTATCTCTCGGCTTTCTATCTTCTTCGATTGATCAATGTTTCTGTTTTTGTGCCAGTACCATAATGTCTTGATTACTGTAGCTTTGTAGTATAGTCTGAAGTCAGGGAGTCTGATTCCTGCAGCTCCATTTTTTTCCCTCAAGACTGCTTTGGCTATTCAGGGTTTTTTGTGTCTCCATACAAATTTTAAGATTTTTTGTTCTAGTTCTGTAAAAAGTGCCATTGGTAATTTGATAGGGATTGCATTGAATCTGTAGATTGCTTTGGGTAGTAGAGTCATTTTCATAATATTGATTCTTCCAATCCAAGAACATGGCATATCTCTCCATCTATTGGTATCATTTTTAATTTCTTTCAACAGTGTCTTATAGTTTTCTCAATACAGGTCTTTTGTCTCCCTAGGTAGGTTTATTCCTAGGTATTTTATTCTTTTTGTTGCAGTGGTAAATGGGAGTGTTTCCTTAATTTCCCTTTCAGATTTTTCATCATTAGTGTATAGTAATGCAAGAGATTTCTGTGTATTAATTTTGTATCCTGCAACTTTACCAAATTCATTGATTAGCTCTAGTAGTTTCCTGGTGCCATCTTTAGGATTCTCTATGTATAGTATCATGTCATCTGCAAACAAGGACAGTTTTATTTCTTCTTTTCCAATTTGTATTCCTTTTATTTCTTTTTCTTCTCTGATTGCCATGGCTAGGACTTCCAAAACTATGTTGAATAATAGTGGTGAGAGTGGACATCCTTGTCTTGTTCCTGATCTTAGAGGAAATGCTTTCAGTTTTTCACCATTGAGAATGATATTTGCTGTGGGTTTGTCGTATATGGCCTTTGTTATGTTGAGGTAGGTTCCCTCTATGCCCACGTTCTGGAGTGTTTTTATCATAAATGGGTGTTGAATTTTGTCAAAACCTTTTTCTGCATCTACTGAGATGATCGTATGGTTTTTATTCTTCAATTTGTTAATATAGTGTCTCACATTGATTGATTTGCGTATATTGAAGAATCCTTGCATCCCTGGGATAAATCCCACTTGATCGTGGTATACGATCCTTTTAGTGTGTTGCTGGATTCTGTTTGCTAGTATTTTGTTGAGGAGTTTTGCGTCTCTATTTATCAGTGATATTGGTCTGTTATTTTCTTTTTTTGTAGTATCTTTGTCTGGTTTTGGTATCAGGGTGATGGTGGCCTCATAGAATGAGTTTGGGAGTGTTCCTTCCTCTGCAATTTTTTGGAAGAGTTTGAGAAGGATGGGTGTTAGCTCTTCTCTAAATGTTTGATAGAATTCACCTGTGAAGCCAACAGGTCCTGGACTATTGTTTTTTGGAAGATTTTTTTTTTTTTTGAAGATGTTGGGGGGTAGGAGTTTATTAATTAATTTATTTATTTTTGCTGTGTTGGGTCTTCATTTCTGTGTGAGGGCTTTCTCTAGTTGTGGCAAGCGGGGGCCACTCCTCATCGCAGCACGTGGGCCTCTCACTGTCGCAGCCTCTCTTGTTGCGGCGCACAGGCTCCAGACGTGCAGGCTCAGTAGTTGTGGCTCACGGGCCTAGAGGCTCCACGGCATGTGGTATCCTCCCAGACCAGGGCTCGAACCTGTGTCCCCTGCATTAGCAGGCAGATTCTCAACCACTGCACCACAAGGGAAGCCCCCTGGAAAATTTTTAATCACAATTTCAATTTCATTACTTGTGATTGGTCTGTTCATATTTTCTATTTCTTCCTGGTTCAGTGTTGGAAGGTTATACCTTTCTAAGAATTTTTCCATTTCTTCCAGGTTGTCCATTTTATTGGCATAGAGTTGCTTGTAGTAGTCCCTTAGGATGCTTTGTATTTCCACGGTGTGTGTTGTAACTACTCCTTTTTCATTTCTAATTTTATTGTTTTGAGTCCTCTCCCTCTTTTTCTTGATGAGTCTGGCTAATGGTTTATCAATTTTGTTTATCTTCTCAAAGAACCAGCTTTTAGTTTTAGTGATCTTTGCTATTGTTTTCTTTGTTTCTATTTCATTTCTTTCTGCTCTGATCTTTATGATTTCTTTCCTTCTGCTAACTTTGGGTTTTGTTTGTTCTTCTTTCTCTAGCTCCTTTAGGTGTAAGGTTAGATTGTTTATTTGAGATTTTTCTTGTTTCTTGAGGCAGGCTTGTATAGCTATAAACTTCCCTCTTAGAACTGCTTTTGCTGCATCCCATAGGTTTTGGATCGTCGTGTTTTCATTGTCATTTGTCTCTAGGTATTTTTTGATTTCCTCTGATTTCTTCAGTGATCTCTTGGTTATTTAGTAACGTATTGTTTAGTCCCCTTGTATTTTGTGTTTTTTACTTTTTCCCTGTCATTCATTTCTAATCTCATAGCATTGTGGTCAGAAAAGATGCTTGATATGATTTCAATTTTCTTAAATTTACTGAGGCTTGGTTTGTGGCCCAAGATGTGATCTATCCTGGAGAATGTTCCATGTGCACCTGAGAGGAAAGTGTAATCTGCTGTGTTTGGATGGAATGTCCTATAAATATCAATTAAATCTATCTGGTCTATTGTGTCATTTAAAGCTTCTGTTTCCTTATTTATTTTCATTTTGGATGATCTGTCCATTGGTGTAAGTGAGGTGTTAAAGTCCCCCACTATTATTGTGTTACTGTCGATTTCCTCTTTTACAGCTGTTAGCAGTTGCCTTATGTATTGAGGTGCTCCTGTGTTGGGTGCGTATATATTTATAATTGTTATATCTTCTTCTTGGATTGATCCCTTGATCATTATGTAGTGGCCTTCCTTGTCTCTTGTAACATTCTTTATTTTTTTTCTAATTTTAATTATGCTTTATTATTTGACCTACATGCTATTTATGATTGTATTGATTAATTTTAAATTCTTTTTTTTTTTAACCCCACATTTTGTTTTATTTATTTATTTTTTTGGCTGTGTTGGGTCTTCGTTTCTGTGCGAGGGCTTTCTCTAGTTGTGGCAAGCGGGGGCCACTCTTCATCATGGTGCGTGGACCTCTCACTATTGCTGCCTCTCTTGTTGTGGAGCACAGGCTCCAGACGCGCAGGCTCAGTAGTTGTGGCTCACAGGCCTAGTTGCTCCGCGGCATGTGGGATCTTCCCAGACCAGGGCTCGAACCCGTGTCCCCTGCATTAGCAGGAAGACTCTCAACCACTGTGCCACCAGGGAAGCCCAACATTCTTTATTTTAAAGTCTGTTTTATCTGATATGAGTATTGCTACTCCAGCTTTCTTTTGATTTCCATTTGCGTGGAATATCTTTTTCCATCTCCTCACTTTCAGTCTGTATGTGTCCCTAGGTCTGAAGTGGGTCTCCTGTAGACACCATATAGATGGGTCTTGTTTTTGTATCCATTCAGCAAACCTGTGTCTTTTGGTTGGAGCATTTAATCCATTCACGTTTAAGGTAATTATCGATATGTGTTTTCCTGTGACGATTTTCTTAATTGTTTTGGGTTTGTTTTTGTAGGTCCTTTTCTTCTCTTGTGTTTCCCACTTAAAGAAGTTCCTTTAGCATTTGTTGTAGAGCTGGTTTGGTGGTGCTGAATTCTCTTAGCTTTTGCTTGTCTGTAAAGCTTTTGATTTCTCCATCAAATCTGAATGAGATCCTTGCCGGGTAGAGTAATCTTGGTTGTAGCTTCTTCCCTTTCATCACTTTAAGTGTATCATGCCACTCCCTTCTGGCTTTGAAGGTTTCTGCTGAGAAATCAGCTGTTTACCTTATGGGAGTTCCCTTGTATGTTATGTGTCATTTTTCCCTTGCTGCTTTCAGTAATTTTTCTTTGTCTTTATTTTTTGCCAATTTGATCACTATGTGTTTCCGCATGTTTCTCCTTGGGTTTATCCTCTGTGGGACTCTCTGCACTTCCTGGACTTGGGTGGCTATTCCGTTTCCCATGTTAAGGAAGTTTTTGACTATAATTCAAATATTTTCTCGGGTCCTTTCTCTCTCTCTTCTCCTTCTGGGACCCCTATAATGGGAATGTTGTTGCATTTAATGTTGTCCCAGAGGTCTCTTAGGCTGTCTTCATTTCTTTTCATTCTTTTTTCTTTATTGTGTTCCGCAGCAGTGAATTCCACTGTTCTGTCTTCCAGGTCACTTATCCATTCTTCTGCCTCAGTTATTCTGCTATTGATTCCTTCTAGCGTAGTTTTCATTTTAGTTATTTTATTGTTCATCTCTGTTTGTTTGTACTTTAATTCTTGTAGGCCTTTGTTGAACATTTCTCGCATCTTCTTGATCTTTGCCTCCATTCTTTTTCCGAGGTCCTGGATCATCTTCACTATCATTATTGTGAATTCTTTTTCTGGAAGGTTGCCTATCTCCACTTCATTCAGTTGTTTTTCTGGGGTTTTATCTTGTTCCTTCACCTGGTACCTAGCCCTCTGCCTTTTCATCTTGTCTGTCTTTCTGTGAATGTGGTTTTTGTTCCACAGGCTGCAGGATTGTAGTTCTTCTTGCTTCTGCTCTCTGTCCTCTGGTGGATGAGGCTATCTAAGAGGCTTGAGTAAGATTCTTGCTGGGTGGGAGTGGTGGTTGGTAGAGCTGGATGTTGCTCTGGTGGGCAGACCTCAGTAAAACTTTAATCTTCTTGTCTGTTTTTGGGTGGGGCTGGGTTCCCTTCCTGTTGGTTGTTTGTCCTGAGGCAACCCACCACTGGAGCCTACCTGGGCTCCTTGTTGGGGCCAATGGCGGACTCTGGGAGGGCTCACATTAAGGAGTACTTCCCAGAATCTCTGCCACCAGTGTCCTTGTCCTCACAGTGAGACACAGCCACCTCCCACCTCTGCAGGAGACCCTCCAACAGTAGCAGGTAGGTCTGGTTCAGCCTTGTATGGGGTCACTGCTCCTTCCCCTGGGTCTGATGCGCACACTACTTTGTGTGTGCCCTCCAAGAGTGGAGTCTCTGTTTCCCCCAGGCCTGTCAGAGTCCTGCAATCAAATCCCTCTAGACTCCAAAGTCTGATTCTCTAGGAATTCCTCCTCCCATTGCCGGACCCCCAGGTTGGGAAGCCTGACATGGGGCTCAGAACCTTCTCTCCAGTGGGTGGACTTCTGTGGTTTAATTGTTCTCCAGTTTGTGAGTCACCCACCCAGCAGTTATGGGATTTGATTTTATTGTAATTGCACCCCTCCTACCATCTCATTATGGCTTCTCCTTTGTCTTTGGATGTGGGGTATCTTCCTTGGTGAGTTCCAGTATCTTCCTGTCGATGATTGTTCAGCAGTCAGTTGTAATTCTGGCATTCTCGCAAGAGGGAGTGAGAGAACGTTCTTCTACTCTGCCATCTTGGTTCTGGGCAGCTGGGAGGTTTTGATACGAAGGTAAAGCTCGTAGGATATCTGTATACTCTTTAAATGCCTATGTGATGAAAATTCTTCTCTGTTGTCCCACACATTTTCTGTGGGCTGGATGATGTGGCCCTAAGGGTTGGCAGAGTCACAGGGGTCTAAGAAGCCTGGGTTCCTTAACTACCTTTATGGAAAAGAGCTCTGCTCCAGCCAGGAGCACCTGCCTTGAACAGTTATATGAGAAACAAACTTATATTGTGCTTGAGCCTTTATACATTTAGCGTGTATTTGTGATAGTAGTTCAGCCTACCCTAACTAATAAACCCATCAAGCGATTGAAAGCAGGTAAAACCATCACTAAGCTCTTACCTGAGCCCAGAGAAGCGTATAATTGAAAAGGAAAAAATATCTGCCTAATGACAAACAGAAAAAAAAAGCCATAGGTGAATGTGAATTATATTTGTATAAAATAGGATGGGGAACATTTGTGTGATGAAGGTTCTTGCAGCAAAGAACCTTTCAGGTTTTTAATAGCTAACAGTCTCAGTGTGAGCTGCTGTCACCCAGTGGATGAAAAAATATTCCTTGAGGACAGGTTCCTTGTTAATGGATGGGGCTGACACATACTAGGTAAATAAGAGATACTTAACTTCAATCAAATCAAAATCAAGGTAGGATAGAGTCTCAACACCAGCACATTTCTAGAAATGGAACATAGCCAACTCTGAGAGTCAAACTTTAAAAATACATACTAACAAAGTCAAATGTCCAGAGAAGGGAAGGGGATCAAGGGTAGTAAAGTCTGAAACCATGTCAGATGAGGAGCATTAAGGGAGTGTAAATGTCTAACCTAAAGGAGTGTGTGTGCGGGCACGCGCGCATGTGTATGTGTGTGTGTGTGTGTGTGTGTGTGTGTGTGTGAGTGTGTGAAGGGGGAGGGAGGGAAGGAGAGAGGTAATGAGAACCACAATTGCCTTTCAGTAATTTGAAGGGTTGTCATGGAGAAGAGGCACTGTATTCCACATCCCTTAAAATGTAAAACTGGAACTGAACTTCTGCTTTATATAAAAAGAGCTTTCCAACAAGTACAGCTCTTGGACAATGGAACAGGCTGCCTTGGAAAGAATTAAACTTCCCCTCAGAGGAAGTATTTCATCCAAAGCTGGCTGCTGCCAATTGAGGACATTGTAGAAGGTTATCCTGCACTGAGTGTTAGATGAGACAGTGAAGGTCTCTTCCAAAGGCTTCAGGACCCTGTGAAAGATAGTCCTCCAGAAGCTTACACTAACAGGACATTCCGGAGATTCTCTGTTTTGGCATCACCTGCAGTTTCCAACAGTCTCTGTACCAACTCTTAGTCTTTCCTGTGAGGGGGACTCTAGCTGGTTAGAAGATGAAGGGGCAAAAGAGATCTGGGAGAAAGGAAACCAAATACTAAGTCAGAGAATACATGATCTAGTTATTTTATTCAAAGTCTAGTTTCCGGAGCGGGGGTGCAGCTGATAGAGAGAGACAAAGCCATTAACCCCTCAATATGTCCCCTACCAAATTACACCAGTTTAGTGGAAATTCTAGTCCAGAATACTCCTGGAAAGATAAAGCCAACTGCTCACCTGGTCTTAAGAGAGCAGTACCTGGTAAGTAGAAGGAAAGACTGACTTTACCTTGTAGGTTCCTTATGATGATCGGGCCCAGTTAGAGACAAAGGCCCCAAAAAAGCAGTATGAGGGTATCCAGGGTGTTGGGGAACTGCAGGGGTGTGAGGAGGAGTGGAGAAGAGTTTTGCCTACCTTGCAGTTTAGCCTGGGGCCTTGGTGTATCTCTGAGAACTTTCTGGGCTGATAACATTGTTTGCCAGCACTCAAGTTGGGATGTCAGGACTTGTTTATAAACTGCAAACACCTTACTACAACTCAGCCCAGTCTTCCCCATCTAGGTCAGTCTGGTCTCCTTGGGTTCAAGCCCAGGTCTGCTCATCCTCCCTCTGGGAGAAAGAAGGGAGAAGGAACAGAAGGATGCTATCTGTGCTAAATATCTTCGCATGAAGGAAGAGCCTATTGGTTACCCATTCTCATGTGAGCCCCACAGTCCTACACTTTATCTCTTCCATATCCAGTTTGATTATTCTACAACTTCTCTATCAGGGGAGTTACAGAACCCATTCACACTGGCTGGCTCCTAAACACCCAGAAACCTAGCAGAGATTATTGGACAGTACAGAAACCTAAGACAGAGGACAGGTAGGCACTACAAGCTGTCTGAGGGGAAATTATGGTGAACTGCGTCGTCAAGAAAGAGGAAATGAATTTGAATCTTGAAGAATAAGCAGGACTCAGTCATGCAAAGACAAGTGAGGGAATTTCAGGTGGAGAGACTATACAAGGAGAAGAGAGTATAAAAGAGTATGTTAGGAGCCAGTGTGTGGAAGAGTCAGACTGGAAGGATCTACTGAGAGAACTCAGTGGTTGGTGCAACACTTCTCACAACCTTCAGCTTCCATGCACCATTCCAACCCCATCCATGATTGTTTGGGAGTCTCTAGACAGGAGTGAGCATTCTATGGTTGAGGCCGGTAGATTAGGGAATGCATAGAAAAGGTTTATCTGCAAAGAATCTGGCAAAACCTCCATGAAATTTTCACGTCAAATGGAGAAAAGTTGACTGGCTAGAAGTATGGTTAAATAAATTTATAGCTGGTTCAATCATGGACCAAAATTATACTCATCTCTTGCCCCAAATCTGCCACTGCTCTTGTTTTCCTTATTTCTATCATTGGCCATTCACCCAGTAGAAGTGGTAGTGGATCCTTAAAAAAAGTCACCTCACACCCAGATCAGTGTACGTCTGGAGTTTCCCATGGTATGAGTTGTCACAGTAGAGGTACTTAATGGCCTTAAAGGCAGTCAACTTTCTCTAGGACCTAAATGCAGGCCATGAAACACCATGGTCCTATATATTTCACATAGTATGTGGGACTCTTGTATTTTCCATTTCTAGTGTAGTGAAAACCTTTTATTCAAATTGACATCTAGGTATGCTAGACTGCTTAAATAATTTAATGTTTCCATTTAGACCAACTCACATGGTAAGAAGTTCAAGTGCCAATGCCCCACATAATGTTCTTGCCATTGAAAACTATGAATTATGTCTATGTTTTCCTACAAACACTCACTGACTAGCATAATCATAGTGATTGACCTATATCTAGCATTTTGTGTAAAACACGTATAAATGAGAAGACAATAGTAGAAAGTTTAGAGAAGAGAAGACTGGTCACAGGATGGAAGGAATGGTGGGAGATGTTTTTACAGTTCATCAAGACACAAATAAAGATGGCTATTTTGGGGCTTCCCTGGTGGCGCAGTGGTTGAGAGTCCGCATGCCGATGCAGGGGACACGGGTTCGTGCCCCGGTCTGGGAAGATCCCACATGCCGCGGAGCAGCTGGGCCCGTGAACCATGGCCACTGAGCCTGCGCGTCCGGAGCCTGTGCTCCGCAACGGGAGAGGCCACAACAGTGAGAGGCCCGCAAAAAAAAAAAAAAAAAAAGATGTCTATTTTGTTTTTTAAAGGCAGTGGGTGTACTGAGAAATAAGTAAAACTTTAAAAGATTATATAATACAAAGAATGACCTGGAAATATGGAACATACTGGATCAAAAAGTACCAAACCAGCAGAGTTCAGCACACAAAATTATAAAGTGCCAAGGCATCTTCTCTAACATTACTTTGCAAGGTTGAGAATCACATTCCTGGTGATTCTTGAAGAATAAGGATCCAGCAGCAGTCTGACCTGGAAGGCAAAGTAGGGAGATTTAAGAACTCTCAAAATCCCGTCTCTGCCCAGTGTCTTAGGGTTTCTGGTTGAGTTAATGGGATAGAAGTTTTCCAAATCATAAGAGTGTATAATCTGTGGATGATCAAGAATGCCAGTTCTAGAAGCCAGATGCTTCCATGAGCAAGATGAGGCTGCTGCAGAACTATAATCTGCCAGTCGGAAGAGGTTGTCTGTGACAGAACCTATCTGAAAATTTGATCAGGAATTTCTTCCCAAAGGGGACAACTTCCCTGCCTTTTATTTGGAAGTCTGCTTTTCTTTCCCTGAAATTCTTAAAGCAGTAGTAATGATTCTTTCCTAAAGGAAAGTTGCTGCTCTTGCTAGCATGGGCTTTGAACTGACTTTCTCTCTAATCCTTCTGGCGCAGAAAACTTGTTGCTGAGTTCATGAAGAGGATCAATAAGTGAATGATCTGGACAAACACAAGGGAAGACCACCTTAAGATAGCAAGGGAGCTAGAGGCTTGTCTTTGTGAGATGCTGACAGTGCACAGGACCCACTATAACATATAGGGTGGTGCCAGAGGATAGCAAGGCAGCCACTTGTTTCAAACTAAGGGACAGGAATTGAGTGTATATGATGAGAGGAAAAGACACAGTTGAAAGGAGAGAGTTTCAACTGGCCCCCTCTTATGGCTCTGCCTGAGTTCAAAGGTCTGTGGAGCTCTCTCAATTTATTATATGCCTATGGACTTGCTGGATAATCAGGAGAAAACAGTCCATTAACCAACCATAAGTCCAAATACTCTCAGTATTTTCACACACTCACCAACCCCAATGGACAGTGAAGTCTAAACGCAGCACTTTTAGGTGGGAAAAAAGTCTAATTAAAATGACTTTTGAAAAAATCCCATACATTTCCTGTTATACCGTCTTTCAACAAGTTGTTACACCAGTTTTATACCATCTTTCATTGTTATACCAGCTTTCAACAAATGCAACATAATTTTGTGGGTGTTTTCCTTCAGTTGGGTAGGAGATAAAGCAGTAGACTTTTATTTAAAGGATCATGTTTTATAAAATAAATTATTTCTTTAAATACAATCAGATCATATTATGACACACATCTAGGAACCAAGATCAAAAAGGAACAAGGGAAGAGTAGATTCACATCTCTCATTTCAGCTCATCTAATACTACTCACTGAGTTGAAAGATGGGCAAATCATCCTCACTATTTAAATGACCCTCTCTCCTTTCCTTCTTTCTTTCTTTCTTTTTCTTTTCTTTATTTTGTTTTCTTTTCGTAACACATATTACTGCACTCATGTCAGTTAAAAACACACGGCGCCCGACTCCATGGTTCATGGGCATATCCTCTCCCAAGAACCTAAGTGAGGGCCAGAACTAAAAGGTAGGGTCCAACACTTGAGACTTTAGTTTCAGGACCACTTGGCCTCTGGAAAGTACCTTGCTGTTAACTGCTGTCTTTCTCAATGTGTGCCCCAGATGCTGGCCCTTAATTATCATACTTTTCCCGTCGATGATACCTCTTCCTCTCTTTGTGTTCTTTACACAATTCTTGGATGACACCTTTGGTCCAGAAGACCTTAATTAAGAAGAAAATACAGATTTATGGGAAAGAGACCTGGAAAATCTCAAACAGACACATCTTTATTGCAACCCTCTGGATCTGTGAGAGAGAACAGGGCCCAGAAAGATCAGCTCTGGACTTGCTCCAACTCGAGGCTTTCAGTCACTCCCTTCTCTTCAAGCTCCCCACTCGGGCCAATTTTAATCTTTCAGTCTTTCTCCCTCCTCCATAGTCCTCTGTTTATTCACCTTTTCCATTGCCCTTGGCTCATTTTCTCATTCTTTCTGATTGCCCTGCTCTCTCACACTCACATCCCCTCGTGGATCATCTTTCTGTTGGAGACTATGCTGACGGCCTCTTTCCAAGAGCAGCAGGTTTGAATCAGCTCCAGTTTAAAATGAAGGGGTGGGGGGGTGGTGAGGCCAGGAGGGGATATCAGCTCTCTCATGTCCAGTGTTCCAAGTGCACAGCCCTCCCCCAGGCCTCCTGGCTCCCTTCTCTGCCTCTGTCTCTGTTTCTCTTTCCTCTCTCCCTCCCTCTCTGCTCGGACACCCCTCCACACACAGGTGCGTACAAAAGAAGGCCTAATAATCCCTTGCAGGCAAGACCGGAGACCCCCCACGCCCACCCCCAGTCAGGCAGCTGGTTTCCATTAGATGCCCCAAGCCCTATAAATATTCTCCTTTCTCACTTATCTCTTATTATTTTTCCTTTCCCTTTTCTCATGTTCCCCTCCCTGCCTCTGGATTCCCTCCTGGGAGGAGGCCTAAATTAAGAAGGGAAGGCATGCCAAACTTTGCATTAACCATCTTGTCATAGCCCAGGCCTCTGGCAGAGCAGAACCCAGAAATGATGAATTCTTGTTTGTCCAGTTTGCTGCTCCACACACCAAAGGTTGAAATCCTGCCAGGAGAGCAGAAGGGTTGAGCTCAACCTGAGCTCGAGGATGCTGCCAGGGTCTGCAGCATCTCTGTGCTCTCCATCGTACTGCTGGCTGAGCCTTTTGAGTCCTCTCTGTCTTGCGCTTTGCACTGAGTGGTGGATGGTGTCTTGGGCACAGCTCTGGAGGGGGACATTCTGGGGTTCAGATCCCAGCCTCTTTGTACACAGGCAACGTGACCTCAGGCAAATTACCTGACCTCCCTCATTTGTAAAATTGTGCTGATGACAGCTACCTCAAAGGACTGCTAGGAGGATGAAAATGAAGTAACTAGTGGGAAAACATTTAGCTCAAGTCTGCACTTAGCAAACACTAGTTCTCTCTTCTTGCCCCTTCCAGTAGGATTGACTGTGGAAAAACCCACCCTCCTTTTTTACCTCCTCCTACACCTTCCAAGTAATTAACTGAACAATTAGAGAAGAATTAACCCCTAAATACCCAAGGCCTGAGTTGGGGAGTGTAAAACGTTTGCTTCTTGATAAATGTTTGCTCTCTAAGATAAAGAAAGAGACAGAGGAAGAGTGAATGTAAAAGGCTTAAACTAGAACAATGGTTACAATTGTGAGTACTTCTTATAAACCAGGCAGCAAGAAGGCATGTCATTGTTGAGTCAGTGACCCCAGAGCAAAAGATCCTCCAGGGGTGGGTGGGAGGAAGTGGGGGAATCCAGGCACCTCATTCTAAGCCATGAATGCAGCCTTCAGGATCAGGCTGTTTCTGGGTCTGGATTCAAGCTCCAGTCCTTCCTAGCTGTTGAGCTTGAATGAGTTATTGATCTTTCTGTGCTTCGTTTCCTCTTCTGTGAACGAGGATAATAATATAACTGACTTCATAGGATTGTTGCAAAGATTGAATGAGCTAAGATAGTTCACTGCCCTTCAAACGGTGCCTGACAGAGTAAGTGTGCAGGAAATGTTAGCCATCGGTCCCATCCAGCAAATCAGCCCTGGTGTCTTAAAGCTTTGCTCTTCCATCCTGGCCGTTCCCAAACAGACCCACCCACAGGGCACTGATCCAGCAGGGAGCTGCCCCTCCCACCTCTGCACACCCCTCAAAAGGAGTCCAGACACTTTGGTGGCTCTGGATGAATTCCAATCCTCACAGTAGAACAAACTCTGGAAGCTCCTTACCTGGCCTTCCCATGCGGGGATGACTTTTAGGAGGGCATGCACTGTGAGCACAGGGATGCCTTTCCTGATCCTCAGCCATCCACGCCCACCAACTCCATGGCCTTCCTTAGACCACAGCCTTTGTCTGGGAGTGCAGCCATGACAGGCAGCAGAGACCAGTGCATACAGAGCCAAAGGTCTCCAGAGTGCTTCGGGGGGACAGTGGTGCTGGGTGTGCCCACTCTGTCTCTTGGGCTGAGGGTGAGTGGAGAATAATGCCCTCCCAGCTTAGAGTCAGGCATAGCACAGAATCCCAAGGCCTTAAATTCACGGGATTGAATCCCCTGTCTTCTGAACACAAATCAATCTAGATGGAAACTTGATAAGGTTGTTTGTTCGTTTGTTTTGGCTAACTTCTTTTCTCTGTAAGTCAGCCTTCTCATACACTGGCATCAGCTAGACCTGATTCTGTCACATCCTCACTGTGTGACCTTGGGAAAATTTCTTAACCTCTCTGAGCCTCTATTCATTAATCTATAAAATGGGACTAACAACTTTACCACCTTACAGATGTATCGCATCTTTCTTGACGGACTTCAGCCATGGCTACTCACCCTTATTACTATTATTTTGTCACTTTGCTCTAGTTTAATTCTACTTCCTCTTATTCTGGCCTTAGTGCAGTCCGAAAAACAGGTGGTCACCACCATTCCTATATATAACTACCTTCCAGAGACCTGAAAACAGTTATAAATCACCCTTCAGCCTCTGATCTTCAGGCTAAGCAATGCCAATTTCTTTCATCTTCCTCCTAAGGTCCTAACTGAAAATCTTGAATGATTTCATTTTTACCTTATGGTCTATCTCTAAATTATTAACATCTCTGGTTTTTAGTGCCCAAACATGAATGTAGAATTTTAATAAGGGCCTGATAAAAATGTTGCCCATAGTGAACATAAAGTTTAATTCATCTAATTCATGCTTAGCCTGGGTGCCCACTAGTACCCTATATAGAGAGTAATATATACATGTATATATGTATATATACATATATATATACACATATATATAATATTTTTTTGTATAGAAACGTTAAACAATTCAAATATGAAATAGAGAAGAAAGGTCAGTGTTTGTTCCTTTAAGAAGGCAACCCCCCAACTTATTTGTTAAACTTTGTCCCATTTGCTGGAGGAGGAAAAAAAGAACTACCAAAAGGGACTCTGAAGGAAATAGTAAAGTGAGGAGAAAAGCTCTAAAGAAAAGAGACGCTTTCTGCCCCCTGAACCTTCCTTGCTCGATTCTCTTCTCCCACCGTGACAGTGCAGCTCATAGAAGTCTGTGCTCCACTAGGCCCCTGCCGAGTACGGCTGGGGTAAGACAGGAAATCGCCACTCAGAAAATAAATGACCTGTCCCAGAGTCTTTTGTTAATGAGTCCAGGGCATAATAAATCAAGGTGACCCAGTCTCAAGAAACACAAGCCTGTTTAAAAAAAAAAACCAAAAAAAAAACCCTGAAACCCCCAAGCCCCAGAGGTGAAGAGGAGGAGAAAGGCGAGAGAGGACCGCAGGGAGTCCTTATAAATCACACCCGGATGAAACTAGTGCAGATGTTTTCCAGTTTCAGACCCACTCAAGAGGCAGAGAACAGACGTATGTGGCTGTGAATGGAAGGGGCTATCTGTTTGGGAGGCGAGACAGGAGACGGCAGGCCTGGGGGACGCAGCCCCTCCTCACACTTGGCATCCCCAGGGCTGTTTGTGGCACAGGTCTGCGAGCTCCTTCTTAGTGTCTTCTAGTTGTCCACTTGGCTTTTTCATCTCGTCCCGGGTCTCCCTCTAATCAGCATGGCCGGAGTGTTTGGAGTAAGTGGCCTGCCTAAATCCCCTTGGAGAAGAGAAGCAAGAGCTTCTTGTGTCAGATGTGGCTCCCAGCTTCCTAGAGTGGCAGGCTCCTGTAACGGGGGCGGCCAGGTAAACCACGAGAGGGTCTTAGCTTCCCAAGGGATCTGCAAGTTCTCTGAGGGTGAAATTTAACAGGACAGAAAGAATGTCGCATTGGAAATAAATATTCCAGTATGTGCTAGAAAACCTGGAGCCTATAGATCTCGGCTGAGCTGTAATGTGAGACCCTGTTATATGCAGAGGACTTTCACCTAGAGCCATTAATAGCCTGGTAAGATAGATGTCATTGTCCCTATTTGACAAATGCAGAAACTGAGGCCAAAAGAGGCTAAGGAAAAACCGCAAAAGGCATTTGTCATGCACTTTGCAGTTTGTAAAGTGTGTGTGGTAGGTGAAACAGGTTGTTCTTCCCTTGGCTACAGATGAGGAAACCTGGGATGAGAGGGATGAAAAATACCTCTCCAGGTCACGCAGCTAATGTGTGGAGGAACTTGGGTCCACACCCAAGCTTTCAAATCCGTCTGTTGTCCCTTCTGTTCAACACAGCTATTTGCCAGTGTCCCATATGAACATTATGCTGTTAGGGCAAGGATGATGAAACAGGGAGACTAAACTTTGGCCGAGGTTCACGACTATTCAGTGTTTAGAGGTAGCTGGAAGGTAGGTGAATGGACAAGAAGAAACCGGCCAAAGGTTTTTCTCATTCTCCTTGTTGTATAAAACCTGTCATCCGGTCATTTCCCTTCCTCTTTATAAGCATGGCCTCCTCTGGTCACTCTCTCCTACTTACCGTTGTTTCAAAAGAAATGACATCACATCAACTGCTGCTTTTTAAAATTATTGCCATGCTGAATTCAATTCCAGTGAACATCATCACCACTACTAGTTTGTTTACTTCCTCTAAACTTCTTAATCGGGATTGTCATTTACCCTAGGAAAAACTGAGATCAGGGTGACTTGCCCGGGATCGCGCATTAGAATGGAGATCTTTCCCCCTAGCCTGGACTGCTTCCAAAACAAACGCAAGTAGCCAGACACCTTTTTCCATCTCAGTTTTTTTTCCTATTGCCCCAGTTCTTCAGTGAGAGATGTCAGTGTCTTCCTCCAGGGTTCTCCATAGACCTCCTATACCAGCTCTGCTTCTTTTTAAAATACGACAGTGAGCATTATGCTCTAATCCAAATAAGAGTCCGCGTGTTGGTTCAACCAGACACAGTCGTCAGCCGCAAGAGGAGGATGCCACAGCAGGCCGCCTAAAACAAACCAAAATAAACCCAGAGCTTTAAATTGGTACAGGACCTAGATCTGCAGGACAGCAGGCACATCCATGAAAATTAGGACTATTCCAAGTATTTTAGGTAGAATAGCAGCCTTCTACCAAGGCAGAATACTGCTTAGGCTTCCTTTTCTTGTTTTTTGTTGGTTTTTGGTTTTGTTGTTTTGTTTTGGTTTTTGGTTCTGCTTTATGAGTTCAAATCTTTCATACTCAGATGTTGACTCTCAGCTGGGTACCCAGAGCCAAGAACCCCAGGATGTGGGCATTTCGGTGAATTCTGGCATATCAATTTTCTGTCATAAAAGACAGTCAGGGCTTCCCTGGTGGCGCAGTGGTTGAGAGTCCGCCTGCCAATGCAGGGGACGCGGGTTTGTGCCCTGGTCTGGGAAGATCCCACATACCGCGGAGCGGCTGGGCCTGTGAGTCATGGCCGCTGAGCCTGCGTGTCCAGAGCCTGTGCTCCGCAACGGGAAAGGCCACAACAGTGAGTGGCCTGCGTACCGCAAAAAAAAAAAAAAAAAAAAAAAAAAAAAAGTCAGTCATTCAACACGTTATCTTGGATTCCTACTATGTACCAGGGACTGTGGTCAGTGATGAAAATTTTGAGACATGTTTTATAGTATCCTGGCCACTAACTATCTGGGAGACCTTGGGCAAGACCCTCCCCCTTTATGGATGGCAATTCCTGCCTCAGTTCAGAGGAATCTGTGCTGGTGGAGTAGGCCTAGGAACAGCACCTAAGGAGAATAATAATGTCCTCTTAATTTACTTATGTAAAGAACTGGAAAAGGAGGTAGAAGTGGAGACTATATTTTGCAAGGACATCAAGCTTTGCCATGTAACGTGGGGCTGGTGGGGGGCAGGGAAGAATGGCTACTGAGTTTTAAAAATCCATTATATATGTCACAAAAAAATTCTCAAATACAAATATGTGTATCACTTTATGCTCTTTTCTGGTACATGTTTTATTTAGCTGTAATCAGTTCTTGCATAATATCCTTTGTTTTATCTGTTATTTTGTATATACATTTTGTATATCATAGAGTGTATGTTTTTCCCATTGCTTTTAGTAGATAAGAGCATTCCATCCTATCATACCTTAGGTTTCTTATTTACTCACAAATGGTGGGACATTTGGAATATATTGGTTTTTTCCTTTTATTAATAGCACTGGTATAACTTTCCCCCTAAATTATTTCCTCTGGACATTCACGAAAAAAATTAAATTTCTAGATCAATGATGTGATCTGTTTCCAAATACCTGATCCATTTATAATAGCATCAGCAGTTTATCAGCATTTTGGTTTTCTACATTGCATATAATAATTTAAGTTTCTTTTTGATAACCTAAAATTGTATGTTTCCACTAACTTCTAGGAAATTGTTTATATTTTAATTTCTTTCACTATTACTGAGGCTGATCTGTTTTCTATGTGTTGAATAATTTTCCGTATTTCTTCCTATGTGAATAATTTATTCATGTTTTTTGACCTCAGGTACAGTGATTTTTGAAAAACATGTTAAGGCTTTTGTGGGCCAAATTCTTAAGCATTACTGATGTTGTGGATACCCAAATGTGGAAACATTCATCATTAGGAAAGTAGAGATTTTTGTCTGTTTTGTTCACTGAAGTATCCCAAGCACCTAAAATAATGTACACAGCAGGTGCACATTACATAAGTATTGAATTAGTGAATAAATATTTATAAGTTACCCACTGTGTATTGGGACAAATATGAGCTTTCAATTTTGGCATGGAAAGTGAGAAGAAAGCAAGGTCGGAATAGCTGGGAGTGGGAGAGGGGGTGTTTCTCACTTGAGAATTTTAAAAATCCACACAAGGTAAAGTGGCAAGGTAGGAAGCTACTGAGGAGTCCCTGTAGTTAATACCTTGACATCGCCAAAACATGGCACAGGCATTTGTGTGTTTTGTCTGCCTCCCTCGTTACTATTTGCATTAAAATGTCAGGCCAGGGCTTCCCTGGTGGCGCAGTGGTTGAGAGTCCTCCTGCCGATGCAGGGGACACGGGTTCGTGCCCCGATCCAGGAAGATCCCACATGCCGCAGAGCGGCTGGGCCCGTGAGCCATGGCCGCTGGGCCTGCGCATCCGGAGCCTGTGCTCCGCAACGGGAGAGGCCACAACAGTGAGAGGCCCGCGTACCGCAAAAAAAAAAAAAAAAAAAAAAAAATGTCAGGCCAACTTCAGTATTATCACAGTGTGAACCTAATTCAAGCAACACACATTTTCTCAGCTTTTACTGTAATATGCAGGCACTGAACTAGCCACAGGATACTAGTCCAAAGAGCAGAGTCCCTGTGTGTGCATGCAACAGAATACTATATATCAGGAAGAAGGAACAAATTACTGGTACAGACTACAATGTGTATAAAACTCAAAAACTTCATGCTAAGTGAAATTGAGATGCAAAAACTATGTATTGTATGATTCCACTTGTATGAAATTTCCAGAAAAGATAAATCTATCAAGATAGAAAGTAGATTAGTGGTTCCCTGGGGCTGGGGAATGGGGTGACTGCAGATGGGCACAAGGGGCCTCTTTGGGGTGGTAGAGTTGTTCTGATACTAATAGATTGTGGTGATGATTGCACAACTCTGTACAATTGCTGAAAAACCGTTGAATTGTACACTGAAAATGAGTGCATTTTCTGGGATTTTAATTATACCTCAATAAAGCTGTTTAAAAGAAAAGAGTGGCTACCATGACCTTTACCCTGTCAAAACAAAGCAAAACACAGTCCCCAGAGGAGGCAGGCAGTTAGAGCACTGTCAGTTAAGGGCTGCCATGGAGGTGAGCCCTGGGAGCTCTGGGGGCACTCAGGCACCTAACCCAATCCTGGCGCTCAAGGGAAGTTTCTCAGAGGAGATGATGTCTGCCTGGGATAAACTGTTCCAGGCAGAGTAAATGGGAGTGGGAGAGTAGGAGAGGCACCACACTAAGTCAGTGACAGCAGTCTCCATGTCATGGGAGGCAGTGCTGAGACCAATGCCCATCTTGTTTTGAGTTTAGCAGGTTTCAGAGGAAGCTAAACGCTGGGAAAAGCTTTGCACATGAATGATAACTACCATCTACTAAGTACCTTGCCATGAGGCAAGAACTGTACCTTCAATAACAGCAACCCTACAAGGCAGGATTACAGCTGAAGAAACAGGCAAAGCGAGGCTACTTGCTAGGAGTAGCTTGCCTAATACAAGCAGCAGAGCTGGACATACGCTTGGGTCTGAAGCCATGCTTTTCCCATTCTGCTATCTCCTTTACCACTATGCAGACACATGACTACTACCAGTGTGGAATCAATGACCTTTGCTGAGAAGGACATAAGTTTTGCTGATTTACTCTAAAGAATTCATAAAACTCATCTGCAAAGAGTTTTGCAAATGCAGTTGGACAGGGTCTCAGAGCCACAGCTTTGTAATTTATCACCATCCTTAGCACACTGCTCTGTATACAGCAGGCAGGCATTGAAAATATGCTGTTCCCTATTTAGCTTCAGATGTGTGAGTAAAATCCAATAATCTTGGTCACGATAAGTTAAAGAATGTTGACTTCCTAAAGAGCTAGAAAATTCTGAAAGGCCACAGAAATCTAATCCGTATCGCATAGCCGTAATCCAAAAATCCTCATTAAATGCCTTTCAATAATATTTTTAGATGATCACACAAAGAGCTTAAAATGGTAAGACCAAAACAGAAACATGATTTCTTTTAAAAATGTGTTTAATCTCTCTTTTAGATTATTTGAGAATTGCTCCTTTCCGTCAACTTTGGCCCAAGTGTATCTACCCCTTTTGGGAAATTGTGAGTCAGCTTGGGTGAGGCAAAGACACACATTCTTCTCTTGAAAGAATAGACTTGCATTCCTATGAGTAAAATAAATTAGGTTCGGTTTCTCTGTCCATTAATTATGTGGAATAAACAACCTTCCCCTGCTCAGAAGGAAGCCCAAGAGACCAGCACAAATTTCCTCCTCAGACTCAGGGGAAAGATCACTTGACCCTCCAGGAAAACGCCTGTGGTCTGAGAGGACTCAGAGCATTGGAACAGGCAAGGTTCTGCCGCCAGATGTTTGTAAGAAATACACTGATGGAGACAATCCCATGAAACAATCCACAGAGGACTGCTGCGTTGCGGGGAGGGGCTGGAATTGCAGAAGAACAACAGAGTGAGAAGGAATTTGCGTCCAATTCTGCCCCTCAGGAACATCCAATCCTCAACCCTGAAGACAGCCCATAGAGTCGAGGGAAGGTACTGCCCCCTGCCCCCCAAGCACTTATGTTATTTTAGTTAGAGTCTTAAAAAATGCCAGGAACATCACTCCTGGGAAAGGGGGTAGGTAGGAGGAAGGTAATGCAGGGCCTCTGACATTCCGTAGTCAAACTGAACCGGCTGGGATTTGCAGAAGCGTGGAACGTCACCAGTGCCAATCTACAGATAAGGAGCAACATGGCTAATGAGAGGGAGGTTTCAGAGCTGGAAATGTGTTTGTGTTTTTGGCCTTAACACACTTGTGACCAACACTACTGTTCATTATCCGCTTCTTCCATACTAAGAGAACCTTGATTTTATTATGAGGTGCAACAGTGCTGTCAGTTAAACCACTCAACTTCCCAGGCTCCACTGTGGCCAGGGCAGGCCACGTGTTCCAATTCTGGCCAATGAGATAATGAACAGAGCTCGCTGGAGTCAGTTGTGGAGCAGTTGCCACGCTTCGGCCTCTTGCTCTTTGCGCTGCACTTCAGATGCGACTGTGGACGCCGGGACCAGCCTCTTTCCCTGAGAGAAGGACCGCAGAATGGCAGGCTGGCGAGCAGAAATGCTGAAGCAGCCCAGATATTTGATGATTCCCAGCAGACACTGCACTAACGCTGGCCTACCACCTGTGAGTCATATCTTGTTTAAGGCGCCGTTTGTTGGGTACGTCGTTGCCTGCAGCCAAACGTAACCCCTAACTGCTAGCAATTTGAAATGAGTTAAATTCAGCAGAGATCACCTATGATGTGCTAGGTTTGGGAATACGAGGATGAGAATGATAAAACCCACTACCCTCAGAGAGTTCAAGAACTAGTGCACAAGAGAAGATACATAAGCAAACTATTCTAGTGTAGTCGATACCTTCTAAAGTGGAGGTTTGTTAAAATTGTTATGGGGGCTTTCCTGGTGGTGCAGTGGTTAAAGTCTGCCTGTCGATGCAGGGGACACGGTTCGTGCCCCGGTCGGGGAAGATCCCACACGCCGCGGAGCGGCTGGGCCCGTGAGCCATGGCCGCTGAGCCTGCGCGTCCGGAGCCTGTGCTCCGCAATGGGAGAGGCCACAACAGTGAGAGGCCCGCGTACCGTAAAAAAAAAAAAAAAAGTGTTATGGGAACAGTCATCATTATTAATAAGGAAGCAAAATGTACTGGGGTAAACTGCATGGCGTTATAAGTTATTCTCACCCCTTATAATACATATACATATATAGGTAAATCCAATAAACTCACTGAATAGCCACAGTTCATATTATTGATATTGCCTGTCAAATCATGAAGTCACAGTTATTTTATCCCCCTATAAGTACCACTTTACACGTGTTTATTTTCTCTTGTGGGGTCAGAGGACCTCCATATTTCGTAAGTAAATTTCTCAAACCTTTGTCAATTCCTTATATACAAGAGAAACCCCAAGAAGTCCATGGAAAAATAAACTCAGTCTCAAAGAGCACTAGTAACAAAGGACAGTCTGGTCTGAAGCACACCCAGAAGTGAATGGCCAAAGTGCAGTAGCAGCATTTTCACCCAGGGCACCTACTGCAGCAAAGGCTGCCCTGCCTTTCTCCCTAATTTGTGATTCTCTCGGGTGCATTCCTCTTTCCTTGTCTGCTTCCTGCCTCATTCCCCATCATCCCTCCCTAGTCTTCTGGCTGGCATCTATTCCTCCCACTTTCTCACACGGTCCATCTCTCTCTCCCTTATCCAACCATGAGTTAAGAATAATAATTTTTTTAATGTTATTTGCTGCTTTTATTGAAGAGATTTTTATCCAAGATTTTAATTTTTTGAAGTTGATGATTAAATTAATTGATACTTCGCAAAAACAAAAACAAATTGCTTTAAAATTTTTGAAGAGGTAATACATTCACATGTTTCAAAATTTAGGAATTTTGAAAGTATATATGTAAAATATCTCCCTCACATCTGCCACCTAGCTCTCTTGCTCAGGACAACCAACATTACCAGTTTTGTGTGTATCTTTGCATAGCTATTTTATATACAGGTAAATATGTACACCTATTTCCCCACTTTGTTCTACAAGAAGATGGCACATACTACATACCTCTTTTTTTTTTTAACTTAATATATATTAAAAATCTTTCAGGGACTTCCCTGGTGGTCCAGTGGTTAAGACTCCGCACTTCCAATTCAGGGGGCATGGGTTTGATCCCTGGTCAGGGAACTAAGATCCCACATGCTGTGGGGCATGGCCAAAAAAAAAAAACATAAAAAAAATCTTTCATAGCAGCACATATAAAAGCATTCTCATTCTTTTTTAAGCTGAAAATGTTTCTTTCCATAAATGTATCATAATTTAGCCCCCACTGATGGACATTTGTTTCCAACATTTTATTATTTAAAATAATGATGCAGTAAATAGCATTATATATACATCATTTCACAGATGAGAGAGTATTTTAGGATAAATTCCAAGAAGGGAGTAAAATAGTATGAACACTTGTGATTAGAATAAATATTGCCAAATTTCTCTTCATAAAATATATTATTTTATGCTTCTACTTACGGTGTATGGAAGTGCCTATTTCCCTAAACCCTCACCAACTCAGTTTATCAAACTTCATGGACTTAGTCAATTTGATAGGTGAAAAATGGTCTGTCAGTGTATTTTTAAGTTTCTCTTATTATGAATGAGATTGTTCATCTTTCACACATTTCAGAGCTATTTGCATATTCTTTTCTATTAAATATCTATTAATATCCTTTACCCTTTCTTCTATTGTGTTGGTAAGATTTTTTTATTGCTATTTTCCAAGTTATTTATTCATGAGGGAAATTAACCATTTGTGATATAAGATGTATATTTTCCCCCAGTGTGGCATGTGTCTTTTGATTCTGCTTATCAAGGACTTTTACCTGGCAGTTCATATGTAGTCAAATTGATTAATCTTTTCACTTCTGATTTCTAGCTTTGTTTCATGCTTAGAAAGGCCTTCTGATGGAAGAGGAGTTTTTTATAATTACCTTCTTGATTATACATTATATTGAATGTCAATCAATAAGTTGTTTCTTATGTGACTAGTGCAGGTTAGAGAATGATCAGGAATCAAAGCAGATGGGGGATGGGGTGCAGGTGGTGAGAATCTGGGTTCAGATCCTCTCCACTCCTGGTAATGTTGCTAGGTAAGAGGGCTTGGACTTATTCTGACATCCACTCCATCCATTTGTCTGTTGTAGGTGAATGAACGTGTCCAAAGCTCCACGGGCTAAGTGTATGTGAAAGTGAAAGGAGGATTCTAAGATGCTTTGATGACATGTGTGCATAAACATTTGAATTTCTTCACCTCTGTGTATCATAGTGTCATGTCTTCTGCTGGATGTGTAGATGCTTCCTGTCTACCTAGTGTTGATATTGTTTTTCCTCAAAGATAAAGATTCTGGCATAGGAGTTATAGAAAAACTCATTACAGCTGAAAAAGATCCCCCAATACATTGCATTTCAGTGGAAGTTGAGGGAGGTGGGAGTGAGGGGTGGGAGTCATTCAGTCACCACTCCTTGGTTGAGCAGGGCTTGAGAGGGAGTCAAGCTTAGACGTGTGTAATGAGATGCCTGTAACACGCTAGAGCCATCCTGACTCTTCGTCTTCACCAGCCATAGCCTCCCAGCCTTATGGATCCTAGCTCCCTCCTTCAGATGAAGCCAAAATCCCAGACAGGCACCTGAACAGGAAAAGCTGCCCTCCTGCAGGACTGGAAAGCCTCTGCCAGTTCCCAAGATGGCAGCATCTGAGTTTGCAGAAGCAACAGCCAACCCCCCCGCCCCTGCCCAGTGTCCTTACAGCCTCAGAAGAGCAGAGAAGCTGGCCACTTATGACCCCAAACTGGGCTCCAGAGCATCTTGACTTACTTCCAAGGAACACCACTCAGGCTTTAAGGATTTGTCCTTTGGTTTTCTCATCTTTTGAGGGCATTTTGAGATCATGTCCTGCTTATACAAGGTTCTAAACTGAGAGGAGTGGTCAGAAGCTCTGCTGCCATTGGGTCACACATGGTGGGTCACTCTGAAGATATTAGCCTCATTCATCAGGTGCTCCCAGGGCTTGGGCTATGGGGAGGTGAATGGTGGGGCTGCTTGGGGTCCAGCAGAACAGAGTGATGGACAGCCACAGAGAGGAGATTTGGGTGCCAGGAGGCCAGGTCATCTCAAGTCAGGCTCATAGACTGTATCATGGACATAGAATCTTGGGGTAGAGTTAGAAGTGGGGGCTGAAGGATAGAGGAGGTTTGTTATAGTCATGGTAACAGCTCTGTGTGAGAGCCAAGATGGTAGAGGCCTGGAGATGCTCTTCTACTGCCGCCCTACACAGTCAGCAGCTAGATATATCTGATAAGGTCATTTAACATCTGGGTCATTAGTTAGCACACATGTGAGACATGGCTAGCCTCAGTGGTTTTAACAGAGCCCCACCTGTTTCTGATGGGGTAGAAAGAAGAGAGGGTTCATTTGAGTCAGGGGATTCAGAATTGATGAGGAAGAGGTCGTGTCCAATGGAAAGGCAGCTATATCCAAGGAAATTCTACAGGCAGGTCCTTCCGTTGTCCCCTGAGTTGGGATTCAGGTGGTTTGAGGGCATTTTCTGTCTGAAACTATGGCAGTGACTTGAGACTTAAGTAAGAAAAAGAGATTGAGACATGAGAGAAAAGGCTCCAAGTTAGGGACTGAAAGGTAATCAGCCAGCAGGAAAGGAAGGAGTGGCCATTTATTCATTCCACCACTGTTCACTAAACCTTGTATGCTAGATACTGTTTAAGGTACCAGGGATATAGCAGTGAACAAAACAAAATCCCTGCTCTCCTGGTACCTATATTCTAGTGGGGGTGACAGATGATATCTATCTATGTATTTTAATATATATTTCTATAATTATGTATTTATATATACCTTCCCTCCATCACTCACCTGTGTATCCCCTTCCCTGGTTCTATTAGCACTTTTCCCTAGTGTTAATAGATAAGTGATGGAGGGAGGATGCTATTCTAGATAGAATGGACATAGAATGCTTCGGTGGTAATGATGTGACATTTGAGCAGAACTGGAATGAAGTGAGAGGGAGCCATGCAGACAGAGGTAAGAGCATCCAAGGCAAAGGGCACAGTAAGCCCTGAGGCAGGCGGGAGTGTGCTGGTGCCACAAGGAAGCCCCTAGGGCTGGAAATAAGTGAGTGAGCGTGGCATCATAGGGGATAAGGTCACAGAGGTTAGAGGGGATGTCGTGGTACAGGCCACATGAGGCCTGGCAGAACATAACAAGGATTTAGGAATGTATTCAGAGTGCAGTAGGAGGCAGTTGTAGGATCACATACTCATCAGGTTACTGGGCAGCCTGGGAGACACTGTGCCCACATGTACGTGTGATTCTCCAGTGCTGTACTTACCTCCTAGCCTGTGAAAGGTTGTGCCCCCCAAAGCCCTAATTACAGGGAAAACAGATGTGTATTTCAACCGCCGATTGTGTAGTCGTAAGCCACAGAGAGGCCTGAAGCGGGGAGAAAGACATAAAGCCTGCAGGTCTCAGGCCACTTGAGCAAAGCCTTCCTCATCTGGATGATGGCAGATGCAGCCTTGCAGGTGGGGGTAGCCTTGGCCTCTTACTTGAGTTGTATCTTGTGCTAGTAAGTGGCTGTGCTCCAGTGTTCAGAAAACAGTGTCTGCTTCCTGCTCCCTGAATTCTTCCTCCAAACCTCTCCATAGACCAGACCTCTGCTTAACAGAGCCTAGGAGGACACCTGCTACGTCCATCTTCTTCCGCCTGGGACAAAGGACTGGGCAGGCCTTTACAAGCTTCTTCCTTGCATAGGAAGTGAGATATCCCCCTAAGTCCCCATACAGTTAAAGAATGGGCTTTGTCTAGAGAGTTTATAGATTCAGCCTGGAAAACCCCACCCTCCTCATTAGATTCAAATGCATTAGCAGATATGCACAAGGCAGGAACCCAGATTCCAGAAGCTGATTTCTTTCACAGGGGTCCTTCCTAGAAGTCTTAGGAAATGCAGGTGGTCTGGTCATTTGTACATTTTGTTCTGTGTTTGTGTGTGTGTGCTTGGCTTACAGCACAAAGGTCTATTTCTTGCTCATGCTACATGTCTACCATGCATGGCTGTAGGCCCATACTGTCTTCATTCCAAAACCAAGGCTGAAGGTATAGTCCCTATTGCAACATGCTCATCATCATCCTCAGGATCATTCCCAAACACTGATGGTTTTTGCAAAACAGGGTGCAACTTCTGTGCTTTCTTTGGCAAAATAAGCCCATACTGTCTGCCCAGAATCACATTCTTGCCCCTATCTCCCTATTTTGTTTTCATCATAAAGTGTTTGAACACACTGGCGTACATGCACGTGCACACGCACACACACACATCATGATAATATTGTTGAAGACTAATGACCTAGAAAGATATTCCCATGAAACAGTACGCTCAGTATAATCTAAGTATACGTAATTATGCATAGCTATAACTACCAGAGTAATGGCATTATGGGTGATTTTTATTTTCATCTTTTTTATGTGCATTTTCAAATTTAAAACATATTTTTAAAAATCCTTATATCCCATTTACCTGGAAATATAATAATATCAGAAAGTTACCATCTCAACCTCAGTACTTCCCGTCTAACAGCTCTCAACAAGGCAGGGCCTTGCCAGTCCCTCCAACAAATCCTCTTTTAAATAGAAAACTTGTGTGTGGTAAACATTGACAGACTGATCCCCTGACCCAGTGACCAACCTCCTTTTGTTAGATGCCTGCACTCAGTGTAGAACCATTCACAGGCAAGGTCACAGAATTGAGAGAGATTTCAGAAATGATCCTGCCTGATTGCCTGCTCAGTGCACAGCTCTCCTTTCTACATGTCTGACTGGGGCCTGTCCAGTCTCTGCTTAGTCATATCACAGGGTAGGGAGACCAGCCACTGTTGGGTAATGGCCTTAGTTAAGAAGGTCCACCCTATAGAGAGGAGAGATCTATCCCCACAGAACACGCACCCTCAGATCCTAGCCCCCATAGTTATGGCACCTCATGGCTGTAAGAGCTCATCCCAAGGAAAATACAAGGGAGTGTGAGATGAAGAACTGACATTTTCTGTTGTTTTTCGGTACTTTTGTTTTGCCTTAAGAATCTCTTTTCATTCATCTAAGTTTCTTTTCCATGCTGTCTGGCAGCACTCAAAGATTTGCCTTGTTCTCTACTTCTCTCTTTTTATGTCTGAGGTTTCTTTCTCTCCCAGATGAAACATTTATTTCTCCCCACTTCATCCTGGCCACCTTTCTTTGGTGACCATACCTGCTCTTTTATTTTCTACCCTATAGGTAATTGACTTTCTTTGACTTTTCCCATCACCCTTTTCCTTTCTTCATCAGAACTTCTTATTCTCTCTTTCCCTTTTAGGGTCATATTGCAACAGTTAGAGACATTATAATACCACCCCTCCAAACATGAATCAAAATAAAAGCAGTACCTAACTATAAAACAAATTTATGGGAGAACAAATTGTTTTTTTTCAGATTTTGACGATAATGATTATTTCGATGATTTTGGGGGCATTTTTTAATTGTAAAAGACATACCACACAAAATGTACCATTTTAGGGGCTTCCCTGGTGGCGCAGTGGTTGAGAGTCCGCCTGCCGATGCAGGGGACACGGGTTCGTGTCCCGGTCCGGGAGGATCCCACATGCCGCGGAGTGGCTGGGCCTGTGAGCCATGGCCGCTGAGCCTGCGTGTCCGGAGCCTGTGCTCCGCAATGGGAGAGGCCACAACAGTGAGAGGCCTGCGTACCACCAAAAAAAAAAAAAAAGTACCATTTAAAAATGTACAATTCACTTTCACTAAGTACATTCACAACGTTGTACAACCATCACCGCTATCTAGTTCCAGATCTTTTGCATCACCCCAAATGGAAATTCCATGCTCATTAAGCAGGCATTCCCCATTCTCCCCTCCCCCAAGCCTACAGCAACAACTAAAACTGCATTCTATCACTATGGATTGCCATTTCTAGATGTTTTATATAAATGAAATGATACAATACGTGGCCTTTTGTGTCTGGCTTCTTTAACTTTGCATAATGTTTTCAAAGTTCGTCATTGTTGTAGCATGCATCAGTACTTCATTTCTTTTTTATGGCTAGATAATATTCCACTATATGAATATACCACATTTTGTTTATCCATTCACTCATCAGTTGATGGATATTTGGGTGGTTTCCATCTTTCAGAGATTGTAAATAGTGCTGCTATGAACTTTTTCATACAAGTTTTTGTTTGAACACAATGCTTTTTTGGAAGTATTAATTTTTTTTCTCCAAAACGCAGGCTTGTTTGTTTCTTGCTGGGGGCAGGGGTGGGTGTGGCACTGCTTCACTGATGCCCTAAGCAAGTTTCAGCTTGTCCACTGGTGATCTCCATCTGTTCCTGTTCTTGTGCCTCTCCCTATTTTTCCCTTACTCTCTCTTCCCTGCACAAATTTGCATGTATGTGGACTCTCCCGCACTCAAACAATTTGGAATTCATATTGGCAAGTGGATTTCCTCCTCTTACACAGGTTTCTTATATATATATATATATATATATATATATAAATACAATGAATGTGTACAATTCAGAAAGCCCTTAGGCCTCAGTTCTTAGCTTCCCTTAACGAGGCCCCTCTCCAAGTCGATTCCAGGAAATCAGGCTCCCGGAGCTCAAGCCAGGGGAGGCCCTTCCTCGGGCCTGAGCTCATAAAGCCAAGGTGTGTCTGGGCCCCCAACTCTGTCAGGCTTGGAACTTGAGCCTTCACTCGCTGGCTGCTGTCAGAGTTCAGTGCTCCCTGCCAAGCCCTGGGAAAGCTGGGGGCCAGAGAGAACAGAGAGGTGTCAGATTACTGCCTGCAGAAAGGAGGGGGCTGCCCTATCTGACACACACACCCCTCCCCTGGTGTACAGTGTCACTGTTACATGTACAGCGGGTGGGTGAGCAACCCCAGGCATCGTTAGCGTTGGATCGCATCACAAAATACAGTGCGATTATCTTGCCTCCTCTCAGAAGTACAGAGGCCCTTTCTCCCTTCCCTTTCGCCTCTCCCACCCCTTTCTCCTGGGTTTGCAGCTCTCCCCCTCCTCCACATCCCCTGCTTTCCCCCATCTGTTTTTCTGGTGATTTCCCCCAAAAAACCACTCTAGTTCTCTCCTGTCCCTTTGATTCCCTCCCCCTCCTTTCATCCTCCAAACCTTTTCCATCCACTCCCTGTCTCCTTGCCTTTCTCGGTGTGCCTTTTGGATCTGTTTCCTTTGACACTGGTCCCAGGCCTGCTGCCAAGTTTCAGACCCATTAGTGAGGTGCCTTGCTGACTGAAACACAAATCAAGGCTGATCCGGGTACAATTAGCAGCTGCTCGCACCTCATCTGGAACGCATTAGCCAGCCCTGAGAGTGGAGGGAGGGAAACAGGAGGGAAATATGGATGCCAAGCAGAGCAGATCTCCTATTTTGGAACAGGGATCCTGACCCAGTAGATGTATAATTGAAAATAAGATACAAGTAGACAAAGAGGCCCCCCATGAGAGGCAAAGATGAGTGACCTGTTAACTGACCTTGGGTATCCTTCAGCATCTATGCAAGTGATACAGACTCCTCCACATTTGATTCAGGTGTAGAACTATCACCCAGGAAAAGGGGTGTCTGTTCCATTTAATCCAGATATTTGAACACTCGTGTGATCCAGGAGTCCTCCGCTCACTTGCTGCGTACTGTTATCTTAGTACTGCTTCTAGAAATCTAATATGCATTAAGAATCACCTGACACTGAGTTAAAAATGCAGATTCTGATTCACTAGCACTGGGGAGGGGCCTGAGATTCTGCATGTATAACAAGCTGGTGGACGGACCACACTTCAGGAGTCTAGGACAATTCAACTCATGTAATGTTGGTCAGATGCCCCTGCTAGAGGCTTCTCCAGGACCCTGTCCTTCTCTTTGTTAGTATTCACAATTACAATTAAGGATAAATGATGTAATTAGCTGTTTGATGCCTATCTTCCAGGTCAAGTGCAAGCTGTCCAAGGGCAAGGACCAGTCCTGTCTGGTTCACTTCTGTATCCCCAGTACTAGCCCAGGGTGTTGCTTATAGTAGGTGGTCAATAAACATTTCACAAGTGAATTTTCACAAGTGAATGAACCAGCTCAGTCCTCAAGGCCCATCACAAGTCTCTCCTCTTTCAGAGAGCCTTCCTAGCCCAGCATTCCTTATCTGTACCTGCCTGGTGACAGTTGATAATTTCCCATGTGTTTCAGCCCCTTAGCTAGATCATTAGCTACTTGAAACTGGGACTTGGTCTGCTGAGTTTCTGAACTTTTTTATGCCCTTCCTCCTCCATACACCAGCCCCCCTGTACTGCCTTGCTCTAGTAGGCATTTAATGTCAGTTGATTGATTGAGAGACCCTAGGATGATGCCAAGTTCTATTTAGAACTCAATTATAATGCCCAAGGGTTGGCTGAATTTTGGCTTGGACCAAAGCCAAGGTTTCACATGCCCCAGTGGAAAAGTCTTTAATACTACCTAACACATCTGTGGGTGGGAAGGCTGAGACATTATGTGTGTACAAAATCAAGAGATTGTGAGGCTCCCAGAGCAGCTATAAATCAGGCCACTCTGGAGGGTTAACTGGTGCGCCTGAAGCCATTACCTCACTCCAGTTTCTCCACTGAAAACCGTGACTCACGGTGTAGGGTGCAATTGCAGGAGTGAGGGCTGCTGTTCTTTTCCAGGATCAGGCAGGCAGACCATTTACCTTGGAAATACAGAAAACTGGCTCGCTGCGTTCTCCCATAGATAGGAGAACCTGGTTTTGTTTGGCATTCATCAAATGTCCTATTTTTCAAACATTCAGGGATTCGTGAAACCCAGTGTGCCTTTTGTCAAGCACTTTCCCCCCATAACCTTAAAACACCTGTGTATTGTAAGGGACATTTAATGCATATGCTTACTTACCCTTAAATCATCAAAATACTGTTATGCAAGATCTGTTTGATGTCTAAGAAACTTTATGAGCATTATTTGGAAGTTTAAAAACCTTGCTTTCGGCATAAAAAACAGGAAGCTGTGTTTTTCCAAAAACACATTGCCTTTAACACAAAAAGATGTGAGGGCCTTTCCAGAATCCTAATTTTGCAGGGCTTAAGGGGTTCAGAGCCAGCACAGTCCAGGCTCACATCCCTGTCTCTTCAGTGAATCAAAGCGTAGCTGAAAGTCCCAGGCTTGGCAGACTCTGTGACCCTTCAGTACCCAATGGTGACAAAGCTTAATCTGTCTGGAGACTCCCAAGCATACTTTACAACCAATACCCCAGATGCATGTTCCACGTGTAATCGTGCAAAATGCCTGGCTGTGGCCTGATTATCTTCTTAGGCAGATAAGACATAAATCCTAGGGTGTTAGAGACAACTTTTAAAGTTTGAAAGTGCCTGGCAAAGAAAAACCACCAGAAATGCAGCTCAAAGATGTAGTTCTGTGGGATGGATTTTCAGTGATCTGATTGATCTCAGGGCAGGGAATGAGGCAGGAAACGTAGGATGTCCTGTTATCTCTTAAGGCTCTGCCCCAAATTGGCCCTGAAAACTGAGAGCCACCACTTTGGTCTCTGAGTTCTGGTTCACTTACAGGTGAAATGGTGAAGTGGCTGGGGTGGGTGAGTTTCAAAGTAATGCTGATACACACACACACACACACACACACAATGTATATAAATGTCCTGTATAAACACAATTAGTGAGCAATAGAGAAAGTATGCAGTACACCTAACAGAAGAAACTTAGTGAATAGTTGTTGAATGAGGAGTGACTGCATGTTGCTGAGAATAGGTAACAGGAAATCTGAATCCACAAGCGTCAACTCTCAGATAATAGGCTCCTGTTCCACCGTGGGGACATAGAAGTTTGGGGGTAACAGGAGAAAGGAAGATGGCCATTGGGCAGGTAGCAGTGACCTAAGCAAGTGGTGAGAAGCAGAGACATAAGGAAACCCATGTTCCCCAGGCCACCTGGCCTGCCTCCCCATTGTCCTTTCTCCTCTGCGACCTTGGAGCCCAGCCTAAAATGAGCAGAGCCATGCCTGGGGAATGAGTCCTCCAGAAATGATAGTCAGCTTCCGAGTTAACCACTCAGCAGATAGCACTGAAGGCCTGCCACCTGTCAAGCATGGCACAGCTGTCTCAGAGCCACAGTGGTGGCTAAGATACAGTCCCCACCCTCAGAGAGTTCACAGTCTGGCACAGGCGAGTGGCCAGCTTCCTTCTTGCCCACCCGATATTCAAGGGAGTGTGAATGGAAATGACAGGACAGAAGGAGAGATAAGCAAGAGATGGAATCAGCAGCACTGAGCCCTGAGCAGACGTGAGGGGCAAAGGACAAGGCAGTATTAAGGAAACTGTTGAAGGTTCAAGTCTCGGTGTCTCAGGGGATGGTGACGATATTAGCAAAAATAGAGATTACGGAGGAGAAAAGCAGTTGAGAGGGAAGATGCCAGGGCCAGTTTGGAACCTACCTGCTAAATCTGGTGAGACATCTCTGTAAAATGGCACTAAGGGAGGCCTTTATTCATCTGGGGGGAAAAAAAATGGCTGCCTAGAAAGTTCGTACACACACAGCAAAAAGGAGAGAAAAATGAGGTGAGAGAGCATGAAAGCCCTTGTTGAAAGGGCTTCATTCTGGCCTGACATGAGATCAGCAGAAACAGTGGGCTGCCTTGGCCTGAGCACGCCTAGATCAGAACTAGCACACCACTGTGTCTCACTTTTGATCACTCTAAGTGTTCTCAAAGTGAGAGAAACGAGTAATCTCACAGCCCCCAAAACTAGATCAGATGTGTGTGCTTCAGTGGGTAGCGGTGGCTCTACATATGGAAAATTGTATTCAGAAATGCCTGACTCCAGCACTTAAATTCCATGGCACACGTGGAAGGAATTGAGGAGATAGCCAGACTTAAATATTCCATCCACACAGTGTGGCGTCCTGATGCATTTTGGAAACAGAAGAGCACCATGGGGGGAAAACCTCTGCACAGTTAAATATGGACACCTTGAACAGGGGCTAAATTCTTTATGAGATTTCTGTGTCACTGAACACTTGGCCAGTTTCATCCTATGAAGAGAAATCATAGACTATCTCCTCTGGCTATCTAGAATGCTTTGGAAAATTTATTGTTTTGAAGAGCTAAACATTACAGAGAGAAAAGGGTTTACCCCTTTAAGTGCCAAAACTTAACTTCAGTGATTTTGAATGAAATCTTTTCCAAAGGCATATACCTTTCCTTTACTTCTTAAAGACAAACTTAATTTCACTTGAGGAATGCCAATTACAAACTATGTTGCAATAAGAGAAATACTAGACAATAAGTTCATTGAGAAGTGAATGCTGCGAAAACTACTAGTGAAATCCAAATGAGGTCTGTAGTCCATTTAGTGGCAATGTACTGGCATTAGTTTCTTCCCTTTGATCACGGACTAATGTAAAATGATATCATTGGGGGAAGCTGGGAGAAGCGTACATAGGAACTATTTTTGCAGCTCCTTGTGAGTCTAAAATCATTCAAAATAAGGTTTTTTTAAAGTGCCCTGAGATCAGGGACTCTTGTTTCAGTTATCAAGTGGACGAATAGAAGGAAGAAAGGAAGGAAAGAAGGAAGGAAGGGAGGGAGGAGAGACAGGCAGGCTTGGGACCTTTAGAGATCTAAAAACCTATATGGGAAAGAGTGTGGAGTATCAAAACTGTGGGAGCTTTAAATGCAGGCAGGCTCTAAGGTACACCCCCTTCCTAGCTTGGTGACAAATGTCTTATAAGCTCAGTGAACCTCCACATTTACCTTTGTAATATAGGGATAAAATAGACACTACAGAGGATTGCTGTGAGGATTAAATAGAACAATATGCCCAGTACACCCAATAGAGTATCCATCACCCATTGGGTAGTCAATAAATGGCCCTATTCTAAATGTCCCTGAATAGTGTGTGGTTGTAATTCTTATGTCTTAATTCTGTAGTTCGTTTCTAATCATCAGAATTCAGCTCTCACACGTTGATGCTCTGCACCTGCTGCCCTGTTCAGTTGGCTGCTCCTCATCTGCTGTGAGCTTGATAGGATTCTACATGCAATGTTAAATCTACATGCAATATTAAGTTGTCTGTGAGTAAAATATTTGTGCTTCAGCCCACAGACACTAATTTTAGCTGCTCAGAGAGACCTTCTTCTTTTGACGTACTATTTTTCGGCTGAGTTCTCCATGGATAAGTTTCTTGATGAGTTCCAGTTAGATGAGACAATGACATTAATAAAAATAACAATAGGGGCTTCCCTGGTGGCGCAGTGGTTGAGAGTCTGCCTGCTGATGCAGGGGACACAGGATCGTGCCCCGGTCCGGGAAGATCCCACATGCCACGGAGCGGCTGGGCCCGTGAGCCATGGCCGCTGAGCCTGCGTGTCCGGAGCCTGTGCTCTGCAATGGGAGAGGCCACAGCAGTGAGAGGCCCGCGTACCACAAAAAAAATAATAATAATAACAATAGCCATCATTTATCGATCATTACAATGCTAACTGTATAGTGTTCAACATACATTATGTCATTTAATTCTCATAGCCCCTCTATGAGTTAACTGTTTTCATCTCTACCCTGTAGATTAAGAATTTCATCCCTCGCCCAAGGTCCCAGAGCTAATTATCTGCAGACCCGGCTCCTATCACAGAGGATTCGAAAACAGTGTCCTCTTCCTTCATTGCGATTGAAAATACTTTTAAATGGCCCCCGTCCTTAGAGTGGGAGCTAGGTCCCTTTTTTTTTTTTTGCGGTACGTGGGCCTGTCACTGTAGTGGCCTCTCCCGTTGCAGAGCACAGGCTCCGGACACGCAGGCTCAGTGGCCATGGCTCACGGGCCCAGCCGCTCCACGGCATGTGGGATCTTCCTGGACCGGGGCACGAACCCATGTCCCCTGCATCGGCAGGCGGACTCTCAATCACTGCGCCACCAGGGAAGCCCTAGGTCCCTTTGATGAAGGAGGTAAAGAGGGGGTGAGAAGAAGAGGAAAGGAGGAAAAGAAAGTTGTAGTCGAGAGTCCAGTTCTTTTAAAATCTCAAGAAGACAACAGTCCTGGAAACAGCATGATTTTATACTGTAGCTCCTTAATAAATGTTTGTTGAGTGTTTCAGAAAAAAACAGGGTTTCCCCAAGCTGCCTAAAGAAAGAAAACTGTCGTATAGAAGGTTTCTCCCTTCTGTATCCTGAGACCCTTCATCCCCTGTACTGATTACCTCCTCATGCACGGCCGAGCCAGTCAGGAAACGCCTCCTGTCACAGAACCTGAAGCCCTAGGATTTGAATTACAGAAATTCCCTGTACAGGCAATCTCTTAGGAATTGTCTACTTTGCATTTTGAAGAATTCCTGTGTTTGGTGACCAGACCTCTGAGGAAATGCTAATGATCTCGCCAGACGGTCCGGTCTGTAGGTGTTCATTGTTCACGTGCTTAGACTCAAAAGGCGAGCCCTGCGGATAGACACAAAAGAGGGAAAAGAGGGCAGAGCTGAGGTGGAGGGAGAAAGTGCCTCTTCTATAAGGGAGCAGAGGCCAGAATCCAGCAAGGTTGCAGACCTAACCAGCTGTAAAGTCAGAGGACTCTTTAAACAGAAAAGGTTCCTGGGCCTTGGCATATATTTCGCAACAGGTTGTGCTGTGAGGGATGTTTGGGACGACTGTAAACAGGAACTGCTGTGTCCTTATTAGGAATAATCACCTCTCCAGGCAGAGAAGCGGCTGTTGAGACTGTGCTCGCAACCTCCTTCCTCCCTCCTGGCCCCAGCCTGTCCTCCCCGTTGCTGCTGTAGGAACCCAGTGACGCTGTACTCTTTGGTTGCTTCTGGAGACTGCTGCTCAGCAGGACCCTAGAAAAGAAAAAGCCAGGGATTCCATCTGGCGGAGTCTACCTTGGTCCCAGCTGCTCACAAGAGCTGTTTATTCCCACCAACACTGAGCCTAGTGTAGCCGTCCTCCCTACCGGGTGGCCTTAAGAGCTGTCCAACAGGCCTGGCAAATTTTGTCAAAGCCAGACACTGGGCAGGACTTCAGGGGGTGGGTCTGGGTGCTCAGCAGCCTGGATTTGGAGAGGCCAGTACTCAACAGAAGGTAGGGGCTACGGTAAGAGTGGATTGGTGGTGCTTCATCTTCCCTGTTGGGAAGAGCCGATGCATCCTCAGGCCTCAATGCCAGAGGTCATTGCCTAGGGGTCACTCTGAGCCAGTATCACCACTTTTTATCACAGAGGTGATTAAAAGTGTAGGCTGTGTCAACAAACAGTATAGGTCAAAATTCTGGCTCTGCCTTTCTCTGGATGCATTTTTCTGAGGATGAGAGTAAGACTTGGCAAATAGCTGAATTAAGGGGAAACAGAGAGTCTTTTAGAAGTCTAGGTATAGGCCAAACTGCCCTGGAGGAGATGAAGGTTATTTATAAAAATTTGGAATTAGCTAGGCTAAGCAAATTTGAAGATGAATATAAAGTCAGTTTTCCACATTTTGAGTTCCAAGAGCTAATGAAATAATCAAATGAAGATGCTAGTAAGCAGGTAGAAAAACAGGAATGGAGTTTAGGAGACAGGTTAGAACTAGATTTTCTTCATCATTGGTCCATGCATGACCCTATCTTATTTTATTTAACCTTTAATAATACGATGGGGCTTCCCTGGTGGCGCAGTGGTTGAGAGTCCGCCTGCCGATGCAGGGGACACGGGTTCATGCCCCGGTCCGGGAAGATCCCACATGCCGCAGAGCGGCTGGGCCCGTGAGCCATGGCCGCTGAGCCTGTGCATCCGGAGCCTGTGCTCCGCAACGGGAGAGGCCACAACAGTGAGAGGCCTGCGTACCGCAAAAAAAAAAAAATAATAATAATACAATGAACACTATGAAACTATAGCCCAACACAAGAACCAACTACCAGTAACCCACACCTACCCAATTGGTCATCCATATCCCATCCCTCCACCTCAGAGGAGACCATTATCCTGACTCCTGTGTCTATAATTCCTTTCTTTTGTTTTCTGTTTTATTACACATATCTAAAAAAGTAAATCTAAAAAAGTAAATAGACTGATTTTTCTAGTTTTACAACTTTATAAACAGGTTATACTATAATGTCTGTTGGAACTTACTTTGGTCACTCAACATTATGTCACTGAGATTCATACCTGTTGTGTGAAGCTGAATACCATTATTTTTCACTACTGTATAATATTCCATTGGGTGAAAAATACACTACTTATCTGTTGTCATTAAGTGTATGAGATGTTTCCAGTTTCTTTGGGTGAAAAATACACTACTTATCTGTTGTCATTAAGTGTATGAGTTGTTTCCAGTTTCTTTGGGTGAAAAATACACTACTTATCTGTTGTCATTAAGTGTATGAGTTGTTTCCAGTTTCTTGGCTATTCTGAGCAGTGAGCTATGAACAATTTTTTTTTTTTTTTTTTGCGGTATGCGGGCCTCTCACTGCTGTGGCCTCTCCCGTTGTGGAGCACAGGCTCTGGACGCACAGGCTCAGTGGCCATGGCTCACGGGCCCAGCCGCTCCATGGCATGTGGGATCTTCCCGGACTGGGGCACGAACCCATGTCCCCTGCATCAGCAGGCGGACTCTCAACCACTGTGCCACCAGGGAAGCCCTAAGAACAATTTTTCACATGTCTCCTGGTGCATCTGTTTAAGAGTTACTCTTGGCCTTAAACCCAAGTGTAAGTGGGATTGCTGGGTCATACAGCATACAAATGTTCAGCTCGTCAAGATAATACCAAATTGGTTTTCAAAGTAGTTGTGCCACTGAGGCAAAGATTTGAGAGATATTACCAGGGAGGTGACTATTAAAGCCATGGAAGCAGATGAGTTTGTCCTAGGAGACCATGTAAAGCAAGAAACAAAAGGGGGGATTGAGGTCTGATTCTTAGAAACATGTATGTTCAAGTATGTACAGGAGGAAGCAGAGCCACAAAAGAAAACAAATGGGTGGTCAGAAAGGAGGGAGCACAACCAGGAGAGGTAGAGTCAAGCATGCCAGAGGACAGGGGTGACCAACATCAGAGGATGCTGCAGAGATGATTTGAGAAGGATGAAGGTTGAGAAAAGGTCAGTGATCTTTAAGAAAGCTATTTTTGGCTTTGTGGACTGCTGAGTGTAGAAGCCATATTTCAAGGGATTTATGGGTGAGCGCTGGAGGTGGGGTGGTGGAGAGAAAGATTGTAATTATAAATACCATCGGGATAAGTTTGACAGTGAGCTGAGGAGTAGATATAGAAAACTGGAGGAGATATCCCAGCTGGGATGTGATTTTTAATTTGTTTTTAAGGATGGGGAAGACTTGATGTGCTTGTAGGTTCAGAAATAGAAGCCAGTGGGAAGGAAATGTTTGAAGTAAGAGAGGTTCATTGTAGAGGAAGGTCTTCTAAGGAATGGGAGAGGATAGAATCCGATGCACAAGCTTGTTCTTGGCAACTCTATTTCTCTGAAACAGAGAAGATAAAACAACTTTAAAAGGCATAAAAAATTATCATTGCCATCACAACAACTAACATTTATAGAGTACACTGTGCAAAAGATCCTGTACTAAGCACTTCACATATTATCTCATTTAATCATCTGAACAGAACTATGGCATGGGTACTTTTTATAATATCTATTATAATTTCCATTTTTACAGAAGAGGAAACTGAGGCTTAGAGACATGACTAGATCAGGCTAGTTGTCTGAGGCCATGTTCTCTCAATCATTATGTGTAAGCTGAGAATTTGGAAGTAGAACAAGATTGTGCAAGATGGCAAAAGCTTAGGCCTGAGACAATCAGAGATGTGAGAGGAATAAAAAAGGCTTGGATTAGGCATCCTTATGTGATAAGGAGTCAGGGGAAGAGGAGAGGGAAGTGAACATTTTGGGCTTTTACTATGTTTCGGGCTAAGTGCTAGGCCCTTTGCATACATTGACTTATTTCAATGGGAACAAATTAAAAAGATAACTAAGAAGTAGCAAGGGCTCCTTGGCAATTGGAAAGCATCCAGTGTAATGGAACTAAGCAGTCTGGGCTTTCTGTAGGTTGCACAAACGACAAGCAGGGATCTGAAGAAGACAGTGCAGTTGAGCAAGGGTTGGAGATACGTAAATGGAAGCCTAGAGGTAAGGGGGTGGATGAGGCCAGAGAGGCCACTTATTTGCTGACCATGGCCTCTCACAGGGGGAAAAAGGCAAATAAGGTCATGAATCAGATGAACTGAGCTGGGGAATATCAAGGGACTAAAGTTCACAGAGGGGATACAGAGGCAGTCCAGCATTGACATGGGTGGGAGAGAGGTGGGAAGGTGAGAGGCTCAAGGACTTTCGTGGTTTGAGATCTTAGAAGTTGAGCAGCTGAGCACTGAGAGGTCTGCAGTGTGGTCACTCAGGAGGGTGCTCAAGAGAAGAAGATACAGAGGAAGGCCGCTGGGACTGAGAAACCAGAAGGCTGGGCTACATATAGCACCTTGTAGTTTATGCTGTTTTATAATCTTCATAACCCCCTGGGCGGTAGTTCTTTTTGTGCATTAAAAAAATTCAAAAATTAAAAAAAAAATGTCCGTTACTAGAGACAGTACATAGATGACCAAACTTGGGCTCCCCCAATTTGGAAAAAGCAGTCCTAGGATGTGAACCAAGTCGTCTTCTCCAAGTTCCCCTTTTCCTCTTTAGTGCCTGTGACTCCCACTCACCATTCAAGAGTCAGTTCAAATGTCATCTCCAAGAAGTTTTCATCTCTCTTAACACTGAGTCAGGGGCCCTTCTTCTGGGATTTCATGACTCTCTCACCTTGTATCCCAATTGCTCACTTATTTGTCTCTCACTAGGCTAGAGGAAAGTGACTGTGTCTTTATTTCCAGTGCCTGGCATCATTTCTGGCCCAGAATGGGCTCAGTAAAAGTTAATGGACTTAATATATTTGAAAACAATAGACTGGGCCTAGAGACATACCAGGCCAAGAGACTCTTTCCAATATTTGGACTTACAGTCCCCATAAGTTTGGTTTGAGAAAAATGGTTCTCTATTAAAATAAGGTCAGGCTTCCCTCGTGGCACAGTGGTTAAGAATCCGCCTGCCAGTGCAGGAGACATGGGTTCGAGCCCTGGTCCGGGAAAATCCGACATGCCATGGAGCAACTAAGCCCATGTGCCACAACTACTGAGCCTGCTCTCTAGAGGCCGCGAGCCACAACTACTGAGCCCACGTGCCACAACTACTGAAGCCCATGTGCCTAGAGCCCGTGCTCCGCAGCAAGAGAAGCCACTACAATGAGAAGCCCGCGCACCACAACGAAGCATAGCCCCCGCTCGCTGCAGCTAGAGAAGAGCCTGCGCTCAACAACGAAGACCCAATGCAGCCAAAAATAAATAAATAAATTTATTTATTTAAAAAAAAATAAGGTCAGTGTAATGGGGCTGGTAGAAGGGCAGCCAAGATAAGCAGGGTTTGGAAGCCTGGGAAGGGGTGGGCTTATCTGGACAGGAATGAGTTCCGAAGAGAGGAGGAGAGACAACTAAAGCAGTACTGAGTATACATTTGTCAAATTGCTTAAGTTATTAATCAAAAGCCCCAGTTTCCTGAGAAGCCACCAGATAAAACCTTAGTGTATCCTGCCTCCATCACCCCACCCCAACCCCAGAAGAAAGTAGAAGCCACCCACCACAGCTGTGCTTCATTCTTCACTCTTCACACCCACCTTCCCTCTCTCCCCCCCGCCCCCGCCTCCCCCGGAACCTCCCAAGCCCCTCAGATGCCTTCAGTTTACACACACAGACCACGTCACTCCACCCCCAGATGCACACCACGCTTGCTGTCTCCTGGGCTGCTTCTCCTCCCCGGTTTCCCAGCCTGGGAGCGGAGACAGCCTGTTTTTAGTTAAGCCTTTGGTCACACACAGATGCCTTTTCCATTACTCTTGTTTTTCCTCTTGGAGTGTAACATTTCCAATTAATTCTCCACAGGGGAGGAGGCCCTGTGTTAACCACCTCCACGCGGGCATGGGGGGCAGGGTCCCTGGAGGCCTGCCCTGGACTGCCAACAGCTGACCCCTGGGCAGCCTGCAACAGGAGCTTTCTTCCCTTTGGTGGAGGGAAAGTGACCCTGTGGACACAGTTTGGGGGCATATCACAGGGTTGCCCACCTCTGTAGCTAAGACCTATAAAGGGGACCCTCTTCTAAGCTCCCTTCCTGACCCTCTGACAGCCTGAAAACACTAAATGAATCTTGTCTGCAAGAGGACATGGAGTTTGTCTTGCTCTGTTTTAAAACCTAGGGGAAGAGTTAGAAAATAAGGACCATAACAGACCCATGAAAATCAAGAGGATCTCCCTGTGGAGCTCCACTTTTGTCCATACCTCTATAATGTATAATTTCCCCCAGAAATTACAGCAGGGTGTAAGTGAAAATGTTAGGAGTCCCTTCTGTCCTCTAAGGAGAGTTTATATCCCTGCCCTTGTGATATAAGAAAATATACCAAGCTGCTTTGAACTCTGGATGCTGAGCAGTCGACTCTGCTCAATCACTAGTCCCCATGGATTAGCCTCAGAAAGAGGAAATTCAAATTGGAGCTTCAAGAAAATGAAAGGCTGGCATTTCATGGATCCTAAAGTTTGGGCAGAATTGTCAAAACTGCAAGTTCTTAACCTGTGAATGTCAGGTGTCGGCTGTGATGAGTCCTTCGTGTGGTTTTTTGAACTCCAATAGGCCAGACATCGGGCTGGGAGCTTGGCAGCCACTGCGAAGTTTGCCAAGGTAGTTATCGCCATGATCTTTTGTTGCACAGGGCTGCTGTGGACAAACTCCATCTATGCGGAGAGCCTGGACTCCATCTCTTTGCCCATTTGGAGCTCCACCCAGGAATCCTTGATACTGGGTTTCACGGGCTGGAGATACATCTGATTGATTCTGGGTTTGGGAAAAGGGATTGAAGCAGTACCCCTTCTGCAGCAGGAGGAATAAAAGCCATGGGAACTGGGTTGTGGGAAACAGCAGGAGGAGGCAAGGAATTGAGTCTGAAGGGAAGAACTGGAGATTCCTGTCAGATTTGAGGCCCAGAGAGCTCGGACAAGCAAAGGACACATGCTGTTTATAATCTTACATTGAGTAGGCTTGATTACACCTTGAAAGCTTTGTGGCCTCTCTCCCAGGCACCTGGGTCCAATTATCCAGGGCCCCATCTACCTAGAAGAAAAACTGCATCTGACTCTCCCAGGCTGACTTCACTCTCACCAGACTCTCATCCTCTTTCTGACATGAATTGAAAGGAATGCAGGTGGTGGAGAGGACCATGGCTGTTGACATACACCCTCCAGAATTTCGTCACTGTTTCTTGTGTTACAACTACCTTAAGTTTGATCATCAGCAACTTAATTCCTCTGCACGGGTTGTCTTGGTAACAGTGTCTCCACACTGAAATGCTTTTTTTCCCCAACTTTATTGAGGTGCAGTTGACGTATAACATGTTTAAGGTGTACCATGTGATGGTTTGATATTCGTATATATGTGAAATGATTACCACAATCAGGTTAGTTAACACATTCATCACCTCACACAGGTACACTTTTTGTGTGTGGCAAGATCTTTTAAGATCTACTTCCTTAGCAACTTTCAAATATACTACAATACAGTATTATTAACTATAGTCACCATGCTATGTATATTAGATCCCCAGAACTTATTCTACTTATAACTGGAAGTTTCTACCCTTTGACCATTGTTACGGTGCTCCCCACCCCACCCAGCAACCACCAAACTATTCTGTTTCTATGAATTTAGTTTTTTAGGTTCTACATATAAGTGAGATCATACAGTATTTGTCTTTCTCTGACTTATTTCATTTTAGCATAATGCTTCAAGTTTCATTCAAGTGGCAGGATTTCCTTCTTTTTTATGGCTGAATAATATTATGTCATATATATATAAAACAGAATATTATATATGTATATATATGTATCACATTTTCTTTATTCATTCTTCTATCAGTGGACATGAGTTATTTCCATGTCTTGGCTATTGTAAATAATGCTGCTATGAACATGGGGGTGCAGATATATCTTTGAGATAGTAATTTCATTTCCTTTGGTTATATACTCAGGAGTGGGATTGCTGGATCATATGGTAATTCTATTTTTAATTTTTTGAGGAACCTCCATACTGTTCTCCATAGTGTCTGCACCAATTTACATTCCCACCAACAGTGCAAGAGGGTTCCCTTTTCTCCACACCCTCCCCAGCATTTAACTCTTGTCTTTTTGATGATAGCCCTTCTGACAGGTGAGGTGATAGCTCATTGTAGTTTTGATTTGCATTTTCCTGATGATTAGTGATGTTGAGGACCTTTTCATGTATCTGTTGGCCATTTGTATATCTTTCTTTGGAAAAATGTCTGTTCAGGTCCTTTGCCCATTTTTAAATAAGATTATTTGGGGGTTTTTTTGCTATTGTGTTGTATGAGTTCCTTATATATTTTGGATCTTAACCCCTCATCAGACATATCATTTGAAAATATTTCCTCACATTCTGTAGGTTGCCTTTTCATTTTATTGATAGTTTTCTTTCCTGTGTGGAAGCATTTTAGTTTGATGTAGTCCCACTTGTTTATTTTTGCTTTTGTTGCTTGTGCTTTTGGTGTCATATCCAAAAAATGATTGCCAAAATCGATGTCAGGGAACTTTTCCATATGTTTTCTTACAGGAGTTTTATGGTTTCAGGTCTTACATTTAAGTCTTTTATCCATTTGTTGGTAATTTTTGTGAGTGGTGTAAAATAAGGGACCAGTTTGATGCTTTTGCATATCGATTATTTAAAGGATATATCAGGTGACTTAAAATTATTAGGAAATGGAAAAATGGGTTGGGCAATATTCAGTGTATATTCAATGCATTCAGATCACAGGAATGGGTGCTTTGGGAAGAAAATAGAAAAAATATGGTCTCAGATGTCTAGGAGCAACCCTTCTAAATGGGTAGGCAGAATTCATCCATGTGGAATGGATAATTAGATACTTAAACATGGAGACTAATGATGGAGGGGAGCTAGATCTCCTTTTAATAGGGTAGTTAGGGAAAGCTTCTCTGAAATGATACATTTAAGCAAAGACCTAAAGAATGAAAAAAAACAGCCTTATAAAGAACAGGTGGAAAAATGTTCCAGGGGGAAGAATCAGAATATGCAAAGTCCCTGAGGCTGGAAACAGTTTGTTCAAGGAAATGAACAGAGGCCACTATGACTAAAGCTAATTTTTAAAAAACATAATGAGATAATATTAAATATAAAATTTTATATACTGTGTTTTCATGTAATATAAAAATTCATTTCCTATGTTATTACTTTTTTCAAAAATATGGTTCTAATGACTTACAACATTCCATTCAATAAATGTAATATAATTTGCATAACCATACCTTTCAAAAAATACTGTTTCCAACTTTTTGCTTTTACAAGTAGTGGGAGCACAGCTTTATACATAAATACATAAATATACATATATACATAAATATTTGTCTGAATTTATTTTTCATCAGGAAAAATTGCCAGGAGTGGAACAACTTAGGTAAATAAACATTTTCAAACCAAGTTGCTCTCCAGAAAGTTGGTCTATATTACTCTTTCACCAGCACTATATGGAGTCCATTCTAGAGTTAGTAATAATTTGAGCAGGATTTTATTTTATTTTATTTATTTTATTTTATTTTTTTTTGCGGTACACGGGCCTCTCGCTGTTGTGGCCTCTCCCGTTGCGGAGCACAGGCTCCGGACGCACAGGCTCAGCGGCCATGGCTCACGAGCCCAGCTGCTCCGCGGCATGTGGGATCTTCCCGGACCGGGGCACAAACCCGTGTCCCCTGCATCAGCAGGCGGACTCTCAACCACTGCGCCACCAGGGAAGCCCCTGAGCAGGATTTTAAATGTAAACTATTAAATAGAAATCCTTAATGTGGGAAACAATTAACTTTAAATTATTGAGAAATGTTAGTATAGAAGTTGCTTTGTAATATGTAAACCCAAAATACACAGAAGAATCAGTATAAGAGGAAAGTATTATCTCAAATCAATATGTGGCTTTGGGGAAATTGTTTATTTGGAAAAACATTAAATTATCTCCTTACCTCATACCATATACACTCCTGATGGATTAAGGAGGTAAACATTAAAAAAAAGGTAAACCATGAAATAACTTTAAGAAAATGTAGGTATATATTTATCATATAATAGGGAAGGAGAAACAAAAAAGAAAGTAAAAGATTGATGGATCTAACTACATATGGATTCAAAACTTCTATTTCAAAAGTCCTGTCAATATAAATCCATCCTCTGAGAATAAAATAGGTGCACTTAATAGGTTTCTTAATAGTGATAGCTAACATGCACTGAGTACTTGCCAGGCACTTGCTAAGTACTTTTTTTTTTTTTTAAACATCTTTATTGGAGTATAATTGCTTTGCAGTGTTGTGTTAGTTTCTGCTGTATAACAAAGTGAATCAGCTATACATATACATATGTCCCCATATCTCCTCCCTCTTGCGTCTCCCTCCCCCCCTCCCTATCCCACCCCTCTAAGTGGTCACAAAGCACCGAGCTAATACTTAATCTGCTTTTTATTACTTACTCCTTGTGAGGTGGATACTATTATGTACCATGAACCCCTGGCTCCGAGGTGCTGGAGTCACCAGCAGTCAATAGTAAGCTGAGCTGAACAGGGGTGGTCTTGGTCAAGCACCTGTCAACTTGCCCAGGACACTTACTGGCCCGGAGACTCTGCTCATCTGCCCCTCACCCTCCCTTGGTAGTTGTCGCCTGCCCGTCAATGACAGCAGAATAGCACCTTGTGATCTCACTCATTTCGAGGCCAAAGACTGCTGTTTTGTGGGCACTGCTCACCTCTGACTTTCTCCTCTACTGTCTAAGCCAACCCAGAAGAAGTCACCATAGAAATAGAAAATATTATTAGAGCTTGTATCACAGATCCAGGGATCTTCTCCACTGAGCTGAGACAGAAAATTAATATGTTTATCAAGAAAGATTACACTTGTCGGCAAAGAGTCTTTTTTAGGCTGTAAGGATAAATAGACAGAGTCGCCAGCTGCCCTCAGGGCTGGTCCCTGGGCAGGGTGTCTGCACAGGGCTGGTAGTATGTGCTCTCTCCATCTCAGCAGAAAACAGGCTGCAGACTTTATCCAACCTCCAATCCCGCCCCAGACAGGCCCCAGCCCTCAGCCACATCTTCTTCTGTGTATTTTTATTATAAGAAGATATTCAAGGATGATTAAGGGAGTAGAAAGAAATGATTTGTCAGAAAAGATTTAAGAGGCTAAATATGTATGATATAGCTAAACAATGACTAACACTGGCCCCCTCAGCTCTTTGGAAACTCTGTTGGGCCAAGGCCTTGTTTAGGCTGGCTTATGCGCCAAGGGTCAGAAGATGGCTCACCCTCAGGTGCCCTTCATCCATCAGTTACCTCTTCCCCATTTACTTATGGAAAGAGCACAGACCCAGACCTGCGTTCAAATCCTATGCTGTGTGGTCTTCAGCAAAATCCTTAACCTAAGAGTTAATCCTAAATCTCAGTGTCATTATCTGTAAAATGAGGACTAAACTAACACAGTGGTGCCAGGACTGGTCTAAGGATAGGGGCAATAAATAGGGTTCTGAGGCTGACTCCTTCAATCACCAGTGGGCCAAGAGGACACCACCATAAGTGATGTGTGTGGCACAGATGGTCACACAGTAGCCGTCCTATCCCTGAAGGTTTCACAGGAGATAAAAATGTCGCCATGGAGGGTGATGCCACGGCAGGTGCAGTGAGTCAAGAATTTGAAAAACCACGTGGGAAACAGTGTCTACAAAGAGAGTGGAGCCTCTGGTTACCGATAAGATGTATTGACTCCCTGCAGAGGGCTAATGAGAAACAGGGCCATCAGTAAGCAGCTAAGAGCTAAATGTACAAGCCAGAAGGCTTCTTTGGAAGCTGACAAAGATGCAGCTAAGAGTAGAATGTGCAAAAAACAAATCTCATAGTTAAAGTTGAAGAGGTCCAGAGATATTTGAGTGCTCAGCAAGGCAGGTCTGCTATGCTAAAATCAGGGGCCTTGTTGGAAAATACTAGGACCCTGAATCAGCGTGGGATCAATAGGACAGATGCCCCTGAAGATTTTGATTTTACAAGCACCACTTCCTTAAACTTTCAGAGTTTGCAGAGTTGGCTCCCTCCTTGTTAGTCAGAGGTAACATTTCCCCTGTGCTGGAAGATGCTGCAGAGGTCCCTTCCCCAGAGGCCACACCCCCTCAAGAGCTGCTCCCAGCTCCTCTTCTGGATGATAGGCTAATAACTAGGGTTAAATCCTAGTATAAGTTGGCTGGGGAAGTGCTGAGCTTGATAAAGAATGAACAAGACAAAGCAGATGGGCAGCGAACAAGGATGCTGCTCAGCATCTACAAAAAAATGTCAAGAATGAAGGAGCAGGAGACTGAGGGCAGTCGCCCTAATAAAAAGTCATGATCTCTGGCTCAGTTCCCAGACCTGAGCCTATTTTCATACCTGGAACCCACTGAGTCATGAGATGTGACATCATAGCAAGGTTATACTGTGATCATTCCCCTCATCTTTCCCCAAAGGGATCTATTTACCCCAGTGACTATACATTGCAATGCGGGAGATAATCAAATATTTGGAGGACTGTTGGACACAGGGTCTCAGTAGACATTGATACCTAGAGACCCAAAGCATCATCATGCCCCCCACCCCGTTAGAATAGGAGACTATGGGAACCAAGGAATAATGGAGTCCTGACTAAAGTCTGGCTCACAGTGGACCCACTGAGTCTGTGGATACACCAAGGGGTCATTTCCCCAGTGTCCAAGTATATAATTGGAAATGATATGCTTGCAGTTGGAGTAACCACCTCATGGGTCCTTAGCCTGCTGAGTCAAGTTGCTATAGTGGAGAAAGCCCAGATGGAAACCTCTTAAACCTCCCCCAACATCCTCCAATGCTGGGCCAATATAGGAAATCAAAACCAATATCATATCCTGGGGAGGGAGTGTGGCAGAGATTACTGCCAACTTTAAAGACCAAAGGACACAGAAGTAGTAGCCCCCATCATATCTTCATTTAATTTACCAGTCTGACCCCTGAAGAAACTGGATGGATCCTGAAGAATGACTGTAGACGACTGCAAGGACAACCAGCTAGTAGCACTGACTGCAACTGCTGTGACAGACCTGGTATCAGTTTTAGAACAGATTAACGTGGCTGCAAGTACATGGCATGTGGCCATTAATCTGGTGAATGCATTCTTTTCAATCCCAATGAGAAAAGAGAACCAGAAACAGTCTGCATTCATGTGAAATGAACAGCAATATTTATTTACAATTTGCCTTAAAGCCATGTTAACTCCCCTGCATTTGTCGTAATATAACCCAAAGAGATCTAGACTACCAGGCCATCCCGAAGAATATCACATCTTCCATGGATGACCACACTGATTAGGCAGGAAGAACAACAGGTGATTAGTTCACTGGAGGTCCTGTTAAAATTCATATGCTCCAGAAGATGGAAGATGAATCCTGTGAAGATTCAAGGACCTACCACTTCTGGGAAGTTTCTAGGGATCCCAAAGTAAAAGACAATTTTTTTTTTTTTAATTAAGCACCCCCAGCGCAAAGGAGGAGGCTGGCCGCCTGATAGGCCTCTCTGGATTCTAGAAGGAACACATTCCACTGTTTCAGTCTATATACTGGGGGACACAAAAAGGCTGCCTGCTCTGAGTGAGACACAGCAGAAAAGGGCTCCGTAGCAGGTCCAGGCTACAGTGTAAGCAGCCCTGCCTCTTGTGCCATGTGACCCAGAAGACTCGATAGTGTTGGTGGTGGGAAACCTTGCTATTATGACAGATGAGAAATTAGTTCACTATGTAACCCAACACTTCTTCTATTTTCAGTTTTTCTGTTTATTTCCATTATAGATTTAAATTACACTTTTATGCACAGTTCTGTCCCCTGCAGGCTATATTTCTTGACTTCCCACTTTGAAAATAAGGATATTAGCATCCTTTTTCCATTTTTCCATATCCCAACTTCCATCCTCTTGTAACTTTTACGTTGTCAAGGTTGATAACATTTATATTCTGTTCTTCAATTGTAATTAAGTTTCCATTTTTCATCTGTAGATTGACCCTAAAAGTTCAAAATCAATAAACTATGTTAATATCATTATAGCTCTGTAATATTTATTCACTGCAATGCCAAGTGCCTCACAATGATTATATTTCCTCACTTTCTTAGTGTTTGATTCTTCCTGGAGTTTCTAATTGCCTTTGTGAGGTATTTCCCCCTCTTTTTTATTTGCCTTTGTTACAGCTGCATTTAACAGAACCCCTTCTTTTGATACCACCCACTTGTTTTTCTGGAAGATATTTCTTCTAGACCCTTCTGCCCTTCTGCTCTGCTTTTTAATCTGCTGCACAGCTGTTGTACTGGAACTACTGGAACTGCAATGATCTAGCTTGGATCCGTTTTTTTCTGGATACCATATATTTCTCCTCTCGCTTCCTCCCCTCCCTCCCTCACTCCCTTTTTCCTCCCTTCTTCTCTCCCACTTTTCTCTCTTTCTGTATATCCTCAAATAAGATGTTTGGACAGGGTATAGAATAAGTTTAAGTAAGTTTTCTCCTAAAATGAAGACACTGTTCTCTACATTCAGTTATTTCTGTTGAGAGATCTGATGCTGATCCTAGTCTCATTCTCCGTTTTTTTGTGTTCAGTTTTTGTTTCTTGGAAGTTTTTGGATCTTCTGTTTCACCTTGATGTTCTAAAATTTCACAACTAGGTGTCTAGGTGAGCATTTTTTTATTCACCATGCTGGGTACTCAGTGGGACCTTTAAATATGAGGATTCATGTCCTTCAGTTCTGTGAAATTCTCTTATTTATTTTATAATTTTATTTCCTTCATTTCCTCTGTTTCTTATTTTGATATTTCTATTAATCAGATATAAGAACAATTGGGGTAATATTTTCTGTCTCTTTTATCTTTATACATTTTTGTCTTTTAAATTTTATTTTCTAGGAAATTTTCTTTATATTTTACTTTCCAACTGAGAAGAGAAATTTACTATTGTTTTATTTTTCAGGTAGCCATAGTTTTAAGTGCTTTTAAATAGCATCCTGTTCTTGTTTTGCTTAAGCTATTACAAATTATTGTATTCTCAGAGAGATTTGAGAAATCATTCATAAAACAAGACTTGTAGGTCCTTTTTACAGTTCTATTTTGATTCTCTGAATTTTCTCCTACTTCCAGTGTTTTCATATGACTTTCTCTTCATGTTTTTCCTTCATGTTATAAGATCTTTGGTTCCTCATTCATATTTAAATATAAAGCAACAGGCAGATACAGTTTGAGCTTTGTGTACACAAGTGAAGCAGATCAAAAGGGAGTATTTACTCCAGGGGTGATGGAACAGTTGACAGTCCATTTGCTTTGAGACACCTAAAGGCCAGAGGTGCCAGCGTCCACAATAGTTCCCTTGGCTTTCCCCAAAGAGTTTGTTCTGTTTCTTTAGAGTAGACCCCCTCCTGTCTCCCATTTGGAGTTACATACCTGACTACCTGGTACTTTTGCAGGCAGTTGGTGGGGGTGTGTTGAAAGTTGACTGTTAAATCTATCGAGTCTTGCCTTTTCTCCCTATATGTAGGCCGCTTCCTCCTTGGCTGCAGCTGTCTCTGCATGTACATTGTCAGCCCTCTCTCCCCCGCACTGCTCCATCAGTCACTGCTCTTTCTTCTGCTTTTAGTCTTCCACCAATATGTTGAAGCCTCTTGTGCCCTTTTCCATCCTGGTTAAAGAGAACTGATAACTTTTTTATTATTCCTTTAGTATTATTGGATATATTTTGGGGAGTGAAACCATAAAGGTGTATGCTTAATCAACCACCTTGAAGCCGAGATTTCTATCTTAATATTATTACTTTCTAAAGCCTCAATTATGATTTTACTACTACCTACAACACACATCAATAGAAATTAATATCTCTCCTGTTCACCTATTCTTTTATTTAACCATTTTTTAATTGAAATATAGTTAATTTACAATGTTGTGTTAGTTTCAGGTGTATAGCAAAGTGATTCAGTTATACATATATATGTGTGTGTGTATATATATATATATATATATATATATATATATATATATATATATATATATATATTCTTTTTCAGATTCTTTTCCACTATAGGTTATTACAAAATACTGAATACAGTTCCCTGTGCTATACAGTAGGTCCTTGTTGATCTATTTTATATATAGTAGTGTGTATCTGTTAGTCCCAACCTCCTAATTTATCTCTCTCCCACCCGCTGCTATCTCCTGGGTAACCATAAGTTTGTTTACTATCTCTGTGAGTCTATTTCTGTTTTGTAAATAAGTTCATTTATATCATTTTTTTAGATTCCATATATAAGTAATATCATGTGATATTTGTCTTTCTCTGACTTACTTCACCTAGGATGATAATCTCTAGGTCCATCCATGTTGCTGCGAATGGCATTACTTTATTCTTGTTTATAGCTGAGTAATATTCCATTATGTGTATATTATATATATATATATATATACACACCACATCGTCTTCATCCATTCATCTGTTGATGGACACTTAGGTTGTTTCCATGTCCTGGCTATTGTAAATAGTGCTGCTATGAACATTGGGGTGCATGTATCTGTTCAAATTAGAGATTTCTCCAGATATATGCCAAGGAGTGGGATTCCAGGATCATATGGTAGCTCTATTTTTAGTTTTTTAAGGAACTTCCACAGGTCCATATGGAACTGTTTTCCATAGTGGCATTCCCACCAGCATTGTAGGAGGGTTCCTTTTTCTCCACACCCCCTCCAGCGTTTATTATCTGTAGACTTTTTAATGATGGCTATTCTGACTGTTGTGAGGTGATACCTCATTGTATTGATAGTTTTGATTTGCGGCAGTGTTGAGCATCTTTTCATGTGCCTGTTGGCCATCTCACCTGTTCTTTCAATTCCCACTCCCACTATCCAGTTCTGACTCTCACTACATCTCACCTAGGTTATTACAATTAACTGACTAGTCCTCTAGCTTGAATCTCTACCTTCTTCCATAAACCATAACTCAAATCATGTCAGTTTCCTGCTCAAAAACCTGTAGTGCTCCCTACTGACTGTAAAAGAAAAACTAACTTTGCCTAGCATTGAAAGTTCTCAATAATCTGTCATCTGAGCAATTTTATCACTGTCATTTATCAGATTACTTCTTCCTCCTAGAATGTCCCTACTTCCCATCTCTACAGCTTGAAGTCTTCTTCCCCTCCCCCCTTTATTCACACCACAGCTAATGTGCTACCTCCTTCTGGAAGGCATCATTGATTTGTTTACTCTCTCTCCATGCCTCTTCCTCAGTCCTCCAACTCTGAGGTCTCCCAGCCCACTGGCTGAGCCACTCTCAGAGCATCTGTCACCAAAGGCCTGTATGAGCTTCCGAGGGCAGAGACCTGTGTCATTCATGTCTCTAGGACCAAGCAGAATGGCTGGCACATAATAAGAATTCAGGGATTATTTGTTCAAGCACAATGACTGAATTTGCTTTTCTCTTTTTTTAAGAAGTAGCCACCTTCTAAGATTGCCATGCAGACCCTCTGCCCACTGCATTTAGAGCTTGGCAGATGATAGTATTTGAATATTCTTTGGTGAATGATTGGATGTTATTACTACCTTGTTTTTCCTTAGGGAAACTTTGAAGCCCTGCAATTTATCACCTTAGTATCAACCAGGTAAATCTAATTTATGCTAAAATAATAATGGAAAAGGGCTAAAATTCAGGCTCTCGGGACGTGGTGAGCATTTGAACTGAGGTTGTTTAGAATCCCAGCCTTTATTATCTCAGAAGACCCCAACAGTCAGCCATTAGCTTGGCTGGGCTCCTGCCTACCTGGATAATGGAGCTGGAGAGACCAAGAATCAAAGGGAGAGAGGGAGAGCCAGAGACAGACAGTACCAGTGGGACACTGTTTAAATAACCAGGCTGCAACCCTATGAAACAAGGACGGTGATCACTGTCCAAACAGCTAGTAGTGACTAATGTGGAGGTATTTAGGAAGGCAATGGGTCTAGGGAATTGAGTAAGTCCAAGGGGACAAAACAAAAATGGAAACATGAATAAATACTGGGAATTATTTCAATCTTTCTATTTCATCTACATGGAGTGTATCAATCATTATTTTTTTGGTTATTAGGTCAACCTGGGTAAAAGTTTGTGCTGTTTAGTAGACCAAATTCACTAGGTAATAAATCAAGTGCTGTTTCTTGTCCTACATACCCACAAACTCTCTGAGCTGGGCAAATTCTTTTTAATTGGATGTACTTGGAGGGGAAATAGAAGCAGAATACACTAGTATGTTTGTATGTTCATGCATACATGCATGTGCATATATGCACACCCCCTAGATATTGGATCAGACATGCTTTAAAGGGATCCTTTTTCCTATCATTCATCCTTCTCTTTACAAGCCAGAGCAGGTTACCCAGGCTTCTTTCCTAAGATGCCCTATGGCATTCCTTCAAGAATCCAGGTCTATTTGAAAGTTTGTGGCCACTCACAATTTTAACCCTTTTCAGGTAAAGAGCTGGAGAATTGGGCTGTTGGGGAAAAGTCTCTTGTGTAGGGTGCCAGGATGGGAAGGAGACTTTCTAGTTTCTCTACTTTTCTCCCTTGTGTTTTCTAGGTATGATTCTAGGTATGATGTTGTGGGCCCTGGGGACCTGGAGCCAGGAAAGGGGTTAGCAAAGGTTCCCCATCAGTGTTTCTCAGGGATCCTGACAGAGTCCATCAGAGCTGCCTTTTGTCACTGCTGCATGCTTTAGTGAGTCTGTCACGGCTCTCAGACGTCGTGTTCCCTGCTGGATTAATCCTGCCTGCATTCAGACTCAGGATGTGGGCCACAGGGAGGGAGGGGGCGGGGGGGAGGGAGGGAGGGGGAAGTGGGATGGGGAGAGGAGGGAAATAAGGTGGGAGAAGGAAAAGAAACTTTGAAAGTACCAAGTAAAAAGCCTAGGAAGAAAAAGAAATTAATTTGCAAAATTAAGGGAAAAATATAGTTTGGACAAATTAAAGCTAAAAATCTGAAAAGAGGATAAGGGACCAAAAAAAAGAGGGTAGGCCCAAAGTCTCAGAATGTGAGGGACATTCAGTATGGGAGCAGAGAGACTCAAGCTCCAGGCTAGTTCTGTCAGAGGTGGTTTATCATTATTTTTTATTTATTTATTTTTTATAAATTTATTTATTTATTTATTTATTTACTTTGGCTGTGTTGGGTCTTTGTTGCTGTGCGGGGGCTACTCTTCACTGTGGTGCACGGGCTTCTCATTGCGGTGGCTTTTCTTGTTGCAGAGCACAGACTGTAGGTGTGCAGGCTTCAGTAGTTGTGGCTCGCGGGCTCTAGAGTGCAGGCTCAGTAGTTGTGGTGCACAGGCTTAGTTGACCGTGGCATGTGGGACCTTCCCAGACCAGGGCTCGAACCCCTGTCCCCTGCACTGGCAGGTGGATTCTTAACCACTGTGCCACCAGGGAAGCCTGTTTTATTTTTTTAGAAGATTATAAAGCAGACCGATCATACACTGATTCACTCTCTTACTTGGAGCACATTAAGTAAGGGCCGATGACGCGTGGGCCCCATGCCAGCACACACTTGGAGAAGTTCTCATATACTCAGTTCTGCCATAGCTTACTTGAAGAACTACAGAAGGAGATTCAATACACCAGAGCCTCAGTTTTACCCTCTGTAAGACTTATACTCAAATCAAACCTACTAGAAGAGCACTTTGGCATTCCCTCAGTGAAAGCAGTTTTCAAAAGAAAAACACTGCTGGCTTGGCACGTGATGAACTCCAGGTGTAAAAGTGCCTGTGCATCTTGCAGCTAGAAAGCCCCTCCTCATCTGGGCTGGCTGACACTCCAGTCTCTTCCAGTGCTGTGGTTATGGTCTCTCAGCTGAGAGACGAGGACAGACATATGAGATCTCTGTCACTCTGAGTGAGCATCTTGAGGGCAGAAACTAAGCCTAATTTATTTCTATTTCCTCTCTGCACATGAAACCTGATACTTAGTAAGTGCTCAGTTACTTTTGTTCATTGTTGGAGAGGGATCAGGAAAGGCATCAGAGAATCCGTGAATATGAGCTAGGCCTTGTAGCATTAATGTACAGGCTGCATTTGGCATACAGAAGGTACTCAATAAAGGAAGCTTTCCTTAGTAAGTTTGTGGAGAGGAAAAGAAGAGTAAGGCAGAGGGGCTGAGAAATAAAATGCATGCCGAGTTCAAGGAACAGCACAAGTGTGGCTAGATAGGTGTCCCCCAACCTTTTGTGTTTGTAAAAATGGCTAGAGGAGCTAGTTTTGATCTGCGGAGTCCTGAGGTCTCTACACTCAGAATTTCGGCTTCAGTAGCCCTGAGGGCCAGCGAGGATATCTGCATTTTAAGCAAACACTACCAGTTTGTTTTCTTACAGGTAGTCTGCCAACCACACTTGGAGAGCACAGGCCTGGGGATGTGGGAAGTGGGGGCAGTGGGAGTGGCTTGAGTGTGTGGAAAGATGAAGCTGGGGTTGGTTGAGAAGAGTCTGGACTCTGTCCAGGAGGGGAGCCCTCCAGGGCTTCTAAGCAGGGGAGTGACAGGGCCTGATCTGTGATGGAAATCAACTGTTCTTACTAAAGCTCAGGGCATTTTCTCTTTGCTTCTGCTCCATTAGATATCATTGCTTCAAGGACCCTGAACAAATAACGTTCCATTAAAGCTTCCAGGTTTTGTAGGACCCAGAGTTCCAGTTACCAGTGGAATGTGAAGTTCACAGGCCGTGTTCAGGCTTGCAAGGAGAGGATTAATTAGGTAAAAAGGCAGTTGCACACATAAGTGGGTGCCCACACCCCAGTCTGGCCTGGTGTTTTGGTGCACTCATTCAGGCATACAATACTCTTTTCAGTTCTAAGCGCCACCTCTTGAAACAAGTTAAAAAGCGAGTTCCAAGTGAGATGCCCAAGTGCTGTGTTTTACGCAGACTAATGATCAACAGCCTTCTGTTTTTATGGTCCTGGCAACCACACTGGGCTCGCCCTGCTAAGGATACCATAGAAAAGAATCCCGCGTTTCGCATCTGACTACATAGCTAAGTGCAGAAAATTATGTTTTAGGTTAAAAACAAAAGTGATGGGTTTACTGAAATTATTGGTTTCTAAAAATTTGTGCCTGTGGGTTTTTTTAACATTTAAAAAATGCCATATGTTTCACTGTGTTGGGACAGTGAAATTAAAATTAACATTAGTAAAGTACTTTACCCCTTGAAAAGTACTTTCACATGTTATATCTCTATTGATTCTTAAAATAGTCTTGTGAGATACGTATTATCATTATCCCCATTTTACAGATGAGAAAACGAAGTGTAAGTCTTACTGATTTGTTTAAATCCATACAGCTGGAAATTGTGGCTCCAGAAGCCAATCTCAGGTCTTCTGATTCCAAGATCCATGATTTCACAGTTGCTGCAGAAACCCTGGCAATCAGTGGGAATGCAGATATGTCAGTTATCCCCCTCACACCTCAACACTCTCCTGTAGCTCCGCTTCACAGCTAGTTGCCTCAACATTTTGTTCCTTTCAAATATCTTTGACAGAGAGGTGAGTGAGGTCATGAAAACTATGTTTAAGTTGATGGTCAACTAGATTGGAAACAAGATTGCTTTTGAGAATGAAACTGTAAAGTTAACTCTGGTAGACAAGTGATATCCCAAATCACCTTATAGGTGTTAATAGAATGGCTCCCAAACCTGTAAGATGTTGTGACACATCTAAGAAATTATATGGCAAGCAGAAAGGGGAGTTGGTCATCATCCCAGAGACAAATGTGGCAAGACCTACTTGAGCTCAGCTTAGAGGAAGATGTGGCCCAGTGACTTGACCCATACAGGCCCAGTGGCATGGACCCCTTTGCTGTGATAATAGATGCTTCTTAAAATTTGGACCCAAAACCCTAACCCCCTTGTGTTGTTTCCATGCTCACTGAAGTAACTCTGAGATTTGACTTCCCTACTTAAGTGTCTGTGGGGTCTGAGAGATACAAGTCCCCAGGCTCTCCAGGTGAGCCCCAACCTGGGTCCTGGCCAAGCACTCACTTGCCCTTTTGAAGCATCCAGAGCAAGTCCTGGAGGTGCTGTCCATAGCTCCAGAATAGGCCTTAACATTTGTGAAGGCCAGCACTAGTCCATGGCTGCTTGAATGGGCCTCCAGTTTTTAAATGAGCGACTTAAAGTGAGAAACTGATTTTTCCATTATGCTTCAAAAAAAAAATTTCCCACCTCCCATCTCTGTTGAGACATTCTGAACTTGCTGCCATTCCTACAGTGCATTTTGTTCACTCTTAGAGAACTTCAGACATGCCTTTCTCCCTTTTCTCGCTTGTCTCCATCTTGCTTTGTACCTGCATGATCCCCACTCATTTTTTCAACTCTGTATTTAAGTAACTTTACAGAAAAGTTGCAAAGACAGTACAGTGAGTTCCCTTAGATCCTTCACCCAATTTCTCTATTATTACCATCCTTAACAACCAACTTCAATAATCAAAACTAAGCAACGAACATCATTACAATACTATTAACTAAACTATGGACTGTATAGATTTCATCAGTGTTTCCACTAATGTCCTTTTTCTGCTCCAGGAGTCAATCCAGGATCCCACATTGCATTCAGTTGTCATGGATCCTTGGTCTTCTTAATCTGCAACAGTTCCTTAGTCTTTTCTTGACCTTAACACTTTTGAGGAGTATTGGTCAGTTATTTTATAGACGGTCCCTCAATTTTTATTTGTCTGATGTTTTCCATTTGGGGACAAGAATACCACAGAAGTGATATGTCCTTCTCAGTGTATCATACTGGGGATGCATAACATCAAAATATCTTACCACTAGTGATGTTAACATTAATCACTTGGTGGTATCTCCTGGGTTTCTTCACAGTAAAGGCAGGTTTTTTCACCTTTGTGACTAATAAATATATTGGGGGTGATACTTTGAGACCGTGCAAACACCTTGTTTCTCTTCAAACTTTTGCCCACTAATTTTAGCATCCATCACTCGTTCTTGGCCTGAAAAATTATTGCTGTGGTGTTCTAATAAAGATTTTCTATTTCCCTAACTGCTTCTACATTTATTATTTGGAGTTCTTCTGTAAGGAAGAGCTGCCCCTTCTACCTCATTCATTCAATTATTTATTTACATCAGTATGGATTCATGGATATTTATTTTGTTCTATGAGTTATAATCCAATAAAATGACTGTTTGTTTTGTTGCTGAAATTTTTCCAGCTTTGGCTGCAGGTTGGCCACTTTGCCCTTTCAACACTACCCAGCCTTTTTCGGGTACTTCCTTGCTTCTCTAGCAGCATGAGATGCTCCTGCCTCAACTTGTATTTATCCCACCCCAGCCCTGGAATCAAACACTTTTCTAAGAATCCCTAATTCTTTAGATTGGAGAATGGGATGTAAAATCCAAGACTTAGGTGGTAGGTGTGCTCACTGCTACTGGGATGTCACTGCTTCTAGGCCCTCTCAGCAGACAGAGCTAGGAAATCTATGGATGAATACTAGGAGCATACTAGGTATGTATTCACATCTATATTTATTTCTGTATCTCTCTCTCTCTCACTATATATATATATATATATATATATATATATATATATATAGTGAGAGAGAGATATAGATATATGTATGTGTGTGTATATACATATATTATATTACATATATATATATTTTTTTTTAATTTTTTTTTTTTTGCGGTACGTGAGCCTCTCACCGCTGCGGCCTCTCCCGTTGCAGAGCACAGGCTCTGGACGCGCAGGCCCAGCAGCCATGGCTCACGGGCCCAGCCGCTCCGCGGCACGCGAGATCCTCCCAGACCGGGGCAGGAACCCGCGTCCCCCGCATCGGCAGGCAGACTCTCAACCACTGCGCCACCAGGGAAGCCCCATAAATATATATATTTTAAACCATGAGTTCATACTGATACCTCTGACTCTCATCCAAAACCATAGATTTCATTCTAGCCTTCCCTCTTTCCTTATTTGTAACTTATTACTCTGACCGTGAAAAGCCTGACTTCCATCATCTACAGTGTATTAAAGTATTTGTTCAACCCTAGTATATACACCAAGTAGTTTCAGAATTGCTAATCTGTATATCCATGAAAAATAAATTTACTAACTAGAATGCAGTATTTGTGTATAGTTCTTTTTGCCATTAGCTTTACAGTATCCAGCCAAAATACTGATTTCCAAAGTAACTTAGTTCTTTTCTTCCCCACTCCATTATGGTTCTGTTATTCATTTGCAATATAGTTAGGTTCAGTTGTTGTAGTTTGTATTCCATTTGGGGCTCTTCCTTCATCCTGGTTCATTTTTTAAAATTTATATATAGTAAAATTTTCTTTGTGAAGTATAGTTCTATGAGTTTTGACAACTGCATGTTATGCATTTTTAAGTTGTTTTCTATATTCATAAAACTGACATTTTTTTTCTAGCTGTATATATCTAGGCATTTCCATTTATTTTTCAAACTGTTTTAGAACTTTATGGATTGGTCATTCCTGAGGGAGAAAAGTTTCAGCATCTCTGTGTTTCACATCAGAAGGGCCCAAGTTGAGGAGCCAACTTGTGTCTGTAATGCAGCCACTGCCTCAAATTTGGTCAAATCATGATTTTCCATCACCTAAGGAACCCAGGTCTGCACAGTCAGATTGGCTGTGCTGTCAATCTATATTGGCTCTTAAGACATCAAACAGCTGATGAGGGGAGGGTTTTTGGGACCAGGGTTGAGAGAGAAAGAAATATTACAGGCTGGCAGCTGCAGCGCTTCCTTTCTCCTTTTGTTCTTTTCCTTCCTTTCTTCAGATAACAGCTACCCACTACCTACCATATTCCAGAAGTTATGCAATGATGTTTAAGGCCCAGGACCTGGCTTCAAGAGTTTCACATCAAGTAGGGAAAATTGAAAATACTTCACAGTGTGAATGGCATACCCTGTGGTTGAGAAAAATGACAGGCTGAAACAATTATTAAAATGGTGAGTAGGTGCTATGATAAGGGTAAACACCAAGTGATATGGGTCCTTGGTTAACAGGCACCTCTCACATGCTGGGGAGGTGAGGTGGGCAAGGAGGGCCAGAGGAGTTAACACTTGAGCTTAGCTTTGCAGGACAAGTAGGAGTTTGGCGCAAGAGTCAGTAAAGGTACTCCAAGCAAGGGCACCACATACACAAAGACCTAGAGAAATGAATGATCTGGAATGATCTAAGGAAGCTCTATATGGTGAGGGAGGCATTAGGGTCAGGAGTGGGAAATGGTAGGATCATACTGAGGAGATACTTGCTAGGGACTGTGTGAAAGGTTTTGTGTGCTTTGCCAAGGAGTTTGATTTCACACTAAAAGTGGTGAGGTCACTGAACAATTTCAGGAGGAGAGATGGATATGGCATGATCAAATTTGCCATTTCTAAAGGTGTCTCCATCAGGAATGTGGAAAATGGACCAGTGATGGAGGCAGATGGGACATAGGGAGATTAATCAAGAGGCTTTTGCAATATGAGAAATGATGCATGTCTGGATTAGGGCACTTGCAGAAGGGACTGAATGCAGGTAATGAATTCTGGGGAGACTTTAGATGTGGCACTGCAGGAGTTAGTGACTCCTGAATGAAAATAGTGAAGAAAAAGGAGGCACCAAAGATGATTCCCAAGTTTTTCTGACAGCTAGATAGATCATGGTGTTACTCACTAAGGCAGTTTGATTTCAGACTAACTTTTTTTTTTTTTTGGTGTACATCAGACAGATATTAAAAAAAGAGAGAAAGAAGCAGATTTTTTTCTGCTAAATAAGTGGGGTTTTGCTAATATTACTCATATTCATTGAGGAGGAACCAAATAAGAAAGTCTCACTGCTCCATGCCATCATTCTTAGACCCCACTGTAGAATAAAGGAGATGATTCCGTCCCAAGGGAGAGTAGAAAGTTACAGTTTCAGGAGAGTTCGCCTTTGGTGTGTTCAGGTAACTTCATGGGAAGGTGGTCAGTGTGCTTACACAGAGCCTTATACTCAGAAGGGCCTCTTGCTTGGTTTTAATCTCTGTGGCCGCCATCTTGAAAGTCTGTCTTTGAATTTGTGTTTTGTAAATGAAGTTAGACTGGACAATGAAGCATACGCTGGAGGCTTGGAGTCTCAGCTCACATGTGGTCCTGCCGCCCTCTTCCTCCCTGGGATAATTTCTCAGCTGTGCATTCCTTTGAACCCTCGTGCCCTAGTTTCCCCCAGCCTTCCCCTCCCCATACCTGCTCCTCAGTTGCCTTCTGCCCCAGGTGGGAATCTATAATTAACTCAAAATAAAAAGTAAAAAAAATATATGTCAATCATGTGCTATCATTTCAAACGTACCGTTAGCATCTAAATGCAAAATACTAAATAATGGCCACCCAACTTTATATTTAAGACAAATCAGTCTTTACATGCTTTAGGCAAGAGCCTGGTTTTTGATAACTATGATTTCGCCTCAGGTGCAGTACCAGTTATTGGTATCCTTTCAACATTCCAGACTGTATAGATCCATCAGGCTTCAACTGCTATGACAGAGATACTTGATTTTATTAATTCTTCGTTCAACTATTTATATATGGGGCACTCATTTTGGGCCAGGTATCAGGCTGAGCACTGGGGGTACAAAGATGAAGCAGGGATCACCTTTGTGCTTGAAGGTATTCCAGTCAAGAGGAGAAGTCAGATGGACCCACAGTTAACCACTACAGTGCTCATGATAGATGCTGTAATAAAGGTAAGAAGAGGGGTCCATGGAAGAGAAGTGAAATTGGGGAGGGGAGGTTCAGGCATGTTTTCCTAGAGGAGGTAATGTTAGAGGAAAATCTTAAAGAGTAAGTAGGAGTTAGGGGAACACAAAAGAGAAGAAAAGGTTTAAGTCAGGGAAGACAGGAATTGGGCAGGCTGGGAAGCATGAGAAATTGTGGTGCTTTGAGGAAGGGCAAGGAAATGCAGGAGCACAAGATACAGGTAGATGGGCCATGGGCGAGCCAGGCTGGAGAGGTGGGCTGGACCAGAGCAGGGAGCACTTGTCCCCTTATACCAAGGCAGCTGGGAGTTGACAAATGTAGGGGTTTCATTCGGGACTAAATGGGGCCTGTGCTTGCATCAGAGGATCTTATATCGTGGAAAAATGGAGTCTCTTAGAACTCAGCGTCAATAGACAGATTCCATTTGTCTGAGACTTAAGGAGTGTGCAAAATCAAGCATGCAGCATGGGTAATGGAAATGGCCTTGTATTACTCTATTTCCCATTTCTCTGTCCTAGCTGTACCTCTGACTCAAACGTTTACTAATATAACTACCACTTATAGAGTACCCACCAAGGGTTATATTAAATATATATGTAAAATAATGGTCAAGGCATTGGAACTGACCAATCAGAATAAGTGCTAACTGTAAACAACTGGTATAGTTGCACCAGATGACCCACTAAGAGTCATATACTGAGAGATACTTCATATATATTATTTTGAATTTTCACAGATAAAGAAAGTGGGATTCAGAGTATCCAAGCTCATAGAGCTTAAGACTGGATCCAAATCCAGATTGATCCCACAATCTTGCTTTTTTATGTCATCCTCCCCCTAGGGTACCTTTGTAGGCAGCCTCAAGGGAATCTGGAGAATGATTCCTTAAAGTCAAAGAACACATGGCCAGTAGGAACACCTGAGCTGGCAGTGCTGGACGACAGAAGTCAGTCCCAGCCAGCTCAACTTGAATGGGGAGTAGATGGCATTGTACCAGGCTCACCTGTAATCCTGCCTCAACCTGCAATTTAGGGTTTAATTACACACTGTCTTGCATTGTTTACTAATTGTTGCAGAGGTCAGTCTTATACTTTTATTCATCATTCTTCATTCAGTCATCAAATATTTTGGAGCAACTGGGCACATTCCTTCTCTGGCAGCCCTTGTGATAACCAGCATGGAGAGGTAGGCTAACTCAGATAACTAGTTAATGGCCCACTAAAGAGCAAATGAGGGCTAATTTGCCTTTTTATTTTTTTTCTTTTTGGCCGTGCCATGCACCTCATGGGATCTTAGTTCCCCAATCAGGGATCTAACTCATGCCTCCTGCAGTGGAAGTGCAGAGTCCTAACTGCTAGACCACCAGGGAATTCCCTAATTTTCCTAATAATAAATTAATGAATTAACTTTTGCATTTATTTTGAAAATGTTTTCAGATATTGCTTTAATAAATAAAAACTATACATTCAACAGCTAGAATTTGAAACTAGGAAGTTGGACGCACAAATATTTTATTTCTAGCACCTCTGATCAAGATAAAATGTCTTTATCCAAACATTAGCTTTGGGAATAAGAATGTATACAAAAGCCAGTTTTCTTATTATTGTTAGTACTGTGAATTTTAATATCTAGTCTTTAATCTAGATATCTTAACTCATACGTCAGAACAGCATTCTCTTAAGGTATACAATCCTTGGACTCTTCTGTTAATTACAGTTAGTAAGTCACCTTAGCTCTTTGAATGTATTTGGATGTCCTATTAAAAAAAACAGTCATTTGGAAGCCCACAAAAGATTCCTTAATGGCTTGACAAAATTCAAGCATCTTCTTAATATGCCTTTCTTACTCCACTAAGAAGCCCGTAACTCATGAAAACAGTTGCAGGGAAACCATAGGTTGCACTTGAAAAACCCCAGGTTTCAGAATTAGTACCACCACTTAGTTGCTAGGGATCTTAGGCAAGTTACTTGAGTTTCCATATCTGTAAAATGGAGATAATGAAACCTACAGGAAAGGGTTGCTGTGGGGATTCGAGATTACACATACACACAGAATCCAGTCCAGAGGCTGTGAGCAGTAAGTGCTCAAAAAATGTTAGTTTATTTCTCAGGGGGTTGTTGGGAAGGTTAAATAAGATCATAAATATAACTGAGCTCACATAGTAAGAAATTACTGTTCCACCCTTCCCACTTGAGCATTGTCTCCACTGTAGTGAATATTTGGCAGTTGTTTTCTTTATCTGTGTAGTCATCCAATCTGGACAATTCAGTCAAGTCTCCACTTGGAGCCTTGTGTTTGATGATCTCATTGTTGTGGAGATCTGAGAGATGAAAATATATATTGGAGCCACGACAGGACAGTTTTGCAATAGCAGCCAAAAGCCCTTAAAACGTTCTGTCCATTGATCCAAAACTCCTACTCATAGGAATTCACCTTTAGGAAATAATCAGAATTATAAATAAAGATTTATGACAAGATGTTTAGTCAACTGTGATGCATGATCATAATAAAAATAGAAATAATCTAAATACATGACAATAGGAGAATGGTTGAATAAATAACAACCTCTCTGAATAGCACACAGCTGTTTAAGTTGAACTTTGGAGAAGATTTAATGACATGGGGAAAATAATCACATTTCAACGTTAAATTTAAAAAGTAGGATCACAACTTGTGTATACAGTGAACACAATTTTACAAAATATGAAAGTAGCAGATGAATCAGTGAAGAAACTGACCCCTGTTAATAAATGCATAAGAAAAAAATACAAAATATTGAATAAAGGTATCCATTTATTCTGCCCTTTTAAACATCTTCCAGTTCTGATCAATTAAAATCATATACTCAGTGAAGATGAACTATGGATTTGTATGATGAGAAACAAAAACGAGAAGAATGACTAGAAAAAACACTCTGTTAACAGTGGTACCCGTGGGTAGTGGGATTAAGGTAATTTCCCCCTTCTTTGTGCTTTTCCATATTTTCTAAATTTTCTTCAATGAACATATTTTATCATGAGGAAAACAGATTTATATTAAAACAGGGGAGATTATCAAGTCCCTATTTCTCTCTGCCTATGTGTTAGTAATTTTCTCAGCACAATTCTTTCCAGATATCCTTCACCACCAAGGTGCCCCCGTCCATATGATACAAATGGAGTGTCTACAACACACTAAGGAGGTAGCATCCTCTCTTCATGTCACTCACTGCGATTCCTTCCAGTTCACTCTGCACAGTTTAGTGATATGCAACTTATATGGATCTACAGTCCCTGCCTACCCATCCCCAACATAATAAATGTGACGATCACTTCCACACTAAATGCTGCTTTCTTTTTTTTTTTTTTTGCGGTATGCGGGCCTCTCACTGCTGTGGCCTCTCCCGTTGCAGAGCACAGGCTCCGGACGCGCAGGCTCAGCGGCCATGGCTCACGGGCCCAGCTGCTCCGCGGCATGTGGGATCTTCCTAGACTGGGGCACAAACCCACGTCCCCTGCATCGGCAGGCAGACTCTCAACCACTGCGCCACCAGGGAAGCCCAATGCTGCTTTCTTGATAGAGGCCCAGATAGCCCCCAAGGAAGCAAAACACCAGAGGGATTCACCATGAACAAAGTGGAGAGTAGCAGAGAGCACCTGATCACAAGCCCACACTCTGTTTTGAGATGGCTGGGCGGTTAGAGTGGGGTAGGGATGGAAGGGATAGGGAAACTAATAAAGAGAGGAAGGGAGAATTAGGCCAGGAGCTTGCTCCAGGCAAAGGGAGAGAGTTCAGAGATACAATGTTCTTACAGGGGTAATAATAATAAACACAATTATGTTAATACAAAGAGCCATAAAAACAATAAACACATGTGAGTTGCCAACAGTGTGCTTGGTGCTGCGGCAGAAATAAGCCCTCTCAGTTAGGCTGTGATCTGCATTCTGTCTGAACTCTGTGGGAAAGATGAGCAGCCCCACGAGCAGCCTGGGATGGTGGGAAGCACAGGCCATGGGTCTTTCTCCTGGTGAAATAATGTTGGTAAGGACTTCAACCTTCTTTGTTTTCTGTTGTGCTCTGACTGGTTGACTCAGGGCTCAGGGGACACCCAAAGGCCAGAATGGAGGAAATCAAGAGTCCTAGGAGAAAGTCTTTGGAAGAAGACAATGGGAAGGGGTAAGAGGCATCTTTGAGATGTTGACCAATGAATAGTATGTAAAAGAATATCGATGAATCAATATGAGAGTTTCATACATAGTTTCCTCATTGGTATCCCACATTATCAGTGAGAGTGGTACTTGGAGTCATCTTTGAAAAACAGACAGCTCAATACTCTGCTGGGGGCTCTGGGGAGAGGGAGTGTTTTCACTGCAGTGGAAGGCTAGCTGGCCCATTCCCTTGGGAAATTGAGAGTTCTGTACCCAGGATGGGCCCCAGGCCTGTACTCGTGAGTTGTGCCCTAGAGCAGGACAGTAAGAAGGTGGAAGCTGATATGGGCATTGAGTGGAGAGAAAAATAGGCCTTGGAGAATGTTAGGGGGAGAATGTTGGAGATTAAGAGAAGGAAAGTGGGGAGGGAGGGAACTGGAGAAGAAAGGAGCGGAAAGAATACAAGTGCGTAGTTCAAGGAAGGAGTTTATAGTCTTTTTCACCTTGTTGAAAATGGATCATCCCCTTTATCCACTTTCCCCTGGGAGACCCAAGAATCCAGGCACGTGGAGCTGAACATTCCAGATACATCAATAAAGGAACTGGCTCATGCCTGGATTTCCAAAGGCATGAGAAAAAAATAGTACAACATATTAATTAAAAGATCTTTGTGTTGCCCTTTTAAACATCTTTGGATTCAGCTTCAATTAAAATCATATACTTGGTGTAAAGTATGCATTTTTACTGATGAGAAACTGAAGAAAACAAAGTTGAGGCCCAAAAAGGTTAGGTGACTTTCTCAGAGCCACATGGTAGCTTGCTGCCTCCCGGTGCGGCTCTCCTGCCATAAAGGAGGCAGCACCTTCCTTCTCCCCACTCCCCCCGCCTGCCTGTCCGCTTTCAGAACGGTTCCTTCCCACTTTGGCACAAACTCCAGCAAACGCCTGCCTTAACCCTTCTGGGTCTCGGTCTCCTCAGCCTCAATATAAGGGTGTGGACTGGATGACCCTTCACTATGTTTCATCACTTACAGATTAAGAAGGAGACCCATTTGCCACCAACTCAGTACGTGCTTGACTTCTCAATACCGTGGAAAAGTAGTTTTTAAAACGTGGCCCTGGACACACAGCATCAGCACCACCTGAGAACTTACTAAAAATGCAAATTCTCAGCCCTACCTCAGACCCTACCGAAGCCGAAACTCTGGGCGTGGAGCTCAGCAACCTGTGTTTTAATAAGCCTGCAGGGGGTTCTGATGCAGCTCAAGTTTGAGAACCGCTACTCTGGATGTTTTTCTGCCCAACACTAAAGGGAGGGCTTAACACGCACACGCGCACAAGGACGTAACTAACTTTTCTCTGTGGCCGCTACCACCTCCCTCGCCTCCCCCCTCCCCAATCCTTTTCCTCGCTCTTCCATCCTGGGATGATGAATGGAGGTCAGGGCAGGGCGCTGTCAACGGAGGAGGACGCGGCGAACCCTCCCTTTCCCGACCCACCGGGTGGGTCGGCGGGGAGGTAGCATTGGGGCTGTGGTTTCCTTATAAATTTCTCGACAGCCGCTGCCCCATTTTGTGTGTGGGGGGGTAGGGGCGCGTTTAACAACAGAGTTTACTTTTAATGATTTATCCAATCATTTGTTTGCAGAATGAAGGAGACCATTAAGAAGGGGGGGGGGGTGTCCGAAAAAGACTTGGGGAGAAGAGACTGGACGAGAGGAGGGAAGGATAGCGTAGCAGAGCAAGGGTCTGAGGTGAAGCTAAAGAGAAGTGGGGGTTCCGGGGAGCCCGTGGGTGTGGGAGAAAGGCGGAGGACTTTGCTTTTGGTACCGGGAAGAAAGTGAAGTTTGGGGAGAGCACGGGACTAAGGCGCAACAGAAAGAAAAATGGGTATTAGGAGAAAAACTGAGTTTGGGGGGACTGGTTTTTTTTTTTTTTTTTTTCCCAGCTTCCTTTCCAAGACTTTCTTTGCTCCACTTTGCTCCTCCCCCTCTTCCCCGCCTCCTCTCCCCCCTCCCCCTCCTCCTCCTCGCGCGGTAATGGGAGGCTCCTAGGCAGAAGCAAAAGAAGGAATTGTTTGCGAGTTCAGTCATCCAAAAAAGCTTCTTCCATATGGAGGGACCGGGTGCGCAGGGCGCGGCGTCCCCTGCCTTGTCCTCCCGCTGCTGCCGCCGCGGCCCCCGCTTCCTGCCGCAGGGACCCTGAGCCCCGGCCCGCCGGTGTCAGACGCCACGAGCGCACACGCACACTCACACTTACACACCCACGCGCACACACACTCCCACTCACGCCCGCCGCAGCCGCACGCACCCGCACGCGCCCTCCCTCCCCGGCCCGCAGCTTCTCGGTCCGGGGCTCCTTTGTTGCTCCCGCGGCCGCCGCTCTCCCGTATTGTGTGTCCCCGGGTGTCACTGTGCGGGTTGTGTGTCCGTGCGGCACCGGGCTGTGTGGCTCTCTCCGCGCCCACCGCGCCCCCGGGCCCCGGCTCACCCTTCCCAGGAGCCGGCTGCACCAGAGGTGAGTCACGTCGCTGAAGTTTGTTTTCTTTTCATAAAAAGTTGTGTTTATTTGTTGGTTTGGGGAGGGAGGGGCGGGAGGCGGCCGCAGGCCGGGCGATACCGAGGAAGCGCCGGCGGGTGGCTGGTGGGGACGCGCCGGCGGCGGGAGCGGGTCCCAGCGCTCGGCCCGCGGGCTCCGGCGGGGGGCTGCGGCCGAGGCGGGCGGCGGGGTGCCGGGTTGCCGCCTCCGGGCTTGGGGGCGCCGCATCTCGTTCCGTGCGGGTGCGTTCTGGACGGTCGTTCCCGGAAGCTTCCCGGTGGAAGAAGGGCCCGGACAGCCTCCCAAACTTTCCCGGAGGTTGACACCGGTCTCCGGCTACCCAGCGCGGGGCTCTGGGGAGAAACCCACATGGGGTCGGCAAATACACAGCACCACCGCACACCCATTTGGCCTCTTAGGGGGTGAGGGTTTACCGTCTCGGCGTTTAAAAATAATAATAATAAATAAATTTTAAAAATTAAAAAAAAAAAACAACCCAAATGAGGGACCGAACGGACCGGGAGCAAAACAGTCCCAGAAAAGCATCCCCCGCTAGAGGGGTGGAAGGGCTGAGGCTGAAGTGAGGGTGTCCAGAGGTGTCTGTGGGTTTGGGGCAGCGTCGGGAGGAAGTGTGTGTGTGTGTGTGTGTGTGTGTGTGTGCGCGCGCGCGCGGGCACAGCGTCCTCCTGGGGTTGTTCTCTTGGGGGTTTTTGTTGGTGTAACTGTGAGAGGTTGGGAAATGATCCTTTGGAACAAGTAGGAAGGGGCCGTGGAGAAGGGCAAGGAACCCAGGAAGCATTTTCTGCTGGATTTTTGAAGGCTCTGCTTAACTTTCAGGGTGCCCAGCGTTAGTTTGCTCTTCCAGATGGTAGGAGGATTTTGAGGGCTGGATGTGCAGGCAGACCTGGTGGAGTTTAAGGAGCCCTAGGGATTTGTTTGCTTAGTTTTGTTTTGGGTATGGGATTGCAGTGGCAGTGTTACTTGAAAGGTTGTTGTATGCCTCCAGGGATGTGGCAGTAGAGCTAAGAATACCCAAACCACACACCAACGATCCTAAACAGGCACTTTCTGGGCGTGGTGGGGTGTTCTGCCTCTCCCCCGTCCCTTCTCAGCAAGTTCAAATGGGTTTGCATAAGTTTTTGACCCAGAGTTACCTCTTTGAATGGACTGAGTGAAAAGTACGTTTTGGTTTCAGGCCCTTGTGCCACCTCCAAGTGCCTGTACCCAGCTCACATATGTCACCTAGATCTTTGTTACCCAGAACTTTGCAAACACTGGCCATTGAATGAATGAAATTTTCAAAATTCTTGAATGCACAAACATTTCTGATTTATTCCACAATTGGGCCCTAAGCAGGCAGCCTAGCCCTGTGATGGTTTTTCATCTCTTTGGTTACAGTCAATAAATCAATATCCATTTTCTCAAGGGCAGCATGACAGTATTTAAACAGTCTCCTTGGACTAAGGTGGGGACTGATGCCCCCATACATCTGTCCAACCTGTTTTCTGAACTTAAAGTGAATCTGAGGCAAGAGTTTGGCCGTTTTGAGGTATGTAACAGGTTTCCCAGGAACGTTTCTGAGGTCTTATAATTGGTACTTTTTAATGGTTTCATAATTGAAATCTACAAGTTTCCCATGGTAATCTTGAAGCACCTTGGGGTCAGTGGGACAGAGGCAGGGTGAAAACAGAAGTGGAGTTATGATTTTCCTGCAGGATGAGTTTTTGGAGCGAGTGTATGGAAAATGAAAGAAGTAAGAGTTGCCGCTTTGCTGACATTGCCTGCCCCCAACTATCGCTTAAAGTTTGGCCCTTTAGGAGGCCGGAGGCTGTCTACACCTATGAAATCTGAGGATTGAGATGTCAGACACTGTCTCATTCATCCTCTGTCAAGAGATCTCAGAAGAGGAACACTGCAAGAAACAGCTTCTCAGGAGAAATTGCCCAAACCACAGCATTGGCTTTACTGAGGAGAGGAAGTTGATAGAGTCCAGGATAGTTGGTTCCTTGACCACAGTTGGGATGGGGGGGGCGGTGGGATAGAGGGAACCCTGCTTAGCTGTTGATTGGTTGGCCAACTTGAATAAGAGGGTGATGTTTATTCCTTTATATTCTCCAAATGGGTGCAGAGATTTTCCTTTCTTTGAAATGCTCTTTCAAATGTTTGAGCTCCTAGCTCTCTTCAGCAACTTATCTGTGGTTTCCATACCCTAAGAAGGAGTAGGAGATTTACTCATGAGATAATTCAGTTGACTTCCCCAGGGATCCCCAGGGTATAAGCAAGGATGGTGAGAAGTGAACCTGGTGGTCACAATATTCCATGGGACCCTAGGGTTCTGAGTTCAGATTTCGACAAAGTCACCAGTATGGTTAATGAATAAGGTTTTTCCTTTCTGTGTCTTTTAAATAAGCGGATAGAAGCTGAAGAGGACCCAAGTGCACCAGATAATTGCTTCCAGTACTTTCTGTCCTCTGAGTAAGAAAGTATTAACCTGCCACCAGAAGATACTGTACATTGGGAGTTTGCTTTCTTTCCTCCAAACTCCAAGCCTTCTTGCTATCTGTGAAAATAAGGAGGAGGGTGGATGGAAATTGGGGAAGGAGAGAAAAGAAAGTGATTTGTTACACTTTTTAAGGTGTATTTACTTTAACATATGGAACTTATTGTCATCTCCATACTTCAATTCAGCAAAAGTTTATAGCACATCAGACCCCAGACTGGGAGCTTTTTTTGTCCCAAGAAAATAAGCTTTCTTAGTCAAAGGATGTTTCTCCAAACGACCCTCCCCTCCCAATTTTTATTTTTTGCACAAGCATCTACTACTAATAATAATAAAAAAAAGTGTTTTAAAGTTACCCACATTGCCATACTATAACTGTTTTTGTTCATCCATGTGCATACATACTTTTCACATAGCTCCGATAAAAGTAAAGACTTGTAGTCAGACAGTCCTGAAGCAGCTCTACACTTTTGACCAAAGACTCATAGGAAGCAGGTATATCCAACCACTTCGCTGTTGCTGGGAACAGCCTAAATCCTGAGAGTGCTCCCACATGGAGCCTTAACATGTAATATTTTCATCATTTATGAGGCTGGATCAAATATTTGGGGCTGGAGGGTGGGATGGAAGAGGGTGTTTGTTTTTAATCTAGAAATCCATGTTTACAAAAAGCCTTCCTAAATAGGGCTCTTGCCTCCTTGGAGCCCTCAGGGTTGGAAATGGGTAGAGAAGGGGAGGTGGAATCGGGAAGTAAGACTTAAAGGATCCATCTCAAGTGGCACTGCCCTGAGGATTAGGAAACTTGGCTTGGACCCCTGGCTCTGCCTGTGGACTCCATTCACACTGACTCAATCCACTGAGCTAATTGATCACTAAATCTCCATTACCACTGAGTTAGCTCCTTCCCCAAGCTTGCCCAGTCTCTCCTGCCCTTCCTTTTATTATTCCACCATCCTACCATCTTTTCCATTTCTTCCAACACCATGCTTCTTCATGCCTTTGACAATTGCTGACACATGGCTGGACTCCCCACTGTCTACCCATCACCCCCCTACCCTCACCCCCACCGCCAACACCCATCGTCCATCAGTCCCGTAAACTCATCCCCCAGTCTAAGCTTACAATCTAAATTTCTTAGCCCTCTCACATGTGGCTCTGTCTTACCTCATGATAATATTACCTTAATAGGACCCTTCTGCTCCAGCCGGACCCATCTATTAGCCGACCCTTGATTTTGGAGGGGATTCACTCCTTCTGCTGCCTTACCAGCCCCAGCCCCTTCCCTGTTAACCCATCTTACTTCGTATGAGGGCTGCTGATAATGTGTTCTGAACAGATATTTGGTGAATATTGGTGACAGTGGACCACTGGATGCAAAGGTAATGGTTTTGTAAGAGTAACAGACTGTTTTCAATGTAATCCTTGTCCTTCATCTATTGTTCAGTTCATGTCTAGCAAGGGGCCAGGTAACTGGAGATTTAAGGAAGCCTGTGGTTTAGAAAAACTGCTTTTTCTCTGTTTTCTTATTTGTAAAATGGACTAATAAGGAATTACTCTGGTTTATAGCAATGTACCTTATCAAAAGCAAATACTTTCAAAGTGTTTATTTATTTTGTTTGAGACACTTTCTTTTTCCTCAGGCCCAGAACAAGCTTCCTGGAACCCGTGACCCATGAAGTCTTGTCAACATTCACATCGTCTGAGGGTATCAGCAATGAAGTAGAAGAAGCAGGTGAGGTTTTCTGCCCATAGTCTAATATCTCTAGCCTCTTGGGTCAGTCATATTTTTATGTTTTATGTTTCTGCTTGAAGATAAGAGTGTTTCCCATCCTTCAGTATTGAAAGGGTCCAGTTTTGAGTGGAATCTGAACTAAACAAGTTGGTTCTAGTTCAGCTCGGATACTCTTATAGTCAGAGCCTGTGGTGGCCTCTTTCCCCTGGCGTGACCATGTCACCCCCCCTTTCCCTGTGGCAAATTCTGTTCCACATGTTGGTTATAAACCATTTACTGTGGATTTGGAGCCCAAGACTGCTGTGGAAAAGTCCTGCTTAGGTTTGGATGAGGGAAGTCCCGTGTTTATGTGTCTACCGATGGTATTACAGCAAATGCCTTCTCATCTGATGTACTGGGTGGTGTTTATCTCACAAAACCCAGAGGGATTCCGTGTCATACCATCTTCTGAAATAAAGTTAGGAAATAGTTTCTCTTTTCCTAATGGTGAATTTGGCCTTATCTTCAAAGAAGGCCTTTGATGTTTGGGACGGGGTTATTGGGCAGTAGAGGAAATTGTAGGAGACAGATCAGAGCCAGTGATACACAGTCAACTTAACTTGGTTGCCAGAGAAAATGTTGAGGAAAGTCTCAACTAGTTCTCCTAGTTAGTAACAGGAAAGTACATATTTTGGGTTGAATAAAAAGTCATCCAAAAGGAGCTGAGCAGCAGAAAATATGGAAAAGAAATGTTTATTCTTCTCCCAAATGAGTTTGGACAGCATTGGACAAGATGAGGGTGATGACTCATTTGGAGGTTGGAGCCTTCATCCTTTCAACAAGCTTTTATTCGGCGCTCGCTGTGTGCTCAGTATCCATACCAGAGCCCACGCCTTCCAGAATTCCATGACTGAGGGGAGGGGACATGCAGGGCACGGCAATGCAAACTCCATTGTGAAAGCGCTTGGACTGGGTCATGAAGAAAGGCTCCTGGAAGGAGGAGAGCCTGAGAGCCTCTCAGGCTAAGTCCTAGAGGCAGAGATGGGGCTGGCAGGACTGAAACGTTCTTTTTTTACCTCTGCCCGCATGTGGTTCATTATTTTCTCCCTGCAAACTTACTTTTCCTAAGAGGATAATAGACTGAAGTATTCTTAAGACAGGAGATTTCAAGTTCAGAGTGTTTTTTTAAATTTTAGTAAAGTTAAAAACTGGAATCTCTGCATTAAATACAGAACCTCAGAAATGCGAGTCTTCGACAAGTTTCTAAAAGCAGTTACTGAGTAGCTTTCAGGGGAAAAAGGAGAAATTTGTGATCTTCTTTTCTTTCTCAGCCAGGTCAGATTTTAGCTGAGAATGCTAGAAACACATGCCTGAATTCAGCTTTTCACTTTTAAATTCCATTTGCCCTTTGTTCTGCTGTCTGGGGTAGGTTTGCTTGGCTCTGAAATTATTCCCAGAGTAACAAGTGAGAAGACGTTTATTTTAGGGGCAAATAAAAGTTGCTGGGCTCTCCAGTTGCCCAGGAACCTCCTTGGCTGCTAAGAGGTGGCTGTCACACAGGATGGGAGCTACAGGTAAGAGGAGAAGGGCGTGTAGAAGTGGTTGGCCTTGGAGGCTGGGCTGGAATTGGACTCTTGAAGAGAGCACTCCGCACCTCTCCCGGCCTGCCAATATTTTTCCAGAATAGTCCCAGCCAAGTGCCTTTACTAGTCTGAATTTACCTAACATTGCAATCCCGGCAGGTCTATTAGGTATGGGTCACAGTTAATTGGAGAGGAAAATTGGGGGGTTCTGGATTTCTTACTTTTCTGTGAAAGCAGAGGCTGCTCCTAATTGCTTCACAAAGCATCTCCCCGCACCCCGCCCCCCGACTTGGCTCTCTGCTTTTCTGCCTGATGACTGTCATCCCACAGAGGTGTTACGGTACCTTGTCCTTTTTTACATACTTGCGCCCACGTGAGGGGATTTCGTCATGCAGTCAGTCAGCACAGTACCCACTTTTGCAAGTGAGACCACATAAAGTGATGGAAATTCACGGCTGTTTACTTGTGTCATTATGAATGGATGTTTTGTAGTGAACAAGTTACATAAAAATCTGCTGTGTTATAGCCAAGGGTTAGAATCTAATGGCTCTTTGCAATGTACAGGCCTTCCAAGCAATCACCTGCAGCCCTTTCTGGACAGCGCTGGTGGTCTGGCCATCGTGAGGGCCGCGTCGGCTCCAGGTGAAAGCCCCGCGGTCAGGTGCCTGTCGTTCTATAGCCTTCTGTTGCAGAGATGGAGGCTGGGTCGTCAGGCCCGGCTTTCGCCTGCCTGGACGGTGGCAGCTTGCCAGCGCGTTTCACTGGGTGGTCTTCAACAATGGGAGGGGTGGGGAGCTCAGCTCTCCGTCCTCACCAAAGGGGAACGAGAAGGTTGGCAACCAACCCCGTCACTGAAACACCACAAAGGTCCTGAGTGTGCGTGAAAAAGACAGAACAGGTTGCTGAAAGCAGTATTGTGATGGAGTTCATTTTTGTTCCCCTGATTTTACAAACCAAGCCTTACACGTATGTGGTGATTCTCCCTCAAGAGGGTGAGCACACATGAGCAGCAGGTGCCCTCCGTCACGGACGTTCCCGTACCCTTCCTTCCCTTACCCTCTCAGGGAATCAGCTGTGGACCTAAAGGGCAGGCCGAGAAGGCCGAGACCGGCGGATCCCAGTGCCAAAGAGGCAGCCGCGCCTGCCTCCGTCGTCCTTCTGATGACGGGGAGAACGAGAGCTGCCATTTAGCGAGACCTGCTGTGTGCCAGGCCCTGTGCTAAGCCCTGTGAGCACTGTCCCTGCAACCCCCCAGCAGTCCTGTGAAGGTGGGCAGCGTGATCCTATTGGGCAGATAAGAGAGCTAAAGCCTAAGTAATTGTAGGGACTTGTTCTGGTCTCACAGCTGGTAAGTGGCAGGGCCAAGATTTCGTGGCAGGGCTGCTGACTCCAGAACTCGGGCTTTGAGAAAAAAAAAAGTATCCAGACAATGTCTCCTCTCAGTCTCTCTAAGTAGAGCCCCCTTAGCTTGGGAGAACTGTTTCTTTTGCAACTAACAGAGTGCAAGGGGCAGGTGGCGGCCTTTATGAAACTTGCCTTAAGGGACATGAATTGAAAACCGGGGCCACAACCGGAAGGTTTTGACCGGCTCCACAGCAGCAGCCTGAGGGAAGCTGGGTCCTGAGGCCCAGCTGATGTCTGACTTCGTAGGCATTGCTGAAAGCTGCCTCTATCTTGGGTCTCCTCTTGGAACGTGTCTCCTGGCTTTTGCTCCCCGCTGGGACATCATCTGAATTGGCTGTCTGAGTCTCTGTTTCCACTACAGGTGCCAGCTGAATCCACATGCTCCTTGGGTCTCTGCAAGTCTGATCAAGGTCCTCTGAGCCTCGGCAGGCTGAGCGGGGAGAAGGTGTTCTGCCCAGAAGGTACTTTTCCTGGTCAGGAGAAGTGGCAGCTTGTGCAGAAAAATACCCTGGGGAAGGAAGTAGCAACTTTGACAGACAGGTAACTGACAGGAGATGGTACCTTCCAGGCAAATACAGGGCAGCCAGCAGAAAGAATGCTACAGGCCGTTACCTGCAGAGCAAAACCAAGTCTCCCGGCTGGCTTCAGAGAGTGGGGAGATTTGGCTGCCATGAGCATGGAGTTGCCCTCAGTTCCTTGTTTTTCTTTAACAAATGTGGAAAGCCTGAAGCCAGGATGTTCTGGCTTTGCGTGTGTGGGGGGGGTGGGGTACAGGATACCTGGGTTTAAGATATAATTATGTGACCAACTAGTTGGGTAACCCAGAGGAAATCATGGAAACTCTCTGAGCCTCTCTCTCCCCATCCTCGCAAGCTGCCTTCTCAGGGCACCATGGGGATGCAGAGAAATGGCACAAGGGAACACTTTTGATGCAGAAGGTTCCTGCCCACCTCAAAAGCCTCTGGCATGTGTTCACCCAAGATGAGTTGGGAGATAAGACATTTGAGGGAACTGGCCAGAGGTCAGAGTCTAGGCACAAGGGCTGCATCTGCTTCTGTGGTTGTGTTTGTTTTCTAAGAGCGGAGGCCTGAACTGAAGGCAGTTAGGTCCTATTGCCAGATAAGCTGCTTTTCCCTCTCTTGTTGGAAGAGACAGTGAAGGCCTCAGGGAGAAGAAAAGCTCTCGTGGCAAGAGGATCCTGGTTTGCACTCTTCCTGAGAGGAGAAGGAACAGGGGAGTCTGAGGAGAGTTGGGGTGACCCCATCTGCGAGCAGAGGCTTGGAGTGAATCTTATCAGCAAAAGCGGGAAGTGCTGGAGAAAGACGGTTGTTGCAGGAGGGAGCCATGTTTCTGGGGCCACTTCCAGGTTGGAGATGGTGTGGCATCCTGGTTAAGGGCGGGCTTTGGAACCAGACAGGCCTGGATTTGAACATAGCTTTGCCAGGTGGTAGGCGTATGAACCTGGGCTAGTCACCTCCACTCTGAAACCCTAGTTTTTTAAAGTTGTTGCAAAGGGAAAGCAAGATACTGCATATAAAGCACACAAAATGCATTGTGAACATTCAGGAGAAGGTGGCGGTTAATAGGAAAGGAAAGGGCTTCCCTGGTGGCGCAGTGGTTGAGCGTCCGCCTGCCGATGCAGGGGACACGGGTTCGTGTCCTGGTCCGGGAGGATCCCACATGCTGTGGAGCGGCTGGGCCCGTGAGCCATGGCCACTGAGCCTGCGCGTCCGGAGCCTGTGCTCCGCAACGGGAGAGGCCACAACAGTGAGAGGCCCGTGTACCGCAAAAAAAAAAAAAAAAGGATAGGAAAGGAAAGGAAAGAAAAACAGACTGGAAGGAGAGTTATCGATAGATTGGGCAGCTGGAAAGAGGAGTAGGTGGAAGGCTGCACTGATGGAACCCCCCACTGGCTCAAGGCTCTATAGAGATGAGGGAATGAGAAGATGGGGAAAGAGAGGAGCCCACAGTGGGGCAAGGCTGTGCCCCAGGTGCCCCCGTAGGTACCAATCTTCAGGCCTGGTCACTGGGAAGACAGCTCCCACCCGGCCTTCTCCTCTGCTTCCTCCCTGATGCAGCACATTCCATTCTGCTGGTTGGGCCCCAAAACTGAGAGTCACCTTGGACTCTGTTCTTTCTCTCATACTCCACTTTAAGTTGGCAAATGATGTTGGCTTTATTATTTCTTTCTTTCTTTCTTTCTTTCTTTCTTTCTTTCTCTCTCTCTTTCTTTCTTTCTTTTTTGCGGTACACGGGCCTCTCACTGTTGTGGCTTCTCCCGTTGCGGAGCTCAGGCTCTGGCCGTGCAGGCCCAGCGGCCATGGCTCACGGGCCCAGCCGCTCCGCGGCATGTGGGATCCTCCCGGACCGGGACACGAATCCGTGTCCCCTGCATCGGCAGGTGGACTCGCAACCACTGCGCCACCAGGGAAGCCCGGCTTTACTTTTAAGATGTATTCAGAATCCTGCAACTTCTCACCATCCTTGTCTTCCAGCAACATTTCTTACCTGCTCTATGGCAGTAGCTTCCTAAGCGTTCTCCCTGCCTCCACCCAGCCCTGACCTCCCTGCCCACAGTCTGTTCTTCATGGAGAAGTCAGTGTCAGCTTCCAAAAGAGGAGCCAGGCGAGGTCAGTTCTCTGCTCAAAACTGGTTTGCTTTCATGCAGAGAAAATGCCACACACTGTCCGTGCCCTCACCTCCCCTATTCGCTCCACAGCCTCAGTGGCCTCCTTGCTGCTCCTCCGCCTAAGCAGGACAGCCTCCCTTCCGGGGCTTTGCCTGCTGCCTGGGAGGTACTTCCCCGATAGCTGCACAGCCCCTCCCTCACTTCATTCAGGTGTCTGCTTCGTGGCCGCCCTCACTGGACTGCCCTTTATTAAATCACACTCCCACTGTCATTCTCTCTTCCTTCAACCTAATCTGTTCTTTCTCAACGTTACACCTGCTGACGTATCTCTACTTGTTCATCTCCTTATTGCCTGCTTAGCCTCTAGAAGGAGAGATCCACGGGGTCAGGGACTTCATTTTGCGCCTCACCACCTCCCCAGTGCCTGGAGTAGACTCTGGGATGTAATTGGTACTCAGTTTTTCTTTTTACTAGTCTACAGGTCTTTCCTGAATCTCAAAATGAGTATCACAAGAGTTTCTAACGGAATGCAATAATTACCTAAGGATTTATATCAGAAAAATGCATTCTGGGTATATGTGTACGGGGGACTGTGGGGGAGAGGGGCAGGGAATTCTCATGCTATGAGGGCGTCTGTGTTAGAGAAGCTGGAAAGCAGCGTGCCAGGCCGCAGCAGAAGTAGCTCCGCTCCTCTGTCTTCCTCAAGGTGACTGACTTCAGGAATGTCCGTGGATGTGCCTTTGCGCCACTGTTCCATCTGTAAGGGGAGGGTGAGAATGGATGCCTCTCTGGCCCTTCTGCATCACTCAGGAGGAGTTTACTGAGCATGGACTTTGTGTCCAGCACTGTGCTAGGCCAGGCTGGGAGCTGCAGAGAAGCCCAGGGCATCCTCACTCCATCAACAGTTTATAGTCTAGTTGTTCATCTGGAATTTCCTAAGTGTGCCTGTACCGCTCCCTTCTCTTTGCACAGTTGAATGGGAGTTCTGTTGCATCTGGGACGTGAGGAACACGGGATGAATTTGAGACTAGCTCAGTTCCCTACATATGGGGGCCTGGTGGAGTCAGGCCCCATGGTAGGCACACAGGTGACAGAAATTGTCTCTGTGGTTGGAGAGTTGACAGCCTGAAATACAAGGAATAGGAGGTTTGGATGTCTGCCCACAGGGGGATAGATCTGACTTCAAATTGCATCTCAGTCATTTCTAGCTTGGCTCTAGATTTAGAAGCTAAGGAAGAGTACAAATAAGGGCAAATATCCCAAGAGGTCTCCTGCTGACAACAAACGTGCCTGAGAAATTACACTACCAAGATCCCCAGACCCAACATCTACAGCATCTCAGGGAGCTGGGGAATAGTCCAAACCTCCTCCTCCAGGTTTTTTTTTTAACTTAGAAAGAAATTAATAGGCTTTTTAAAAAAAAGCAGTTTTAGGTTTATGGAAAAAAATTAAGTGAAAATTACAGGGAGTTACCTCATACCCCTCCACCCCTACCAATTTCCCGAATTACTAACATCTTACGTTGGTGTAATGCGATCGTTAGAATTGATGAGTCAATGTTGACACATCGTTATTAATTAAAGTCCATAGTTTACATTAAGACTTATTTTTTGCATTATACAGCCTGTGGTTCTGACAAATGCGTAATGATACATATCCACCATTATTATAGTATCAGACAGAATAATAGTTTCACTGCCTAAAAATCCCCTGTGCTCCACCTATTTGGTGGAGCAGCAACCACTGCTCTTTTTACAGTCTTTGTAGTTTTGTCTTTTCCAGAATGTCATGTAGTTGGAATCCTACAGTATATATAGTCTTCCCAGGTTGGCTTCTTTCACTTAGCAATCTCCTCCAGTTTTAAACATGGCCTTCTCCACGCCATGCCCCCTCACACCGTACATCCAGCTGGGGTGCAAGGCGCTGACAATGGAGGAGCCCGCAGCCAGTGCTGAGACCCACCTGCCCAGAGCCCACGGGTCTGCAGTGCTGCTTCTCTGTCGTCATCCACTGGACATGCCTGGCGCTGGTGCTACTGGAGTTCAGCCCAGGCTGGTAAAACTGTCGGTTGCTGCCTGTGTTTTGGTTCCACATCTGGAAGTGTCGGCTGTGCAGACCTTCTGTCGCGCTCTTAAGTAGAGAGACAAGAGGAGCACCGGGCCGTTTGCCTTCCTCCTTGCTAGTTTGGTTTAGTTGCTCTGGAGCTTTGGACAAGCGGCGGGGAAGTGAGCCTCCCAGGCAGGCAGGGCAGGCAACACTCCTTCACGCCGCATCCGGCGGCAGCCACAGCTCCCTCAGCCGCCGAAGTTGCTGTCTCAGCCCCAGTGGTGTCTGTGCTGAGCCCTGGGAGGCACTGAGCTTCAGGGCTTGTTTTGTGGTCGTTAAGCAGGAAGACTGATCAGGCACAAAGAGAGTGAGAACGTTTCCCCTGCCAAGAAGTGCTTCTTTCTTCAGTCAGCCTCACAAACGAGGATTCCTTGACGGGGGCGGGGTGGGGGGGTGGCAGGAACCCCAGTATTCAGTGCCCTCACCAGTCATTAAACAGTGAGGCTCTCGGGGGATGAGGGATAACGATGGATTTTATAACTAGAGCGGAAGGAGGACCTCCTCCAGCCGGGCTCCAACTCTGGACCCCAGTTAGAGGAAAGAGAAGTGCATGTGAATGGGGGTCACGTGGGCCATCTGGTTGAAGCAGGCTGAAACGTTCCAGGGCTGAGAGGAAAGGGGTGTACTAGGTGAAGAGGGTTCCAACCCTGAGGAGCAGGGACTGAGACTTAGACCCCAGCTTCTGTTGCTTCTATGTGGAGTAAACGAAGAGCTGAGGCCAGCTGGCACCTCCTCACTTCGAAGGACACCAGGCAGGTGCCTCAGAGTTCAGTAAAAAGTAGAAAGAAGACATGGCCTCCTTGGAAAGTCAGCTCTCAGACGGTAGAAACTCCATGCCAGTCATCCCAGTCCTTACCACCTCGTCCTCTGGTTTGCTCTTTGCCTAGCCCACCCTCCCATCTGTATCCTGTTCAGGGACTTGCCGAGAGCTCTTGGGCTGCCATTCGGTGGTTCTTCCGACTTGCACCCTGTGTAAGTGGAGACTAATAGTACTTATCCCAGGTGTGTCACCAAGACTATGAGCGCTAATGCAGTGGAGTGTTTAACGCTCCTTAAACTCTTCAGAGAAGTACCGTCTACAGGCAAGCCATCCTTGCTTTTGTCGTTAATTGTGGAATCAGGGTGGTGTGCCCGGCACCCTCTTGTCTTCCTGGGTCTCGCTCCAGCATCTGGAAGGCTGTGACTGATGATTGACCGTCAACACGATTGACCGTCAACACATGGGAGGCCTTGGCCCTTGTCACAGTTTGCCTGTGGAGGCTAAGGATAGAGAACTGCTGAACATGGGAGGGTGAGACCCATGTTCCCTGCCAGATCCAGCCTTCATTCCTGAGTCACCTCCTCACGTGCTGTCCCCCCAGGAGGTCCTGTGGGAGAATCCCGGACCGGCTTCTGTAGGTGCAGCCAGGCAGTGTGTGTCAAGGAGCAGGGACCACGTCTGGTAAACCAAAAGATAAATACATGATCTGACAAAGCCTTTGGATGGGACTTTTTCCCCTGATTTTGGGGGGGGGGGGGAATCTCAGAAACGCTGAGTTTATAAATATCTTGTGATGTATTAAAAAATAACCCTTTAGTACGAGGAATGGCATTCTGTCCAGTTGGGGGCCATGCCAGGACCTCCCAGCGGTGTGGTCGCCTGTTAAGGCAGGTTGTGCAGGGAAACGTGGCGTGGCCCCACCACACGTGTGAAACTCCAGCAAGTGTTGGTGGAAGGAAGTCTCCAGGGCAGTCTGGGTTTTCTCTGGCACTTTCTCTACAGAACAATCTGTGGGAAACCAGGGCAGCATCCCAATTTTACCCACCACTGCCCGACTCCCCTCTCTAGAAAAAGCCTCCATGGCCGTGGAACAGGGAGGCTCCTGAACAGCTAAGTTCTACAGCTTTCAAAGTCACGAGGTAAAGAGGACCAGCCTGCCCCATTGTGATGGAGTGTTAGCCAGCAGAACTCATTTTCCCTCCCCAAGGACACTAACCAAAGTGCCAGCGCTAACGCCCGTGGTCTAGATGGGGGAAAGGCAGTGAGGCCTTGTTTCTCTGAACCTCAGCCAAAATGAGGTGTGTTACCCTTCCCCGGGCAGGGGGTTCTGACCAGTCCCCCACCCTCTGAAAATCACGATGCCCGCTGCAGTCAGCCTCCCTTCAGTCACTGAGCTTCCACACTGAGCTGTTTCTGGTTATCCAAAGACCCAGCAAAAACCTTGCCTAGGGCTTCCCTGGTGGCGCAGTGGTTGAGAGTCCGCCTGCCGATGCAGGGGACACGGGTTCGTGCCCCGGTCTGGGAAGATCCCACATGCTGTGGAGGGGCTGGGCCCGTGAGCCATGGCCGCTGAGCCTGCGCATCCGAAGCCTGTGCTCCGCAATGGGAGAGGCCACAACAGTGAGACGCCCACGTACCGCAAAAAAAACAAACAAAAAAAACCCCAAAAAACCTTGCCTAGAGCAGTGCTGTTCATGCGTCTTCAGGCATTTTCCACGTGGCCCCAAAGACATGTTTGTAACCATTCAAGAGTGGCCTTTCAGTTGATCAGCCAACAGATTATTGAGCGCCATGCTTGCTGCCCTCAAGACACTTATAACTTGGATTCTGAATATTTCCCAAATCCAAGCAAGAGGTCACTTCACGTTGAACTGCGTTATCTACCTTCTCTCATTGGAAGAGCCCTTGGCTCAGAGGAGGTGCTAGATGTCACCATTATTATCATCACGATTATTATTACTTTGGCTTTTGAGATAAGGTGCTGATTTATAATTCCTTCCCAAGAGCCCATATTCTCGGAGAATTTGACTATTTAAAGACCTGTGTCACCTATGGTATGTTTGGGAATTTTATAGGTAGAGACATGGAGGTCCAGAGAAAAGTGATGGTCTTTCACTTGGACCTTGAAGCCTGTGCACTTGGTTGGTTCTGCCATCAGGGAAAAGCCCGCCAACACTGGGGACCTGTCATTGGTGAGATATGCTCAGGGTTCTGGGGAAGGCCCATCCAGGACAGGGAACCCAGAAAAGAAGCAGAGGGCATGGGGGGCAGCCAACAGGGTCTGGGATCCCAAGCCAGAGCACCAAGGAGATAGGCTTCTCAGGGCCTCCTCTGGCTGCGGCCAACAGTACCCTTTCAGGGGGTGGGGCTGCCTCTTTGGCCCAACACTAGGGAGCCTTTAAAGGTTAAAGAGAGGTATACTGCCCTCCGTTACCAGAACCTGGGCGCTTGTGGAAACCTGCCGGACAGTGCTATTTGGCTTAACTGAGATGACATGGGGGGGGGCTGGTGGGGGGGTGGTGCGGGCGTCCTGGAAGTTGGTGCAGGACTGAGAAGGTTTGGGATGATCTTGTGCTAGTCATCCTATTGAAAAAGCAAGTTTCATTATTATTTAAAAACTCAACTACACAAAAGCAGAAAGAAGAGTATCATGAGCCCCATGTACCCATCACCCAGATTCAACAATTATCAAGACAAAAGAGTTTTTTTAAATCCTACTTTGTTTTCCTTACTCTGCTCTGTGTGCAGATAGGACAAGGGTGAACGCCACAAGGGTACTTTTTCCAAAAGAAGTGTGTGATCCAGTCTTCCCACGCCCTCCTAACAGGGGCATGAAAAAGAAAGAACCCCAGCCCAGGGCCCTCAAGTTTGATTCTCAGTTGCTCCACGGTGCTCTGAGATGTTTCTGTGTGTCTGCTTTACCAGATGCTGAGCTCTTAGAGAAAGCTTGAACTTTATCTTTGGATCCACAGAGCTTCGTATTGAATGAGTGTTCAATAAGTGTTTATTGACTTGTAAGGCAAAGGATTGTATGAGTCAGAGTGGACAGGTGTAAGTGATGTGAGTACTTAGTTCACCATTTGGGGAGGCAAAGGGGCAGCTGATGGGGTTTAGAGTTGAGTAAGGGGCCATTATCTGAACTCTGGGGGATCCTGAATGGGTGAAAGGTTAGGCGTGATCATTCTGCAATGCAGAGGCTCCTGGTTTGGCCAAGAAGGAAGAAGTCAGCAGCAAGAGATGACAGGAGAGAGCTGGATCAGAGCTGCTCTCTGCCTGGTCCCCAGATTCAGGTGTCTGCAGACCGGGTATGGGGGGACAGGGGTCTAAGAACAGAGGCTCCAGCTCCAGACCCATTTCTCTGGGTGGCCAGAAGCAGTCCGCAAGCCACCTATGCCACCAGGGCCCGCGTGTCATTCCAAGCACTGTTTTTATTCATTTTGGAGTTGGCAAGGAACGGGCTCCTCCAAGTGTGAGGACCAGAGTCTGCTTCCAGCCTGTGGAGTGCTGGGCAGCTCGGCTGCTCTGTGGCCCCCTGGGCAGCGTTTGGGGTGGTATGAAATGGGTGTTGGAGGAACAGGAGGGGAGATGCTGCAAACCCCGGCTCAGGTCTGACCCTGGGTGTAGCCAGCAGGGGCCTCAGGCAGGGTGTGCCAGGGCCCACACAGACCCCAGGGAAGTCTCCAGGCCCCGACTTGGATCAGCGACCTGCCCCTCCCTTCGCTGCCTGGTCTTTTTCAGTTTAAACTTCGAGCTCTGTCCTCGCATACACGCGTGATGTGTGTGTGAGTGTTTTAATTTTTATCCTTGGCAGAAGTTAAGACACAAAATGGATTTGGAAGGAGAGGAAACCAGTCTTGGTATACGCTGGGTAGCAGCAGCTTCATTCCTGGAGTGGGAGGGCCGCAGGTGGGGAGGGGCTGGGCGGGACCCAAGTCTCTAAGGTTGGGGTGAGGTGCTGCTTCCACCCCGGCAGGGACCAAACTGAAAATCCACTTCCTGGGGAAGGGAAGGCCGGAAGCTAGAGGCTGAGCTGTTAACCCTTTGGGATGTCAAAAAGCCAGTTCCAGGGGAGCCAAAGCCCACTGGTGCAATCTGGTGTTAAGTGGATGTGGGACCCCTGGACAGCCAACACCTGTTCTACTTCCTGGTGGTCTGTGAGCCCCTGAGACTGTTCTCAATTTGTTGAGGGAATCACTGACGGGCACTTCAGGTTTTCATGTGCAAACGCTAAAATGTGCATATGCTTGGAAAACTTCTGTCTCCTGCTAAGCTCTCTGCCCCCCAGAAGTGGTGGTGGCCCCAGCAGGGGTGACTGTGGCCCAGGGACCTGTTTAAGTGTCACCTTTGCTACTCTGGAAGCCGTCTTGGCCCCCAAAGTAGGTGCTGTTTGCAATGGTGGTCTCTTCTTGGGTTTTTATTTCTTTGTGAAGAGGAGAAAACTAGGAATCTGAAAGTCCAGAAAATATCTGGGGATATCTGAGAGAAACTTTGAGAAAATGTTTTATTCGTTAAAGTGTATTAAGATATTCAATTTGTGGAATAAAAGAAAATAGCTTTAAAAATGGCAAGAATTTCACTAAAAATAATAGAGCAGGGAACATCTTTATTCAAAACTCGCAATTTCAACCGTGGCATCCAGTGCAACCAAGGCATTTCTGGCAGACCTTCTCTGTCAAAATGACCCACAAATCCATGGCGGAGACTCCCAGGGGTTCTCAACCCTGGCTGCACATTACGGTTTCCAGGAAAGGGTTTTGAAAATGCTGATACCTGGACCCCACTTCCACAGGCTCTAAGTGAATTTGCCTGAGGTGCTGCCCAGGTGTTGATGTGTCTTAGTGTCCCCGAATGATTTTTCCATGCAGCCAGCGTTGGGAACCTCCAATCTTATGCTTATGTAAGAACAGAAGGAAGATGAGAGAGGTCAGATTAAGAAATGGAAGAATTTTATTGTCTCTCACTACAGGCTGGTGCATATTACATGGATCCAGACTCAGAGGGCCATGGCCAACTTGTGGATGGGATTGAGGCGCTCACTCAGGGCTGACTCCCGCTGGGGTGGGGGACTGAGCATCCTCATGAGTTGGCTACAGAGTGCACTGTGGGACCTGACGAACCAGTCCCTCCCGAAACATGGTGGCTAGTGCATGACTCCAACCCAGGCTGATTTTGTTTTTTTCAGCCTTCCTCAGTTTCCTTTTTCGGTTTGTCTGCTTGAATCTACCAAGGACACCAAGACCAGCAGGCAGGGAAAGCAGGTAACCCTGGCTTTGAATCCTTTACTTGAGCAAGATGTTTAACCTCTCTAAGCCTCAATTGCTGCATCTGTAAAATGGAGATGACAATACTACCTCCTTCACAGAGTTACTTAGAGGTTAGACAAGATAATACATGCACATCATCTCACACATAGTAACTCAGCAAATGGTCACATACTCTCTTTTATGCTAAGATGGAATATTTCTTCCAATTCTAAATATTTGCCTTAATCTCGTATTACAACAAAACCTGGTGTTACATTCACTGAATCTGAATGACTTTTAATTACATTTACAAATCAGTTAAGTTAGGAAATTAGTGATTTAGCAGGAAAAGAAGGCAGTCCTTAAATGTTAATATGCCCAACATCGTAATTGCAGCAAACGAAGTGCTTGGTGGATATTTTATACAATTTACTAAACAAAGTAATTTCAGATTAGTAAAGGTTGCTAAAAGAATATTAAATGTGTTTTCATTTTTTCCAAAATACTTGCCCACATTGTGTGGATGCAACAGAATCCTGGAATTAGGGGAGGGTTCTTTATAAGCCGAAGGAGTTGACTGTTGGATATAGACACAGGAAACACTTTAGATGTGATCGTGGAGCAAAGAGCAACATTTCAGAGCCCAAGGAGTTGTTAGGAAATGAGGCCCCTGGGCCTATAGGAAGATAAAATTTCAGTGATGACATGATAATATTTGGGGATAGTTTGTTTTTTGTTTTTTTTTTGCGGTACGCGGGCCTCTCACTGTTGTGGCCTCTCCCGTTGCAGAGCACAGGCTCCAGACGCGCAGGCTCAGCGGCCATGGCTCACGGGCCCAGCCGCTCCGCGGCATGTGGGATCTTCCCGGACCGGGACACAAATCCGTGTCCCCTGCATCGGCAGGAGGACTCTCAACCACTGCGCCACCAGGGAAGCCCTGGGATAGTTTTTTTTTTTTTTTAATTTACCTTTTTAATTACAAAAATAACTCCACACTCACTTGGAATATTTCTGAAGTGTTTAGTATAAAAAGTGCAAATTTCCGGCCCTTCACCATAACTGATGTTAACATGTAAGTGTCTCCTGACCTTATCCTATGACAATCCAAATAACTGTACACCACATATTCACATGTAATTTTTAAAAATTACAAACATGGGATGCTGTTTTACAAGTTGTTTTTGGGATATTCTCCAGGAACCTCTTAGGCCAACATTTCCCGAAGTGTATTTGATGAAATTCTCCCCACTAATGGTACTCTGAGAAAAAAAGAGTAGTGTGGTCAAGTCAGTCCAGGCCTGTGGTCAAATAAGTCCAGGCCTGTGGTTGAGTGAGTTCAGCTTTCAGTGCATACTCTACCCCCCTTTCAGTGACTCACAATACGTAACAGCCCATTAAAGGCTCTGAAAAGGCCTGCACTAAAGAAACCTAATTTGCTTTTCTTAACAGAGCATTTCCCTACATTCTTTTTGCTAGCACTTTTTAACAACCGATAGATTTTTAGAAGCGCTGTTCTAGGCATTCCTCACTCCCCTCCCCTCCACCTACAACAGCTCCTCCATCTGCAGCCTTGTGGGGTAGGCAGGAAGAAAAAAAGCTCATCTATTCATTTAATTAACAAATACTTACTGTGCTCCTAGAGCTAGATGCTGGGGCTACAGTAATGAGCAAGATAACAGGCCCTCTACCCTGGGAGGCTCCGCGAAGGTATTAGTCACACAGGATGGGTTGCACCTGGGCCGGCAGACCATCAGCAGGGATCCTCTGCAGCTGTGGAGCCTGGGAGGAGCGTCTGGAATTATCCCTATCTATCCCCTCCGCCCCCCACCCTTCATCACGCCTCCAATTCCCCACACTTCACTCTGCTATAAATAGTGGTGCCTGACCCAGCTGGCAGGACGCCATGTGTTTGTTTTCTCTGCGTGTGCCAGCCCTGCACGGAGGCCACTGGGCTTCCCAAGTTGGGGAGGGCTGACAGGAGTTGGGGTCGGAGGCTTCCAGCAGAAGGTGGGGACAGACGGGCTGGAGCATGCCTCAGGTTTCCAAACTGGTATTTATTTTAAGTTTTAGATGGTTTAAAAGAGCTTTCTAAGTGAGGAAGATTGGGGGTGGGTCGGGGACTGAATGTGTATATTTGGGGGTCAGAGAGGTGGAGAAAGTCGGTTTGCATGAGGTCAGACAGGAAAAAAGTAAACTGTCATGATTCTAAATCATACTTCCCAGCTGGAGCTGGAGAGCTGGAGTTGTTTGCTGTGTGAGCACATGTGCACACGTGTGCCTGTGTGTGTGTGTGTGTGCGTGCGTGTGCGTGTTTTGTTCGTCTCTCTTAGAGGTAGTGCGTGTACATGCCCAGAGCAGGATGCCTGGAAAGCCTAGGTAGAGGTGTCTGGCCCCTGAGATATTTACCTCTTCTTAAACCTCTTTTGTTGAAATATTGGGGATAAATCTGTAACAAGGATCAGACTAATGAAGGTACTTCTACAAGTAACCCTAAAGGAAGTGACTCAAATTGAATAAGTTGCTGTCATTTAATGAACAACTGCTTTGAACCAGTCATTGTTCTAGATAATTTACTGATGTGATCTGTTTCCCCTTCAATATGCTTGTGTGAGAGAAGTTACTGTCCTGCACCAAAGTGGTTCCTCCTAAATGTCCGGGTTAAGGGTTTCTTGCTTGAAGGAAAGTCTAGGAGAGACACTGTCTGTGTCACAGTGCAGTCAGGTCAGGTGCCAGCTAAAGAGAGGCAGCTTCTGATCCCATCTTGGCCCTGACTTAGCAGTTCAGCCATTTTGCCCCATGGCTTAGCTTTTCATTTAAGTGCTTCAGATTTCCTGCCAGCATGCAAGAGCCTGTTAAGGGTTAGGGTGTGTGTGTGTGTGTGTGTGTGTGTGTGTGTGTGTGTGTGTGTGTGTGTGTGTGTGTGTGTGTGTGTGTGTGTGTGTGTGTGTGTGTGTGTGTGTGTGTGTGTGTGTGTGTGTGTGTGTGTGTGTGTGTGTGTGTGTGTGTGTGTGTGTGTGTGTGTGTGTGTGTGTGTGTGTGTTAGGGGTTGAGGTGTGTGTGAGTGTGAGGGGTTGAGGTGTGGGTATGCCCACGAGTTGGAGTTGGGGCTGGTTTAGCCCAGCATTTGCTTGAATCGGCCCCAGGAGTGGACAGGTCAAGAAGTGGCAGCCTGGGGCCTCCCTGGTGGCGCAGTGGTTGAGAGTCCGCCTGCTGATGCAGGGGATACGGGTTCGTGCCCCGGTCTGGGAGGATCCCATATGCCGCGGAGCGGCTGGGCCCGTGAGCCATGGCCGCTGAGCCTGCGCATCCAGAGCCTGTGCTCCGCAACGGGAGAGGCCACAACAGTGAGAGGCCCGCGTACCGCAAAAAAAAAAAAAAAAAAAAAAAAAAAAAAAGAAGTGGCAGCCTGATCCTCATTCACTCTGGGTCACAGAACCGGAGACCGGTTTTGAGTCCTGGGGAGGGTATGGGTATGGGCCTGGTGCCATTGGTTGCTTAGTCATCATGAGGAAGGGGCACAGAAAATGGCTGCAGGTGACAGCTTAATTGGAATTGGTGGTAATCATGTTGCCTAACAGAGTAAATCAGTCTTTTCAATCCTCAAACTCCCTAAAGGCCCAGCTTCCCCTCCTGAGAAAAAGCTCCCTCTTGACTATGTGACTACAGTTCTCTCTCCTCTCTGCCATGACCTTTCACTTTTGTGTTTTGGGTTGTAATTCGTTCACTCAATGGGTGTTTGCTGAATACCTCGAACCGTGTTATACGCTCAAGACGCCCCTGTAATAAGATCACCGCCATTCCTGCTCCCTGAGCGTTTGGTCTAGCGGTCGGGCAGACCATAAATAATTAGCGTGATGGCGCTTCCATGGGGGAAGTGCAGGACTCCAGGGGACAAGAGCTGGTGGCCCAACTGCTGCCTGATGTAGAGTGGGTGCTGGGAGCTTGCCTAGCGAACGGAAGCGAGTTTCCCTGGGCGCCTGCTTCTCCCCACAGTCTCCCCCGTCTCCTCCTTGGCAAGCCTGCCCTCACCCACGTCATGCTCCGGCGCTGAGAAGGGAAGCCCTGTGTCCTGCTTGTCTTCTCCCCTGAATAAGAACCCCATTGGGCTCCCCAGAGGCAGGGCGATAGGGACGGAGATCTCGGACACCCATGCATCACCTTCCCCTGCTCAAGCTCTGCTTTGCATCAGAAGCAGCCCTGGGGGTTCACCGGATCCAAACTCCAAGGACCAAATAGAGTCAGGCCTGGAAGAGATCTTGGAGGTAGGTCTTTACAGCTTAGCAAACATTCACTGAGTATCTATTATGTGTCCAGGAGAGACTTGTATATAAATAAGGTACAACACAGTGTGAGAAGTGACAACGACAAAGCTTGAGGCTTCAGCAGTCCTCATAGGCTTCCTTTAGCTCTAAGCCTCTTACCTACCTTCAGTGATGTACTTTGATGACTCTCTCGGGACTATAGTAGGAGTGAATGTGGATGATGGAAAGGAGGCTTCTTTTAGGACTTGCGAAGAGGACTAAGAGGACTGACCTTCTGTGCGGAGCAGGGCCTGAGTGTACAAGTGTGAGTGTGTGTGCGTGTGCTCACATGTATGCCACATTTCTTCTGTCATGCCTCTGATGCCTTTGCTGGTGGTTCTGGTTCTTTGCCTGTACTTTGTAAAATCCAGCCTGTCTTTGATCTTTTCTTGAGGCCGTGCTGCATTTGGTATAATAGAAAGATGGTGTCAAAGCGGAGGTTAACTAGGTCCCAGGTTCTTTAAGGACGGGAAACTGCCTACTTTTCTCTATGTCCCCTCCACCCTCCATTCAGTGTGTGGCACCTAGTGGGTGCCAAGTGTGGTTTTGCTGAACTGACCTGAATTCTGCCCTGAGCCCACCCAGGGACTTGCACCTCTCATCAGGAGTGACTTTGGAGTTGCCAGCTGTTTTGTCTGCTCAGCTTACCATGATCACTAAGCAAAACACCCTTGTCTGTCCTACTCTTCTTCTGGCAAGGTTTGTGTTCACGCACGGCTCACTTGTCCAAAATCCTTTGTCCTAAGAGATAGGACTTAAGCTGTTAAGGTCCGCCTTAAGTGCAGTTCAGGTCCTGGGACTGGTTTGCCTATGTACTGTGTTTGTGCTGTCTACCCACACTCTAATTAATTCCTTTCACATTGGACCTCTCATCAGCTGTGTGCACCAGAAGCCTTGGAAGTGAATGCTCCTGTTTCCTCTCCAGTCACTGTTACCATTTTACTTTGTTGTTTACCTGTGTGGCTATAGCCCTGGCCATAGGCTGTAATCAGAAACAGGTAGGTGTAAAAAGAGCAGGTGGTCTGTTGTGGCTTTGTGAGCTCACCGATGTGGTTGGAGGTGAGCTCCGTACTGGGGCTGGGCGTGGGGGGTGGGTGGGTCAGAGAGGGATTGGGAGTGTGTTTTCCTTTCTATAAACACGTCTCCATAACTTCTTGTCCAGATGACCTACTGTCTGACAGGGATCTTCCCCCTTTCTCTCCAAACAAGTAGAGACACTACGGAGAAATGATCATCATTATCATCATCAAGAGAGTGCAGAGAGAGGGCATAAACAGGGTGGGATGGTGGGAGAGGTTATTAGCTTAAGTGATATAAATGTTGACTAGTGTTGGGTGGAGATTGAGAGGCTAGCAATTGTCTTGCCTCAAACTTGGGAACACTCTAGTACCACCCAGGGATCTCCTGTCCCATTGGGCTGTTGTGAGGTTCTGTAAAACACTGTATAGAATGTAGGTGTTACTGCTTTTTTTCGACAAAGAATGTTTCTTGAACTTCTGATGCATGTGTTGTAGGGCAGCAAAATCAGGCCATTGCTTAATTGTGTACAGCTGATGAGGAGCAATGAGCAAAGAGAGGATAGCACATCTGTCTGGAGTTGTTCAAATGCAACAAGTCCTTAAGTCTTAAAGGACATGAATCTCAAAGCCCACCAGTGCCACAGTATGAAATTAGACCTCCAGTGAGCGGCTTTCAGTAGAAAAGTTCCACGACACCTGTCCCCCTCACTGCTATGTGCCAGGCTGCCTTCACACGTAATCCCCTTAACTCTTTTTTTTTTTTTTTTTTCGCGGTACGCGGGCCTCTCACTGTTGTGGCCTCTCCCGTTGCGGAGCACAGGCTCCAGACGCGCAGGCTCAGCGGCCATGGCTCACGGGCCCAGCCGCTCTGCGGCATGTGGGATCCTCCAGGACCGGGGCACGAACCCGCGTCCCCTGCATCAGCAGGCAGACTCTCAACCACTGCGCCACCAGGGAAGCCCTCCTTAACTCTTATTAGCAGCTCAGCAAAGGGGGTATTATCATTCGCATTTTCACAGAGAGTAAACTGAGGGTCAAAGACTAAGTAATTTACCCAAAGTCACCTTCTACCAAAGGTAGAAGTGGCAGAGCTCTTATCCAAACCCAAGGCTCACGGTATTTCAGTACCTGATCCTGCAGAGTTTCAGTGTTGTCACTTAGTAGAGAAGCTATGTGTGTAATACAAATTTGAGATGAGCCCTAAAATCCTTACGTGCTAAAGCATCACGAAGTGTTTTAATAACCTCTTTCCCCATCTGTAAAGGGGACAATAACACTCCCTGGGCTGTGATGATGAAAAGTGGACCATGTGTGTCCACCCCCAGCCCTGGGCTCGGCACAGAGTAGGCGCTTGGCATATTTAGTGCTCTCATCCCTACTCCCCTCCCCACGCTCTCTCTTCAGGCCTGAACTTGTCCTCTTTCTCACTTACAGCTTTCTTCTTTCTCCTTCTCCCATCCCTCTCTGCCTGCCTCCTTCCACCCTGGCCTCGAGCTCAGGGCCATGCTGTCGCTGGCTAGATGATAGCCAGTCACGGTATCATCCTAGATGAGGTTCCCTGCAGTTCAGTGGCTGCAGGAAGCCTGAAGTCTCAAGCTTATTTGGGTGTTTGTTTTGGGAGAAGAGACAAGAAGGAAAACAAAGAAGGTTCTTGAATGAAACCTCAAGCCATAGGAGCATCTGCAGAGGCACTGACTTCTGTCAGGCAGCTTGGCCTTCCCCAAGGGCTGCCAACTCATCTAAGGGCCATTTGGGTTTGAAAAATAAAGGCCACAGTTAGTCATTTCCCCCTAGAAAAACACTTTGGTTCCACCACCGATAAGTGTGTCTGCTTGCGTTCCTCTTATAGGTCCACGGGTCAGAGTAACATCCCTTCCCAATCCCAAATTTCTAATCCAAATAGACCCTTCAGTTCAGCAGACATTGACTTTTCTAGGTGCTAGGGTTACTGAGATGAAGTGGACGCCTCCTTGCCTTCAGGAAGTTTAGAGTCTGGGAAAAGAGGCATATTATAGACAGGCATAAATCATCGTGGAAATGTTGCAGTAGGTGTGCACAGCGCTGTGGAAAGTGGGATGAGGAATTATCACTGGAGGCATTATACAGTGATGCTGCAGGTACGTTTCGAAGGATAAGAAAGGGAGAAGCAGAAGATGGTTCTGGGAGAAGGAAGGTGTGAAAAAGCAGCTTGCCCGGGACTTAGGGCTCGTGGGAGGAAAACAAGGGGAAGGTTGGCTGCAGCCCAGTTAATACAGAGCCTGGAAGGTTGTGTGAAGAAGTTTGAACCTTATTTAATCATACTTGTTTGGGGAGCTATCAAAGGTGAGTCTATTAGCTCTTTTGCTTGTTTGTTTTTAACTGACCTCAAAAGGGGAAAAAAATCACTCCTGGGCTTCCCTGGTGGCGCAGTGGTTGAAAGTCCGCCTGCCGATGCAGGGGACACGGGTTCGTGCCCCGGTCTGGGAAGATCCCACATGCCACGGAGCGGCTGGGCCCATGAGCCATGGCCGCTGAGCCTGCACGTCCAGAGCCTGTGCTCCACAATGGGAGAGGCCACAACAGTGAGAGGCCCGCATACCACACACACACACACACACACACACACACAAATCACTCCTAATTCCTTCACATTTTCAAATCAGCTGCTTTTATTTGTTTCCTATTTCCTTCCAGGCCTTACCCAACTGTTTACATGCTTTTTACAAAATTCGATCTGCTTTTTTCCTTAATATCCTTTAAACATTTTTCATGTTGCTGCTTGCTCTAATTATTACTTTTAATGGCTGCATAATAATCCATTGATTTTTCTGCCATAACTTAAAGCAGTGTGGTAGAGTGAAAAAAGCCAAGGTTTTTAGCGTCAGCCAGACCTCGTTCAAATCCTGACTCTGTGGTTTACCATCTATGTGATCTTGGACAAAATATTTAATCACTCTGAGCTTTAATTTCCTCATTTATAAAATGGGTTGGTTGTACACCTACCTTACAGGGCCATTGTGAGAATTAAATTAGGCAAATTATGGATTCTGGCCTATAGGAGGCATTGCTCAGTGAATGGTAGCTGCTCATTTGTCATCTTTACTGTTCGGTTGAGCTTGATATTCTAGAAAGAAGGTAGGTGACAATGTGGAGGCTTATTAGTTGGGGAGAGGAGAATCAGGGAGCCAGTTTGAAGGCCCTCGACATGCACCGTCTGATACAGTAGCCACTAACACATGTGGCTATTGAGCGCCTGAAATGTGGCTAGTCTGTGCCGGGATGTGTAGTAACTAGAAAATACACACTAGAGTTAGGAGACCTAGTATAAAACAAAATATAAAACTTTATTAATGATTTCTATATTGAGTATATGTTGAAATGATAGTATGTTTTGATATATTGTGTTAAAAAGATTATTAAAATGATTTCCACTTGATTTTTCAGTGCGACTACTAGAAAATTTTAAACACTATATGTGGCTTGCATTGTGTTTCTCTGGTTGCTCCGGCCAGAGTTTGAGTCCACACAACCAATCAGATACTGGGGTGGAGAATCAGAGGCAGCCAGGAGACAAGGATGAGTCCCAGGTTGGGCAGCTGAGTGGATGGTGAATCTTTACATAGTTTTAGGGAAGACCGGGCACGAGTAGATGGGTTTGAGTCTGTGTTTGTAGAAGCAGGTCATTAGTGGGTGTCCTCTGAGCAGTGAAATGAAAAGCAGGTATTTGGTCTCGACCAGAGAAGCTGTCCCTGCTTTCCGTCAGAGCTGCCATTCTGGCCGTCACCACATCACACACATCCGTGGTGAGATTACTGACCAGAGTGCTCACTGCCGGGAGGGCTGGGAAGAGCTTGGCTGCTCTGCTGAGCTCCCAGAGTGCTCCAGCACTGGTTTGTACCGGAGCCCCAGGTATTCCCACTTGCTCCTTTGTGGTCTCCCCCCAGGTCATCATCCCACGCACTTCTTGGTAACACACGCAATATGTGGGGTCAGAACGACCGGGACTAGGACTCGATACAAACACGGAAGTTGGAGGGGAAACCTGCTCTGCAGGGAGCGTAAGTGTCCAGAGTCCTGTTAGGCCCTGGTCGGTTGTGTGTCTTCACCTACTCTGGTTTGGGGTCTTCAGATCTTTGTGGTTCCCTAATAGATGTAAATGGATATGACGCTGAGATAGACTTCTGGGTAGCGTTTCAGGTACCCAAATGCTGTTTTGGTTTTAGAACTAGGAATTGAAATTGTACCTGGCTCTCGAAATATCCACTGTAGCTTTTCCTGAAGGGTTGCTGGGATATAGGGCCTTCAAATCAGGATAAAAGCAAAGAAAAATTATGAGCACTTTTATATACTCTCCTACAGTCTTGCCCGCTCCCACCCCCTCCCCTCCGGCCCCGGGGGTTGAGCTTAGGAAACCACAGGTTCAAGATGCATTTCAGTCAGGTAAGAGCAAGGAAAGTAGAATAGAGCAAGTTTGAGCAAAAATAGAGCAAAAAACAAACCACAGCAAGCACCAGAATCTGCCTCGGTTTGAGCAGTTTTATCTGACCTAGCCTGCCTGACTCTGGCACTGGGCGAGGCAAAAGGCCCGTGTAATAGGTGCTAGCATCACTCTGGCAGGGGCATTCCTAGCAAAGGTGCAGCAGCATTTTGCTTCTGTTGAAGCCATTGTCACCCACCAGAACCCTGATTGTAGTTGTCAATTGGGTAAAGAGTTTCAAGTTCTTGATCAGCAACAGAACAACTATAGGAGCGTGTACATGGTTCATTCCTTCAGCAACCATTTACTGAGCTCTTCCTGTGTACCAGACCTTGGGATTAAAGTTTCAACTGTAGGAGAGTATGTGAACGTTTTTATAGTTTTTCTTCGTTTTTTATCTTCTGTCTTGATTTTAAAACGTGTGATTTTTTTTTAGTCACAGAACAAAAAACTATGTTTCACAACTTACAAAACTGATTATTCTTTAGGAATTCTATCATAGCTTGGTTACCAATTTTATTTTTTCTGAGAAGTTGGGAGAAATGTACTCTGTTCCTTCCCCACGTCTCTCCCCTCCTTCCCTTTTTGGCCCTGGGGAAAGACCACCTCTGACCTCAGGGAGCCCTAAGTCTCACTTCCATCATATATATTCATGACAAGGCTTCCTCTGCTAGACAACCCACTCCAGCAACTCGGAGAAGCCCCCTATGCCCTTAGTTTGGCTGTGGCAGAGCAGCCCGAGGAGAAAGGGCCCCAGCTTGGCAGGCTGGTGGGTCCCCTGCCCCTACAGGAATTTATTTCTAAAATAGTTTCATCTCGTTGCAAAACCTGTGACTTTTTCCATGCAACTGTGGGGAGCTAGGAATTGACCGCAGGCCTGACACCTCCGGGAGGTAGGTGTTGCTGGCTTGAATGCCCTTCAATTGGCTGGGGTGGGTGTTGGGGGTAGGTAGGTAGGGGTTGGGATATCTAGGCATAGCAGGCTGAATAGCTCTGAAGGCTTGTGTGCGCCAAGGCCCCGATGGACCGCGCACACCTGCGGCACCACGTGCCCCGGCCCCCGCGCAGGTGCTGTGCTGCTCTCCCCACTGTGCTGCCCACGAAGTTCCCACTGCTCACCTCTCCCCGCCAACTCCAAGCCCCTGTCTCAGCATCACCTCACCTTCCTCACTCCTTACCCCACAGTCCTGCCTTTCTGCCCGCCCAGACTTCTCCAGATTAGAGCTCTCTAGGGACCTGGTCCTTTTAAAAAGAAGAAGTAAAGAAAAGAGAGGAAAAACAGAAAGAAAGAAGGCAACGGAAGAATGAAACTGGACCGAAGAGGCAGTGGTGCCTCGAGCTATCTCACTGCATTACAATGAATATGGACTCTATTAAGCTCCGTTCTGCCTGTTAGTGTTTCCCCGGGCAACACAGCCCCCATATGGCAGGCATGCAGCAGATTAGGGGAGGCCCCTGGGCCTCATTGAAGGCCGGGGGCGTGACTGGCGGTTGAGCCTCCTCCCCACCCCCCCCTACTCCTCACACTTGACACTGCCTGTGTTTATCTAAAGCAAGGAGGGGGGGCCATTTGGAAGGGTTTGTGCTGCTCTGAGAGAAGGGAGAGGAGACGGGCGGGGGTTTGCGGAGGAAGGCGGTAGAGGCGGCAGGGAAGGGGGGAGGCCTCATAAATATGCAAGAGGAGCGCTGAATGGGGAGAGAGAAAGAAAGCAGATGGAATTCGTGGTAAAGAACAGCACAATCACCCTGTCTTGAGCCCTCCAAAGACAAAAAAAAAGAAAAGGGAATGGCCTTCTAGGAGTGTAGAAGCTGCGTTTATCCAATTAGCAGGGTTGTCAAGTTGAATTTATATGCAATAGGGGCGGGGGGATTGAGAAGCGAGTGTAGAAGAAAGCAAGTGGTTTTTCTTTTCTCTCTTTTTGCCATTTCAGCAACAAGGTTTGTGGGGGTTTTTTTTCTCGCCTTTCTCTCTTTAAAGGTAGATTAAAAAAAAAAAAAAACCTCTTTAAGGAGATGAGGCCATTTTCAGGAAGAGGTATATACGACGAAGAAATAAGACTCCCTGGTAACTTTTTCCTTAAGTGATGGAGGTGGGGGAGAGGATTAGATTTGTCTAGTGGGCAAATCAAGAGACCAGACCTTCTCTTTACTCGAAGGCAGAGGGGGCTTCTCTCTGGGGGGATTCCTCCCCAGAGTTAAGCTGCTGTGTCCAGACTTTTCCTTTCCCCTTGCCTGGATGGTAAAGGAGTTTACCTACCTGAGAAGAAATAAGCTCTGCCCATGTTGTTAAGCAGCTTGTTATAAATGTGCGGTTCAGTGTGAATTAGCCCAGGTTTAGCTAATCTCCCCAGAATGCGTCTTTGCTTATATATTCCCTTCTCAAACCACCAATAGTTCCCCTGTGTCTATGGTGTTAATTTCACACTCTTTTTCCTAGTCTTCCAGGTATCACCCAATCTCAGTTTCCTCCCTTGTCTCTTTTCATTCCTCTAGAATGGTCTCCAAACTGGGGGCTCCAAAGGGGAAATATAAGATATTCCACTGGGGCAGTGGAAGAAAATATTAGAGATTCTCTTATGGTTTATTTCTATCTACAAAAGGAATAGGAAAGAAATTCAGCTTTCCTAATATTTAATACTGGGATTGACAGTCTTTAGTCTGTATGTCGGGCAATGACGTGTTGCAACAGAGAGATCTGCATTTCTCGGAGGGCTTGACAGTGGGGACCTCACTCGCTTGATCATTCACTCCCCAGTTTCCTTGTTCTCTGTTAAGTGGATTTATAGATTATGTTATTTAGTTTTAACTAAATTAACTCTCACAAGAGGACAAGTAGCTTAAAAAGTTTGCTGCAAAGAAATTGGGTTGAAGAGCGTGCTGATAATCCGGCACATGCAAACAGGATGAAAACAGCAGAGCTGACCCTTTTCAAGTCCCATTAGGAGGTAGAAACAATAATAATGGAATCACATCTGATGAGAAGTGAACAAATTAATTAACATTCAAGCAGACCATTTGAAAGAGATTACATCCATATCATTAGTGATGAATCTGATCCTAAATAGGCTTTCTGCCTTTAAGATATTAGCTTCATGATATTATAAAACAGTCGTGATTAACAAGTCATTAAAATGTGGTTTCACTTCTACCTACTCTTAAATTTTAGTTTGGCAGTATGTGCATTTAATTTATAAATAAATATGCATGTATTAGGATATTCTGGGAGATTTGCCCAGAGTATTTTTCTCATGAGAGAGCAAAATCAGAAAGGTTAGGAGACCACTTTCAAGATAAGCATCTGCTTGATGTACCACCTTCCATACAGAACTTTCCCACCAGGTCAGCGTCACCCTCTGTAGTGCCCTCCGGCTCTTACACGTGCACGTATTCCAGAAGGCCCAGTTTCAAACCCACTTATCCAGAAAAACCTTTCCTGAAGGCCTGAAGTTGAAAATGCTCTCCCCGCTCTGCTCGTTTTCCACTTCCCATTTGTGACTAAATTGATATCAATTAAGGTTCTAGAGTAAAGAATGCTAAAGTTGTTAGATGAGAGTAATTTCAAAACCTCAGTGGTTTCATGCAACAAAGATTTATTTCTTCTCCTGTCATAGATTGTGCTGTCTTCTTCCATCTCGTAGCTTTGCCTTGTGAAACATGGGATGTGGCCCACTGGCAGTGGGAGGAGGGAGAAGCAGCCCCCCAATTCTCTTAACTGTCTTGGTCTGGAAGTGACCCAGAACATGTTCACTTACATGTCATTGGCCAGCACTTGTCACCTGGCCCTAAGCCAACTGCAGAGCAGGCTGGGAAGTGGGGAGCTTATGGATATTTGATGAGCACTGGCTGACTTACGTTCCAAGCTTTGTTTTAAGCTTCTCAGGACAGGATCCATCTTCTAGTACAGTGCCTTGCATACTGTCTTCTATATGGTAGATCACAGTGATATTTTTTCTTCCCAATAATAATAATAATAATAATAAAATCACAATACACACTGTTTTGGTTTTTTTTTTTTCATTTTATTTATTTTTGGCTGCGTTGGGTCTTCATTGCTGAGCGCGGGCTTTCTCTAGTTGCTGCGAGTGGGGGCTACTCTTCGTTGCGGCACGTGTGCTTCTCATTGCAGTGCACAGGCTCTAGGTGCGCGGGCTTCAGTAGTTGTGGAACGTGGGCTCAGTAGTTGTGGCTCATGGGCTCTAGAACACAGGCTCAGTAGTTGTGGCACACAGGCTTAGTTGCTCTGAGGCATATGGGATCTTCCTGGACCAGGAATCGAACCTGTGTCCCCTGCATTGGCAGGCAGATTCTTAACCACTGAGCCACCAGGGAGGTCCCCTACACATAGTTTTTTAATAGAAAACATACACAAACTTTGGATAAGGAATAGGCTAGAAATATATTTAGAGGCTGGCTAGAGCATGGCTCATACTTAAGACCATCAAACCATTGTTGTTCTCCCCTGTGTAATGTCAGAGTGGTCTGGGTAGATGTTCCAGATATTAATCTTGAACTGTATTGCCTAATGTGGTAACCACTAGCCCTTGTTGGCTAACTTAAAATTAAAAATTCAATTCCTTAGTTATATTAGCCACACTTTAAGTATTTAATTGCCACAAGTGCTAGTGGCTACCTAGCATCTTGGACAGTGCAAATATAGAACATTTTCATCATTGCAGAAAATTTTATCGAAGACGTTCATGTAAAGAACAGTAAGAGATTCTTCTAGATTAGAATCTAAATGGTAAAAGAATGAAAATGACCACACAGAAAGTTACTGTTACAGATAATGATCCAGGTGACATTTTTATGCCTAAGGAAGTAAATTTAAGGACATTCTAAATTTAGTTCTAAAAGCAGTTTTAAGCAGTTGGTTAATATGACCCAGAAACAATCTTCTGGGAGACAGTGTCAGGGTAGTGGAAAGAGAACCAGACTAAGAGTCAGGAGACCTGACTTGTAGCCCTGGATCCCTCTTCACTGGGAGACCTTCTGCAAATCACTCGGCCTCTCTGCACCTTGCTTTCCTCATTTATAATACTAGGTACCTGTTAGGTGTTATCCAAAGCTATTCATTTTTCTGAGGTCCCTCCTGATTTAAAATGTTTCCCTTTAATTACGTCTGGGGGTAAAAACTTTTTACATTAGAAAAAAAATGCCCTTTCTTACATCCTTCTCCTAGATCTGTCTAAACCCACATATTCAGCTGAGAATTAAATTCACTTGTTTGCCCAAGATTTCCCCCAATGTCAGTCCTCTGTGCAGGAGGACCACCCTCTTTCTTGAGGCCAGAGGGCTGCCAGCCCTCCCCCTCCAGTCACTTGGCATCACCTTCTCGGGGGAAAAACTTCTCTCTGCCTTGGAAAAGGCCAGTCTTACTCCCCAGAATTGGGAACATGTGAAAACCATGTAACTTGGGGTCAGAAATATTCCTTTTTTCACCTAGCCAGCCCCTCTCAGCCAGTGGAACAAGAATTTTGTTGGATCTCATTCTTGCCCCTGGAAGAATGTTTTTAAGAAAGACCCTCTGTGCTACCTGCTAGATCACATGCTCTTCTGTGTAGCTCATCTTGTTAGTGGTCATAGGACATCCACAGGTTGTGTTTGGCATTTTAGACCGTGGAGGCTTCTGTCTCAGAGAGCTGTAGTGGCCTGGGTGATCAGGGGATGAGATGTGGCCTCGGGTGCCCTTGCCTCCCTCTCGGGAGAAGGTGGAGCTAGCCTACTCCTGCTGATGATCGACTCTCAGTTGTTTGTAATTTTCTCTCGCAAAATAAATACTCTAAGGCTGTAATTTCTAGTGCTTGGTCTCAACCTTAGACGCGTATTCTGCTGCTGTTGTTTTTGGAAGGTTTTAAAAACGTCTGCTTGGAGATTATTTCAGTGGGAACATGTATGTCAGCAGTTCAACTTCTCAGATGCATTTTCTTTTATTTTTTGTGTCCAAGTAACCCTTAAAAATAGAAAGTACCTAGGTCTCAATGAGGAATTCATGTCAAGAATTCGTTTTCCCTTCTCTCTGCTTTTGATTTTTTTTTTTCTTGATCTCTTTTTCTGAGAATATGCAGAAAAAATAAGGATCTAGACCTACCTTGCATTGCCAAGAAAAATAACAGGCCTTACTGTTGCCTTCACCCAATTTTGAAATTGTACCTTGTTCATTTCACAGTGGGACAAAGTTACACTGCAGTTAGGTACTCCAATTAAGCCCTACTTGCCTTTTTTTATTATTAAAAAAATGCTCTCAGAAACCTGCATTTTTGGAACTATTTTTCTAGACCAAGCTCACGAGGTAACTTCCTCCAGGAAGCAGCTCAGTTTCCCCAGCTGCTAAATAAGATGCATCATAGCTACGGTGATCCCCCCCACCTCTGTATTTTTGCCACGGTTCTGCTTTGCCGTGACGGAGACCCCATGTGTCCTGCTTTGGGCTCTCTGAGTGGTATCTGCTTACAGCTCTGTTGTGGGAGTTCATGAGTTAACTCCTTTCTCCCTCTTTGGACACCTGCTTCCTCACTCCCTCTCCCTCCTCAGCTACATTTTTTTTCTCCTTTAAAAGCGGGATGGTAGCTGGCAGCAGCAGTGGGGTCTGTTTCCATTTTGAACCTTATAAATTACCCAGGGTGCAGAAGTAACAGGAATTGTTTGGCTGGTCCTCGTTAAGCAGGAGGGGGTCTGGGCTGAATTTCCTCAGTAAAACCTTTGTCGACTTGACAACCCAGACACCTCGGTGGCCCCTCGGTGCTGGGATAAGAAACAGCCCTCCTGTCCCTCTTTGTCTGCTTGTCTTCTCTCTGCCCTTTATTACTTTGTATTCATTCCGTCTCCCTGCTGCCTCCTTCCTTTCCTTCCTTCTTCCTTTCTTGGGGCAGGGGGTAGAGCCGCTGTGGGCAATCTCCTCAAGGAGTTGGGGAAAGAGGAGCAAGTCATGAGCAAGCAAGTTCCCTAAAATCCTGTAACTGGTCATTCATGCAGTGTTCTAGATAAATACGCTATTTCATTGGGGGAAAGTAGAGAATTAAAGCTAGTATCTGGACGATGGAGGGGACACCAAAGGCTTGCTTTTTGCTGTTCGTCTGGAAGTATATTAATGAACGTTTCCTTAATGAACAGTGATTAAGAAACCACTGTGAAAATTCCTCATTGTTCCGCGTCACCTTATTCCAACTCTGTTCGTCAAGCGCCCACTTGGTGCGGAGGGCTGGTAGAAGAAAAACATGAAAAGGCTACTACTGTGGTGAAAAGCACAGAACTTTGGAATGAGCCCAACCTGGGTTTCATTCCAGGCCTACAGTCGTATGACCTCGGGCTAGTTACTTACCCTGTGGAACTCCATTTCCTCACCTGTAAAGTGGGGATAATAGTCCCCACCGTGTAGAGTTGTTCTGAAGATTAAAAGAATACCTTGTGCAAAGAGCTTAGCAAGATACCTATCGTGGTAACAGGCATGCCCTCCCTCCCAGCACGGCTGCCCTGCCCTGCCATACTCACATCCTTTGCAGCTTCCCTTGATTTCACTTTGCTAATAACACGACCCTTTGATTTCCTGGATTGTCTGGAAAGGAGCAAAAGCTCTCTCTACCCCAAGAGGGAAAAACTTGTCAGGAAAAGCCTAAAATTTTTCTTTCAAACCTCTTTTAGAAAATGTCCCCTTGTTCTTCCCCAGAAGAGTGGAGGTCCTCTGATGTTGAAGACACGAGGCAAAGGGAAGGATTAAAAATCAAGGGGAAAGGACTCTGCCCTAGAAACCGTTCCGAACATCAGTGTGGGGCCGGGCCCTAGATCTGGTTTGGAGGGGTGCTTGTTTGGCAAAGCAGTGTAGCCCTCTTAACTCTCTAAGTAGCTAGGTGAAAAACCAGAGGAGCTTGGAGAACGGAGAGGTCTAGGCAGATCTCAAGCACTCCCTAGCACAGAGCAAGAGCCTCAAAGCCCAGCCTTCAGTCCTCTGTGAAAGGAGCCATGGGAGTTGAGAGGCCCAAGACCGGCTCTTACAACAGACCATACAAGTAGCCAGAACTCCAGAGACTGGAGAGCGTACAGCTGTCAGCTGGGCAGCTTAACTACCTCCTATGATTTTTCAGTGATGACTATAAGTTTTTGAAAGAGTCACTGGTTTAGATAAACTGGTCCAAAAGTGTTTTCATTTTGAGTATACGTCACCCTCCTGGAAATATACTATTAATATCGCCGCATGTGCATGATTCAGGAATATGCATCCACTGTCTAGATCACTGTGATGCTGCCTTCAGTTACCTGAATCTCACTCTACTGTCTCCCTGCCTAGCAGGGTGTTGGCACACCTTCCTCATTGGTCTCATGTTCTATAGGTACAGCAGTGAAAACACAGAGGCAAGATCTTGGTTTCGGCTGTGACAGAAGTGTGTGTACATTTGCCTCTTTGTGATTTTGATGAATCTTTTAAACACCATAGCTTAAATGAGGCATAAAGAAATAATACTGTGTGGGCTTCCCTGGTGGCGCAGTGGTTGAGGGTCCACCTGCCGATGCAGGGGACACGGGTTCGTGCCCTGGTCCGGGAAGATCCCACATGCCGCGGAGCGGCTGGGTCCGTGAGCCATGGCCGCTGAGCCTGCACGTCCGGAGCCTGTGCTCCGCAATGGGAGAGGCCACAACAGTGAGAGGCCCGCGTACCGCAAAAAAAAAAAAAAAAAAAAAAAAAAAAAAAAGAATACTGTTGTTGGCTCTAATGATTAATGAATGTCAATTAGATCAAGAAGGTTGACATTGTTGTTCAGATCTTCTATATCCCTACAATTTTTCGTCTAACTGTTCTGTCAGTCACTACGAAGGGAGTGTAACAATTGCCACTATGATTATAAAACTGCCTAGTTTCCACTTTAATTCTGTCATTTAAAAAAATGTATTAGGCATATGCACATTTATGATTATACACTCAAGATGTGTGTGTTTCACTATGTGAAAATTTTATGTCACTAAAATTTAAAATAATCTGATTAGGACTCAGGGTCAAAAAGAATGCATATAAAGGAGAGCCTCTGGGAAAAAAAAATGATCTGGCAGAAGACCAAGATAAAAATGAAATTGTCTATTTAAAAAAAAGTACAGATTTTGTAGAGATGGAAAATACCAGAATTTCAGCCCTAGGGGACGGAGAGAAGAAGAGGGGCCTTGGCTGAGTGTGACTTTTGTCTGTGTTTGTCTGGAGTTGCAGAGGTTAGACAAACTGAGGAGGGTTGGTAGGTTCCAGGAAATCAAAGAATGTTGGCAAGGAGGTAGGTGAAGGGCTGGGGTGAGTCAAAACAGGAGATCTTTCATGAGCCTCTGAGACTTTAGGATTCATTAATTAGTAACATCCCCTAAATGAGGGATGAAGCATGCATTCAGTGTACTATGACAGCACTGTGCACCGTAGTCTAAACTAGCAGCATGGTGTGCCACGTAGCCCTGGGCACCTAGCCTCCTGCAAGCAAATGGTAAAGATAACTGCATCCTTTCCAGCATCTGTGCTGGCTACTCACTGCCCTGAGCCTGGGACATGGCGGCCGGTCTCCGCCTCTCCATGTCCTGGGCTCTCCTGTCCTTGTTGCTATGGGTGCACTGGGCAAGGCTCTGGCCTTCTTACCATGACATCCCCTTCTAGCTCAAAGGGGCAACTTAGAAGCAGCTTATGTTAGATGAGAAATGGCATGAGAGTGTTCTTTAGTCTTCCAATAGCCAGCCAGGTCAAGACTTTGAATGTTACCACCTGTGTGATGGAAGCAGGGGGCATGGGGACAAAGCCAGGCCCCATGGCTACCACAGGGGTGCCCCAGGCATTCTTACCACAGCCGTTTCTCTCTCTTTTTCACCACAGAGTGTAGCAGGGGATTGCGGTACCTCTTTGAGTGACTCCTTTGGCTTATGGGACGTTGACACACCATGCCGCGTGGGATGATGATAACGCAGAGAGGAAAGAGGTCCGAGGTCACACTTGCTTGCCTCCTCTTGGCCATGGCGGGCTGCTTCGCAAACCTGAGTGAGTGTTTTCCTTGCCTTCTCAGTGGCCCTTCTGGGAAGAACACTTTGCCCCTAGTGTCAGAGGGAAGCATCAAGCATTCTACAAGGACCCTCTAAAAAGGCCTCCTTCCTCCTGGATTTCAAAGAGCATTTCCTTCCCACTGACCTTCAGGGACACGCTCAATAATACAAGATGAGAAATGATCTCAATAACATCATATTGGTTGTATTTTGATATTTTAATCATTTGAAACTTATACTAGAGGAAGTAATGATAATGACTGAACTACCTTTTATTGAGCACTTACTATATGGCATTACAGCAGGCAGTTTACATGCATTGTTTGTCAGCTTCCCAGCGACGCTGTGAGACAAATATTATTAGTCGCATTTTACAGATAAGAAACTGAGACCCCAAAAGGCTAAAGTTCCCTGGCTCAGAAGCAGTGGCACTGGGATTCAGACGCAGCTCCTGTTCAGGTCCAAAGCCTGAGCTCTTGCCTTCATACCACACTGCCACTCCAGTCTACTTTCTGGGGAAAAGGCCAGGTTGGGGAAATGGACCCGAGGTCAGCAGAGTTCTTCAGAGAAAAGTCAACTCCTCTCTGGGTTGCTCAACTCTGAAAGGCTGCCTGGGTGCTGTGCTTCTGAGCATGTCATGCTGTTGGTTTCTTGGGGGTGTCAGTTCATCGCTGCATCCCTGTTCTTCCCCCAGACGAGGTTCCTCAGGTCACTGTCCAGCCTTCTTCCACCGTCCAGAAGCTCGGAGGAACCGTGATCTTGGGCTGCGTGGTGGAGCCCCCCTGGATGAACACCACCTGGCGCCTGAACGGGAAGGAGCTGAATGGCTCGGACGATGCCCTGGGCGTCCTCATCACCCGCGGGACCCTCGTCATCACTGCCCTCAACAACCACACTGTGGGACGGTACCAGTGTGTGGCCCGGATGCCTGCAGGGGCTGTGGCCAGCGTGCCAGCCACCGTGACACTAGCTAGTGAGTACTGCTCCTCTCTGCCCCCTCCCATCCTCTCTCTGTCCCCCACCCCAATCAAACCCCCTGTCATCAGTCCCACCATAAAAGGGGCCTTGCCAGCTGACGTTTCCAATCAGAGTGGTGGCTGCCCAGTAATCTCCAGTGGCTGGGGACCTTTGTGCTCTCTGAGTAGAGGCAGTGTTTGGAGTGAGCGTCTAGAAAGAAGGAAACTTGACATGGTTGAGCTGTTTCTGTGGGCCCCAGAGCTGGGCCACGCCGTGCCTTTCTACTTGGTTGCCCTGTGGTCTTCAATGTTGTTGTGCCCCCGCCCCCCATCCTCGAAGCAGTTGCAGTCAGAGCATGTACAGGGCCACGTGTGGTCTGAACAGAGCCCGCCCATTCCCCCTTGGCCTCCTGCCTCTCTGCGGGGCAGGCATAGTCTAAATTCCTGAAACAGAAATAGTGGAACACAATGAAAAGGGAACTGTGGGACAGAGGGTAGAGAGGAAGAAGTGAGGTGACACTTTGGTCCAAGGAGGATGCCGGGAGAAGACTTCGTGCTACTCTTGTATATAATGACCACTTGGATACACTATTGTGCCCAAGCTCAGTACACACATTACCTGATTTTCTACCCATGGTATGTATGGGAAATGAGACTTGACTGGTTAAATAAACTTCCAAAGGCTTATTTTGGAAGCTCAGCCGCAACACCTGCTCTTATACGTGGAGTCTATAGCCAGGACATTCACTTGGCCCTTGAACAATTCAGGGTGAGGGTCGCCGACCCTCTGGGCACTCGAGAATTGGCATATAACTCATAAGGGGTCCTCTGCATCCACAGGTCCAACCAACCTCGGGGCATGCGGTGCCATAGTATTTACTGTGGGGGAAAAGATCTCCAGCCACGTGGACCCACGCAGTTCAAACCCATGTTGTTCAAGGTCAACAGTATTAAGAATTAACCTCCCCTTCCTGGTGGCTGAAGCCTAGGAAACAGGGGATCTTGTTGAGAGTTCCATGGTGTTTGGGCTTAACCTTTGAGAAGGTCTCCTGAGCTTGTTCCCTCACGACTTAGCTGTGCCTCTTTATCCCGGACAGCCCTGCTTCCGTGTCACCATCGTTATCAACCTCCTGGACCATGTGGTTCCAGGAGGTTGGTGGTCCTTATGTTACAGGTCACACCTAAGGCAGCCAAGCTTCTAAGATGCTCCTTAAGCGTCGGCTGGGGTCCCTGAGGTGTGAGGCGTGAGTCCTGGGGAGAAAGTGGTGAGAGAAGGGGGAGTAGAAAAGCAGGGGAGAAAAGACCCCGCCCCGCCCTCTGGTTTCCAGATCCCTAGAGGGACTTCACTCCCGTGGGAGAATAGAGACTAGAAGGAGGCTGGCAACGGTACTCCTGTTTCCTGAGGAACCCGTTTAGCAGCCCTGCCCTCTTCTCAGAGGAGGCCGGAAGACAGGGTGGGTCCCTAGCTACCTCCCTAGTGGGGGAGGCCAAGCCTGGGCTGCATCTTGGAGCCACTTTGCCTCTGGCCGCAGCAGCACTCACTGAATCTGAGTGCCAGGCCTCTGGGGAGCAGGCTTACGGTTCGGGTTTGGGTTTAGTGAGGCAGGCAGGCCCTGGGCCACCTGCTGGGCCCACCCCCCCAGGTGTGCTGGTGGGCTTGGGGAGGGTGCTGGGAGAGCTGGGTGAGGAGGGTGACAGGGGTCATCTCGTCATAACAAGAAGGGCTGAGGCCAGAGCTACACTTCTTACCATCATACTTCTCTCGTAGATTTTTAAATTATAATTCAATTGACTCTAGAAAGTTGAGAATATGTGGAACATAATGTCTCCCCACCATCCTCATACCACCACCATCATCATTTTGGAGTACACCCTTCTGGTCTTCATCCCTACCTATATTTTTACACGACTGAATATACAGTGTCTGTCCTTATTCTCTCCCCTTTGACATCGTATGACAAGCGTTTTCCATTGGCCATAGGACCGTATTTACTTTTTCTTTTTTATTGAGTATAAAATGCATCCAGTAAAGTACACAAAATGCACGAATGTTAAGTGAACAGCCCAATGTGTTTTTCACGTGTACGTACCGTGTAACCACCGCTCTGGCACGCTTCTAGTTAATCTGTCCCCCATCCCCCTCCAGAGCAGGAGCACAGTTGCTCATGGCCCTAGAACATCCCAGAGTGGCTCTACCACAGTGTCCTGAACGCTCTTCCTAGGGCTGGGCAATCGGGTCCTTGCCTGTTGTTCGTTATTACAAAGGAGAGGTGCCTTTTAGCAGCCTTTGTGCCTTTAGCAACGCCGCTCCTCCAGGAGGTTTGCTCACCTGCAAATGGTCAGCCCTCGTCTGTGAAGACTTGGGAGACTCCCTAACTTGGCCTAATCACGAGCCAGCCTGAACCTCTCATTGTTTGGAGAACAGGAGAGCTGGAGAGTGGAAGATTTATTTTGGAGCCCTCCTTCTACTTCAAGGTGAATCTGTGTGAGGAGAGACAATTTATAGCCTTTATTTTTAAAAAATTCCTGGCCGCTTCTTTCTCTGGTGCTCAAAGGGATCTGCAGTTGGCAGTGAGCACAAAGGGAATGGTTTGGTTGCAACCCAAGAAGGCGCAGTGAGAGAAGAGGGGGCTTGTGCAGAAGCTGAGGCGAGTCTTGTTTGAAAACCAAGAGCCATTGGCGTGTCATGTAGGCATGAATCAGAAAAGAAATGTTTGGGCCTGACCAGAAGATGGATGGAGAAGTGCTGGAAATGGGGAGAGCGGGCTTGGAGGGTCTGGGTCCTGGGGAGAGGGAGTTGGTGGACTGGAACTACAGCCTCCCAAACTTGCAGGAGGCAGTGACGGGGTGGTGGGAAGGCGGGAGAGAGGGGTGCTGTCCTTGGGTTAATGCCGTGGGGGATTTGGCCCAGACTCAGCAGCTAGATTAAGTTTCCCAGAGCACATTCCTGAGCAGAATGGGGGCTGTGTTTTTCTGGGTGGCTGGTGTGCGAGGGAGGCCGAGCGGCAGAAGGGATTATCGAAGGCACGTTCTGCATTCAGAGGCGAGACCGGCAGCGGTGTGCTGGCGCTTGCACGCACGCACGCACGCACACCCACACTTGGTGTTTCAGGCTTCCTTCTCCTCCGGCCTCTCCCCAGTGCATTCAGATGTTCATCCTCAGGCAGGGCACTTGCTGTTGGGCCTCCGTGGCAGGGCGCTGCCTCCTGCATCTCCGTGAACCCCTAGAGATCACTGGTGGCTTTCAGTGATGGGGGCTTGCAGTGATGGGGGCTTTCAGTGATGGGGGCTAAGACCTGGCTTGCGGATTCAGGGATGTGGAGGAGGCTGCTAGCAGAACTTCCCTGGTCCAGACCGCTTTTACTCTGATGCCAGGGGGTGCACTTGTACTTTACCCCTGCCTGGTGACATCAGCCTGTGTTCTTCAGGTAAAATGGGACCACCTGAAGTCTCACCTGTGCACTCCCACCCTCTCCTCCAGGTGGTCCTGGCTGTGTGGAGAACTGCTTTTCGCACTCTCTGTGGAGGTGCCCTTCCCACTCTCTTTTGTGGAGATTATTTTTCCCTTTTCACTTAAGCTTTCTTTGTGGTGAATCTCTCTTGCTGCTGATGCCTCTCTTCAGACCATCTTGTCTAATTCTTTTTGAAATGCTTTGCTCTCCTTTCTTACCTCTCTTCCTCTTACCTCTCTTTTCACAAGCTTTACACCCGGGTGCCAACCACTCTGTGCGCCTGAACCAACAGCGGATGTTGCCCGTGGACACCACATTCCTTGTTCCTGGACCCCGAGGCATCCTTAGCGTTGCTTTCCACACAGCACAGCACGTAATCACAACCAGTTCAGAGCTGGCACACAGCGTGAAAGCTGTTTCCAACCCCTTACCACTAGTCATCTACCATTCAGATAAACTCCTAATAATTCTTCATTTTTACCTTCTTTCTATCTTTTCAGTTAATTCTTCCAGTTATCCTATAATCCCTAGGTCCTAGTCATAGTTGGAAATAAAATAGGCTGTAACTGGGTAGTAATTCTATATCTGGGGATTTTAGTCCTCAGGCTAATGTGAAGTCTTATGCTGATGCTGGTTTAATTGACAGCCGATCTGTAACCCCTCCATAAGGTCTTTAAGCCCTAGGACCAGTCACGTACTCCTGAATTATCCTTCTCTGGCATGAGAGATCAGAGGCAAGACAGCTGACAGGAAAGGAAGGAGTTCCCCTTAGGCAGCTGTGTCCATGACTCTGTGCCTTTGAGGAAAGGTCAGAAGGGGACAGGGGCCCTTTGTTACCATAATTTAACCCATGAGTGAAATGAAGAGCCAAACTGGTGTAATGGAAAAAACAAGCAACTTAAACCGAGGATCTTTTTTTCTTCTTTTTTTTTTTAAGTTTTAACTCTGCCACTTAAGAGTTAATGTGGCTTTGGGCAAGTCACTTGATTTCCCAGATTGCCACAACTGTGAAATGAGCACAGTAATGATTACATCATCATCTTATGGTTTTGTTTTGTTTTGTTTTTTAGAGAATCAAATGAGAGAGTATATGATAGGAATATTTTGAGGCATTTTATGAATTCCAGACTTCATTCACTCACCCATTTGGTCAGCACATATCTGTGGAGTGTCCTCTTGCAGAAGGCTCTGAGGCCTGTGCCCAACCCTGTGCTGCCCAACTCCATTCTGGGAGCAGCCCTAGGACGACAGAGCCCAGGAGTGGCAAAGCTTCCATCACAGCCAGAGCCAAGAGAGAGGACTGGCTTATCAGGAAGAGAGAACAAACCCATTTCCTGTGAATTTCTTAGCTTCCCCTACACACATGTTCTCCAACCTGGGTTCCCACCTCCCCGCCACCTCTGAGAGCAGCCCATAGTGTCACTGCATATATGTTGTCAGTGTAGCCCACAGAGCTGCCCATTTATGCTTGTGTTGGTTCACTGCTGCTTATTGTTCCAAGGAGACAGTGCTGGTTTGCGCTGGCAGGATGGGCCGACCCTGGCCCTTGGCCTTGTGAGTTCCACAGACAGAAGCCATGACTCTTCTTACTCAGCTCCCCAGCTCTGGTTCCCATCAGACACTTCCTTAAGGTCTTCTGTGCTGTGACCCTGAATTAGAATAGGCCATTAAGGATTGCTGTCAACATTTTTAAAAAATATTTCTAGCTTCCTTTATCCTTGCTTTTAGTCCGGGTTCTCCAGAGAAGAAGAGCCAATCTCTCTCCCCGCCCCTTCTCTCCATATATATATAAAATGCATGTATGTATATATACACACATACATAATTATATAAACACATATAATTTTATGGAGAACATACATATGATTATATATACACACATATATACAGTTATATAATTATATATACACACATGTAATTTTATGGAGAACATATATATAATTATACACACACATACATATGGGGAGAGAGAGAGAGAAAGAGGAGTAGAGAAAGGAAAAAAGAAAGGGAGAGAAAGATTCATTTTAAAGAATTGGCTCACATGATTGTGGAGGCTGGTAAGTCCAAAACCCACAGGGCTAGCCAGCAGGCTGGCGATTCATGAGTCCCGCTAGGGGACCAGCCAACCAACCATTCTCTTGAGTTCAATATCTGGGTGTTTTGGAGATTGGTGTCCTGAGAATTGGGGAGTGTTTAGAATTTCCAACAGCACAGTAAGACCTAGTCCGTCCTGCTGAGGATCTCTTAGTCTGATGGAGAAGGTGGACTGCATTTACATGTTAGCCATAAAGCAAGTCAGTCAGACCCATGAGTTGCCTAATAGAGATATAAACAGATTTTCATGGGAGCTCTGGTGAACAGTGATTCATTTCAGTTTCAGGGGATTGAGGAAGACTCAGGGTTGAGCCTTGAATGTGTGCAGGACAACCTTTATCTCTAATTTTTTGAGTCCTCACATCCCTTTCTCGGACCTTCAACAACGAAGTTCAGCTCTCTACATTGTGTACTTAGACCTAAGCCCAGTGCAGTTTCTTGGACGGTGCAGATAATTCCATAGTGAGTTCACTCAGATCCTGAAATTAGGATGAGGTAGCAAGAGAGAGACAATCACCCAGTGGCTGTATTTCCCTAGGAGGGGAAAGGAGTCTGCAGCTGAAAGCTGGATCTGAAGATACCCACCAGGCAGAGTGTGAATCTGCCTTTGCTGGCAGAGGCAGAGACAGCTCCACATGGTGGTATAGTTGGAAAAGGAGAACTAACTTGACCTTGAAATCCAACTGCTTTATGCCGTAAGCGTTGTGTATTTTACTTTGCCAGTTGGACAAGAAAATTATTGAAAGTTTAAACCTAAAAGGTACTAAGCAGCTTGAGTACCTTTTAAATAGGAGATGACTAAGGAATACCTTACAGCTTTAGGCCAAAGTCATATTAACCCTTTCTGTTTTCTACTGGATACAGGCAGAAATTCACACCTCACAAGAATTTCCCCTGGTATTCTGGTGAAATCTTCAAATGGCTTTGGCAATGCTAATCCCAGTACGCCTGGCACAGGTGCCCAGACAAATGTGTGGAGTTAGCTCAGGGCATCATGGCAGCAACTGCCCCAAACAGCCAGGGTTCCAATTCTCTATTTAGCAACGGTCAATATTTACCCAAAGAGGACTCAGTTCCACAGTGCATCTTCTCCCAGGGACATGCTTAGAACTCTTAACCTACCCCACTCCTCTCCTCAGTCTGTTCTTTGCACGCACACCCATATGCTTAAATAAAATCCTAGGTTCATTTTCTAAGCTGAGAGAAAAGGGAAGGACCACACAGTGTGTTAAGCAGGTACAACTATAGATTCAGTGAGCCAGAACAGACTTTAAGAAGCCTTTTGCATAGGAAGACAAGGGGAAGGATTGATTAGCTTGCTTGAAATCACTGGAACCTCTAAAGAACATGATGCAAGATGGTTCCTTTAAAATGAAAAAGCATCAAGAGAGCAAATGAGTTCCTTGGCTCTCCTTTTTTGTGTGTGTGTATAGAAGAGATCAGGGATTTCTACCCTGATCTTGTTTTTTAGACTTTCAACCATTTTTGGAATCTGGTAATAGTCCCAGGAACTATAGAACAGTGAGTCTGTCCTGCAAATGGGACACAATGTTCAAATCTAAATAAAAGACTATCACTTAATACTGAGGGGAAAAAAGGGTAAGCAAAAGGAAAAAAAAAAAAAAACTTGCTGAGGCAGAAACAGCATTTTTTTTCTTTAGGGAAAATTGTGCTTCATTTTTGGTGACTGCGCTCCTTTTCTACTTAAAAACATTGAAAAGGCATCACAGAGTAAGACTCAGGCTGCAGCGTGACACTTAAGCCTCCCTCTCAGCCCTACCTCCTCCCACTCTAGACCCAGCAACCCTGCCATTTCCTCAGCTAGTCTTGCACTGGTTTTCTTTTCTTTTTTTTTTTTTTTTTTGCAGTACACGGGCCTCCCACTGTTGTGGCCTCTCCCGTTGCAGGGCACAGGCTCTGGACGCGCAGGCTCAGCGGCCACGGCTCACGGGCCCAGCCGCTCTGCGGCATGTGGGATCTTCCCGGACCGGGGCACGAACCCATGTCCCCTGCATCAGCAGGCGGACTCTCAACAACTGCGCCACCAGGGAAGCCCTGGTTTTTGAAATGGTGCTCTGTCCGCCTGTAACAACCTCCTTTCCGTTCCCAGAGAGTTGCCACCTCCCTTGGGTTAGTAAATTCCTTCTCAGTTTTCAAGATTCAAGTATCTTCTCCTCTAAGAATCTTTTCTTGACCCCCTCGACCCCCCACGTCTGGAGTGGGGTCCCCTCTTCCCGGCTCCCTGCCATCCCGAGTTTACTTCTCTAGGCCTCTCCTGCCACCGTTTCTTAGCCCTTCACCTCTGTGACTGCCACACTGCTGCACAAAGGGCCTGGCACAGGCTAGGCCTTCGGTGAATGTCTAGGGAGAGGCAGACTCCCAGATAAGATGTGTTTGAAGTCTAGAAGATCAGAAAGGGCATGCAGAAGGTGAACAAAGATTTCTTCACCAGATTATGACATAGTAAAAATTTTGAGGAAGTAAACAAGAAAGGATGGAGCAACATCTTGGGATATAAACAGGCTGAAAATACAAATAGATTCAGGAAGGATTTAGAAAAATTGATGGACGTCAGAAGCATGAAGCATTTTTAGAGGAAACTCTGGAACGTTTGAAGGGAGACGCCCGCGGAAGTGGCTCCACGTCCTACCAGGCGCCTCACGGGACACTGTCAGAGAGGGTGGGCAGACGACATGGGTAGTCATTACTGCTTTTAGGACTGTGTAGTTCCCAGGTGCGTGGAGGGGAAAGTGAGAACCACTGTGGGTCCCACGGCCTTCAGACTGTGCCCCTGCCTCTCCCACCTAGAATTCGGTTTGTAAAGGCCACGCTGAAGGGTTCATGTCCATTGTTCCTCCGAACGCCTCTGTCTTCTCTCCTCTCTCTCTTCCTGTGCAGGCCGCCAACCTGCCAAAGGCCATGCCAGGAACCAGCTCTGGCTCTGATGAGTCCAGACCACCGGGATTCACGTTACTTTTCCCATTGCTAAGTTTCTAGTTTATATTTGGTTGATCAGAGAAATATGTGTGATGTGGGTTGCTGGCAAGTCAATCTTTTTTTTCCTTCTTCTCTCTTTCCCCAGTGTGTGTTTTCAAACCATTTTATTCCTTCATCTAGTCCAAAAGAAACTCCCCAGTTCTGCTAGCCAGCCCTCCTTCACGGCAGCGCTGGAGTCAAATAAATGGGATGGTCTACAGACATCTTCTCTGTTCATCTGGCTGCCAGACTCAGTGGAGAAATGGCTCCCATCCTTGATTTGGTTTCAAGGATTAATAACATTTCTCATTCTCATGTCTTTTTAAAATATATATATATATTTTTAATTGGTTCAAGCCAAGAAATTCCTGAAGCATTAGGCCAGTTTACTGCAAATCATTTAATGACATTGCACACTAGGTTCTTTTTATTTTCCTCCTCCTTCCTCACGCACCCCTCCTTTTATGCCCCCTCTCCTGTCCTGCCCGCCTCCAGTCTCGACTCTGACCTTCTGCTCTCCTCCCTCTGACTCTTCATCTCTTCCCCGTCCTCAGCTTCCTCCCACTGCTCCAATCTAGGTGCACACCCCACCTTAACTCAAAAGAAAAGAAAGAAACACAAGATTTAACAACTAATATGTTTGGCATCTGCCAAGGTTTTTTTCTCCCCCATAGAAACTTTTTATTTAAATAAAAGAGAGCATGCCTTGCTTTCATCAGAAAGTGTGTGTGAGAAATTTCATGTCACGTTTCCATGGCTGTCAGGAGATGGCTCTGGAGCCAAAATTATGCAATTGAACAGGCAGAAAAAAATCCTGAAGAGAGCAAATGTATTTGTCCGCTCTTCCAGCCTGCAAAGGGAGGGTTAGTCACTCCACCAACCCCCTTTCTAAGTTGCTCTGGAGATCGAGGTAACCTGACTGAGGTTGGAATGCTGGTGAAGGTGGCGGGGACTACGCCTGGGGACACCCCTCTTTCGAATTGTTGTACCCTGCCTTGTGTGTTGTTTTAACTGTCTTTTCTATTAGAGTAAAGCTCCTGTGGTTAGGAACTATGTCTTTATCTTCTTGGTATCTTTGCAGCTTCTGGCTGGCTGAGTAAATGAATCAGTGGTGTCTGGAGGGATGGTATTGTGCCAGATGCCAACTGCAGAATATGCAGATTTTGCCCAGCCTTGTGGGCTGCAGTTGGGTTTGACTTCAGTGGTCTGTGTGCCAGGGCTATGGACTAGTAATAGGTTTAGTCACTACCCAGAATGCGTGGCGTCTGAGAGGCCTGCCCATCCCACAGTAAACCCCATCCACTCACCAGGATCCAGGCAGTCCCACCTCTAACAGGAACACCGTCAGGATCCAGCCTCCACTCCGCTTCTGCAGTCCACCACCAGGGTTTTCCACTTGTAGCGCACTTCCTTTCAGAGGCTTGACCTTGGGGTCGTGCCAGGCCATGGCTCCTCAGGTGACTTGGAGATCAAGTCGTGCTGTGATTCTCTGCCCATCCGCGAAGCAGTTCAGGGCACTGGAGAGCCCCTGCATTGCAAGAGCCCACACAGGGAGGCAAGGCCTAGGACCCTTCACCTGCTCAGACAGCGCCTCCAAGTCCGTTGGTAGAGCGGTGAGCCCCGGGCTCTTGGATCTGCTTCCTTTGCACCTTTGCTGCCTTTCAAAACATGCAGGGATGGGCCACAGGGTCAGCATGTCACTGGGGTACTCCATGAGGCAAGCTCTTTCTATGCTTTGTAACACTGGCCGTAGACGCAGCAAACCAGCACAGGGGCAAGTTGAGGCCTGGCGGCCAGGACAGTTGGGGGGTAGAATGATCGGTCAGCCTAGAAACTTGTCGACGGCCACGAGGCTGCTGAGCCACCCGGCAGCGTTGCCAAGTGAGCCCAATTCAGTCGCCTCACGATCTGGTGGGTCCCATCCAAGCCTCGGCAGATGCATGCAGGCTTGTCCTGTGCTCCCTGAGAACAGGCAGGAGGGTAGGACGGGACTGACTAGGTACGAGAAATGCCTGGATGCGTTGAAAGCCGGAATGTGTTTTTAATCGCTCAGCAGCGCTCAGGGAGATGGGGATGTTGGTAAATCCAGGCAGCCTCCACCTGAAGGCACCGTCTTACCTGACTTCTTTCTTAAACAGAAGCGAACTTTAATTTTCAGCCTAAGGGAGGACTCAGGGAGAAGACGATCAAATAAGGAAACTCCCTGAAAGTAAAAGTTAGGTTTATTGATTACACTGGGGGCATTTTGCTGAGGCACAGTGTACAACGTAACAGGACAGGTGGAGTCTATAAAAATTGGAGGATGAGCCTACAATCAAGATTTGACAATTTTGTGTTATGAGAATGAACAGACATACAATGAATATTGTCATTTAATTCATAGATCTACTGAGCCTTTTATTCATAAAGGAAGGATCCAGGCTAGAAGGTGGAGAGAAAGAAACTCAAAAGGGGCCCAAGGTGAAACCTGTCAATTTGTGGTTTCGCATATGATCCTGGTGATGGCAGCCACACCCCGACATGCCTCGGAAAGTTTTTATTTTCCTTCTTTTTTCCCCACAGCCAAGAAGGTAGGAGCCTGATGTACCCTGTAAATGTGAAGAGGAAACTCAGAGCATATTGCATGATTTGTGTCTGAACAGACCCCTGTAGTCTGTGTATCCAAGGCTCCTACGGAAGTGATATATCAGAAGATATATGTTCCGTTAAGAAATTGAGTGCTTAGAAGGCAAGGAACTGGGCAGGGTTCCATATGGAGCCTGAGATGTTATGGGCTTTCTCAGAAAGCACGAAGTTCTGTGACACATAAGGAAGGTCCATAAACCCAGAGATGGCCTCAAAGACCAGGGCTTCTGACCTGTTGAGAGCTGAGAAACAGGAGTGAGCCTACTGGCATTTGATTAGTGCCGACAAGTTAATAAAATAGTTGGAAGAATACACAAAGAGGGGATGCAAAAGAAGGGTCTGAGGGAAGGTAAGAGGATTAAAGCTGCAAAAACATTCCTCTAATGGATTTCTCAAACACACCAGCCAACAGGCAAGGGCAGGTGTCCTGTCAAGCCATTTCCCCCAGGAAACCTGATCCAACGTTCTGCAGCGAGGCCTGAGGCCTGCTAACCCCATTTGTAACGGAAGGGCCTGCCCCCTTATTCCCAGCAAGGTGCTCTGAGCAGCCCAGGGACTCACCAGGAAACTGGCTTTGCAGACAAAGGGGCCTGAGAACAGGCTGCTTTCCTTCATATGCAGCCAACTGGATCTCCCTGCATCTGCCTCTCGTCTGGTGGCTGATTAGGCTGTTATTGATCACAAAGCCTCTGACCCTGCCTGGCCTCCTTCCTGCCCAAAACTGCTAGAAAAGGGGGTGCTCTGATTTTCAGATCGTCCATCACTTCATTACTCTGCCTTTGATCCCTTTTTAGTGAAACTCAACTTTTGCTCCAGCAGCCAAATTGGGAGCATTTGTCTAGTGAAGCAACAGCTAAAGCTTAAGCTTTGGTGGGAGGACAGGGCCAAGGACCCAACTGCTGCTTATTTGTTTTGAAGCCAGGAGGCTCGCCTGCCAGTCGGCCCTTGTGGAGAGCTGGAAGCCCAGCTGGGGTGTCCTGGGTCCTGCCCGCATGGGCTGTCGTGCCCATGTTGGCATCAGAACAGAGGGGCCGTCTGCCGCATGGCTGACCAACGCCCCCGCTATCGCACACACAGCCTGCTGTCTCCAAGGCAGCAGTGGATTGTCAGAGCGTGCAGAAGGCACCAAGAGAGGGGCTTAAGGGGGAGTGCATAGTGTTATCTAATGTTGGGGCACTGAGGTGGGTACATGGAGGACAGCGTGCTCCGTGCACAGATAAGACCTCAGTTACAATTGGGCAGAAGCCAAGGGCTAAGCTGGAGATGGCGTTCTGATCCCAGACACGTTTCAGTTGCTCACATCTTTCTTGCAAAATGATCTGTTAGGCTTAAGTACATTCTTGCTTGAGGCAGATTTTCTTAGAATGAGGTAAAGGAGGAGGGTGAAACAAAAACTCAGAAACTCTTGGTGGAGTAGTTTTTAGATTTATTAGAGCATGCATGAGAGTGCTTCTCAGTGACTGAGGAATTTTCCAGGTGCCCCTGAGCTCACAGTCGCTCACAGCTCACTGTGGGGAGCCTCCTGACTTGGCAGGTAGGGCACACCCTGTGCTGAGGAGGGTTAAGGCCTTTGCATTGCTGAAGTGCCTTGCTTGGGAAAGCAGATAGCAACATCCAGCTAGAACACACTGAGCACAGGCAGTCCCCCCTTCCCACAGTCCATACCTTCCTTCTCTCTGGGAGAAAACACATCCGCTCTCTTGGCTGAGAGGCTCAGCCAAGACTGGGCTACATATTTTGTGGGGCTCAGTGCAAGGTGAAAGTCTTCCAAGCACAGGGCCCGGCACAGCTGCACAGTGTGCATGCCCACCAAGCTGGCCTTGGGCACAGCCTTCCAAACTAGTCACTCAACAAGGACTAAGTGAGCATGGTGCATCCTGAAGACGGTGCAGTGGGGCTTGGGGCGGGGGCATGGAGTGCAAAATTAATAGGTTGCCCGCTAGGAATTTGCAATTTAGTTTGGGTTGGTTATCACCAACACAAAATTAAATAATGATGAGATAATTCTTTAAAAGCCCAGAAGGCCCTGCACCCACCCAAAGGAAGGAATCCATGAGAGAGCTCACCTTGACCCGCAGGAACCACTGGTTCAGGCTGGAAAGCAAAATGGGGCCATAGAGATGAATCAGGCATTCTGTCATTGTTTTTGCCACACTACTCAGTCAACAGCATGTATTTCTTCTAGTGTATTTTTCATTTCAGTTATTGTTCAACTGATTGGTTGTTCTTTATATTTTCTAATTCTTAGTTAAAAACGTCTTGTAACTTCTTGCTCTATGCATCCATTCTTTTCCCAAGTTCTTGGATCATCTTTACGATCATTACTCAGAACTTTTTCTCTGGTAGATTGCCTATCTCCACGTCACTCAGTTGTTCTTCTGGGGTTTTATCTTGTTCCTTTATCTGGAACATATTCCTCTGTCGTGTCATTTTGTCTAAACTTCTATTTGTGTTTTTATGTATGTGGAAGGTTAGGTATGTTTCTCAGCCTTGGAGAAGTGACCCTCAGTAGGGGATATCCTATGTATCCCAGCAGTACACTCCCCTCTCGTCACCTCGTGGCCAGGGACCAGCTGGTCCCAGGGTAGGTCCAGACCTGTGTTTTTGGACTCAGTTCTGCAGGCTATGTGACTGTTTTTCTTGCTTCTGGTGTCTGCCCCCCCGGTGGGTGAGGCTGGTCTAGAGGCTTGTGCAGGCTTCCTGGTGGGAGGTGCCAGTGCCTGCCCACTGGTGGGTGGAATTGGGTCTTGGCCATCTGGTGGGCAGGGCTGTGTCAAGGAGCATGTTTAGAGGTGGCTGTGTGCTCAGGAAGTCTTTAAGCAGCCTGTCTGTTGATGGGTGGGACTGTGTTCCTGCCCCCTTGGTTGTTTGGCAGAGGTGTGCCAGCACTGGAGCCTGCAGGCTGTTGGGTGGGGTCAGGTCATGGTGCTAATGACCCAAGCAAGATGTCAGCCTTCAGATGAGTAATCCCGATACGTTTGCCACCAGCTTTTATGTCCCAAGAAAGAGCCACAGCCACCCACTGCCTCCCCAGGAGACCCTCCAAGACCAGCAGGTAGGTCTGGCCAAGGCTCCTATGAAGTCACCGCTTTTGCCCTGGGTCCCAGTGCACACAAGACCTGTGTATGTCCTCTAAGAGTGGATCTCTGTTTCCCCCAGTCCTGTGGAGCTCCTGCGATCAAGCCCCACTGACCTTCAAAGCCAAATGTTCTGGGGTCTCCTCCTCTCGATGCCAGACCCCCAAGCTGGGGAGCCTGACATGGGGCTCAGAACTCTCTCTTGTTCCCGTGGGAGAACTTCTGTGATATAATTATTCTCCAGTTTGTGGGTTGCCCACCTGGGGGTATGGGATTTGAATATATCTCAAGTGTGCCCCTACTACCATCTTGTTGTGGTTTCTTCTCTGTCTCTGGATGTAGAATATGTTTTTTTGGTAGGTTCCAGTCTTTTCTACTGATGGCTCTTCAGCAGTTAGTTGTGATTTTGGTGTGCTCGTGGGAGGAGGTGAGCTCAAGGTCTTCTACTCTGCCACCTTGTCCCGACCAACAGCATGTATTTCTTATTCCACATTTATTACACCTATTTTACCTCTTTCCTGTGACCCTGGAAGTAATCACTCAAGAAACATTCTATTTTCAAAATATCCAAACTTAGATAAAGGTTGGCCACATTTGGATAAAAGGTTCATGGAAAATTTGTTGTGCTAAGCCCTTGAGCTCATACTATAGACCCAACTCAACTATGAAATTTGAGTTCACAGGCAACATGCATGGGCATCTTGTACCTGACTTGAGTGTTCCAGCTCCAAGATAGTCACTCATTGGTCATTCAGCATTCACTGAGCATCTACTTGCGCCAGGTACTGGTTAGGTTCAGAGGACATATACATGAAGAAGACTTGGTCCCTGCCCCTAAAAAGTTCACAGTTGAATATTGGAATCAAGGGGACAGTGATCCTTTCACAGAAATAAAAGGGCTTTCCTGCCCCACTCTGGCTTGGCTTGACTAAGAACTTCTTGAAAGTTCCATTAAATGGGAAACCTCTTGACCTCACTGAGTGCCTTGATTGCTGAGCTCTCCTCTGGTGACAGTAGTTTGTTTTTGGTAATTAGCTCATGTCTTCTGTGAGAAACCTGATTCCCACCGCTCCTTTTGCCTTGTCTGGGAACCAACCACACAGGCAGGTGGAGTCTTGCCGTGAACTGCAGTTACACTGAGATGGTATCAGTTCTCAGCCATCAGAATGTGGTGTGGTCAGCACTCAGAGATGGTGCCTCCAGGGCTTTCTGAGTACCTTTATGGAGAGAGTGTCTGGGTAAATATTTTCATCTCTCTTATCTTATTCTCTATTAGTTTTATTTCCTCTCTTAAATTAAATTCAGCCACAATCCTGAAAACCAAATTTGGAATGCGGTTTTGTTGCACAAATGGCCCATTTTGTTCAGCAACAGCAGTGATTTGGCTCAAAGAGAGTTTTGTTGTTTGGACCGTTGGATTGTTTAGGAAACATCCTGCTTTGGTTCCAGATGGATCTCCATCCTCTCCAGTTTAAATCCCAGTCTTCCTGCCCCTGAGCTAAGTCAGGAGAGACTGCAGCCTGGTGTCAGGACCCTCGGCTCGCCCGCATTCCACTGCCATTAAGCCACACTGGGGACATCCCTCTTTGCCTTAGAAAATCCTTCAGGCATCCACAGATCCCCATCCTTAGCCCTGAGAAAGAATTAGCCATGACATGACATGGAGTCGGCTTTCTGAATCTGCAGGTGGAAAATCCGAGGATACGGCAGGCCGACTGTAATCGTTGTCCAGCACAATTTTATATAAGGGACTTGAGTATCCGCCGATTTTAGTATCCACTGGGGTACCTGGAACCAATCCCCGAGGATACTGGGGAGGACTGCATAGCTCCTGGGTAGCAGGAATCAGCCTTCTGGTTGTAACCACCGTTAGCAATTGAGCAGAATCTCGGGCCTTTCACTTTTCGCTGTGGATGTCTGAGGAGAAGGCGATTCTTGATTGAACTGGAAAACAGACAAAAGCATTCTCTATCGTTGTTCCTTTTAGTCTCCACGAGCTGTGCCGGGACATCTGTGCCTTGACTATGACCCATTTCCAGCCAGGCTCAGTGGGGCCGATGGGCCTAGCCAACTTGCCCCCCATGTCAGTATAACAAAAGAGGCTGGTCTGCGTCACAGGCACCACTTCATGGAATTGTCTGCACCCCGCCCCCTCAACTTATATACACCCAGCTGAGCTCCCCATGCAGTGACACGGGCCACACATTCCCTCCTGTAAACTCCTCTAGACACCAAAAGGTTGGAGCAAGGACTCGGAGCACCCCCAGAGCACCCCGAGTGTGTGAGCTTCTTGCAGCTGTTGATTGTGACTAAAGACACTGAGGCACAAGCCCACCCTGAAATGTGGCCCTGTCTGCCTCTCTCCTGCATCGAGGCCCAACCGGCCCCTTCCCTTCTCTCCACAGATCTCCAGGACTTCAAGTTAGACGTGCAGCATGTGATTGAAGTCGATGAGGGGAACACGGCGGTCATCGCCTGTCACCTTCCTGAGAGCCACCCAAAAGCCCAGGTCCGATACAGCGTCAAACACGAGTGGCTGGAGGCCTCCAGAGGTGAGCGAACAAGCAGGAGCCCCGCGGCCGGGGCCAGGAGGGAAGCTGGCCGTCTCTGCAGGGCTTCCCAAACCCCTGTCCCCATGCTCGTCAGCTGTCTTCTGCCCTGATATTTAGCCCCGCGGGATCCTGAAGGGACTGGCCTCTGTTGTGGAGGTCCCCTGAACCTGTCGCGAGGAATCTCTTCATCCTTTGAGGCCCTGGCAGATGCTGCTGAGCTGCTGCCATTGGATGAGGGCTGAGACTCTCCCTATGCAGGCTCCCTGCCACCAGGCACACACAGGAGGGCTGCCTGACGGACCAGACATTCCTGGAGCTGTGGGGTTCCCTGGTGGGAGACAGGGGCTCTTCCCCGCACAGCAGGGCAGTCTTTAGTGGAACTTGAAATATTCCCTCTCCCCATCTTCCTGGTAACGCAACCGTCTCAACAGTCACAGCTTCCTGCTAAGTGGACGTGACAGCTGGTCCAGCGGCGACCAAGCTTTCGTCCACAGAGTGCCAGCGGGGAGAGAAGCGCTCTCTCAAGGCCAAGTCAGCTACTTTCCACAAGTGACCTGCACTCAAGGCCAAGTAGACCCTATGGCTGGACCCGACACTTCAAAATGTGTACCTTTTTAAATGTCCTAGAGATTTTAAAATATCTTTGTTAACCTTCTGGTTATGAAAGGGGAGTATATGTTTACTATAGAAAATACAAAAAACTTTTTTTTTAAGGGTAAAAAGCCTAATCCTGCCACTCAGAAATAACCGGAGACTGAGAAGAGTATGAATGTCTACTGTCCCTAGCAGAAGCCTGGCAGTAGCCCCTAGAGAAGGCCTGCCCATCCCACAAGAGTCAAGGGCTTTTTCCTTTCCATCTGGCATTTGCCTAAGCAGCTCACACCTGGGGCGGCCCAGTGACAGGCAGGTACCAGACTCAATGAGCCTAGACTGCAGGGACATCCAGATTGCCAAGGGCAGGCCCCCAGGAAGCTCAAAGCTGATGACCAGTGCTTTGCCTGCCAGGAAGCTAAACACCAGCCCAGTCACCAAGTGTACTGTGAGTCGCTGTGTATCTGTCTCCTGTGGAAAGAAGCTGAACTCAGCCCTGGGACCCCCACCCCCATGGCACCCCTGGTCCAGAAGCAGACAGAACCTAGTAGGCCAGTGATGCAGGGGGAAGGGCTTCAGTGGTATTCATGGAGAAGGGTGGGGCTTGGGGGTTAGAATATCCCTCCCTGGCTGCAGAAATTCAACGGTGAGATGGCTCAGAACTGTGACCATGACAGAGACTGATGGGAAATTCTGAGGTCAATTCCCTCCTTCCTGGTGGCCTGCAGGAATGATCAGCTCATCTCCCCTGAATGCAGCACGGGCCTCTCAATCCTTACAAATGGCTCTGAGGCAACACACATCATGCTGTTTCACAAATGAGGAAACAGGATCTGAGAGGTTAATTAACTTGCCCAAGATCACACAGTTAGTATGCGGCCATCCAGAGCTTGAGTCCAGGTCTGGCAGATCCCAAATCCTGCCCCCTTTCCATGGCACCCAAGCTCCCTTAAAAGTTATAAAATGCTCTTCCACAGACCTATGTATGAACTTGGGATGGTGGTGGGGTGTCATCCAGCCAGTCTGGTAGCTGGTTGGTTAGTGTCACTTCTGACACTTCTGCCCCACTAGGTGTGAGATTTTATGGGGAGAATAGCATTTTCAGTTTGGGCTTGTTGGAATTCAGATATACAACTTCTGACTTGTGCCCTACCTGCCCCTGACCTTTGCGGGAGCTGCTGAGTGCAGTATTCTGGGCCCAAATTCATCCCTGTCCTCTCTTCAGATAACTACCTGATCATGCCGTCGGGGAACCTCCAGATTGTGAACGCCAGCCAGGAGGACGAGGGGATGTACAAGTGCGCTGCCTACAACCCAGTGACCCAGGAAGTGAAAACCTCGGGCACCAGTGACAGGCTGCGCGTGCGCCGTAAGGGGAGGGTCTCATTGATGGAGGGGGGCTGGGGCTGGCGGGGCATCCGGCACGTGTTGTGTTGATGCTACTGCTCCACTGCTGTCTCATTTCTTCCTCGTGACAGCTCTCTGCAGGAGGACCTTGGTTCCCCTAAGGCAACCAGAGCCCAAGGGAATTAGTATCTTGCCCCACTTGACATAGGTCATAAGCCCCTGAAGAGCTGTTGGATTCCAAATCCACAGTCTCCAGGCTGCCCCCTGGGGCTGGGCCACCTGAGGCAGGCGGAGGGGATCCTCTGCACCCCGTCCTGGTCCTACACGCTGTCCTTCCTCTCCTTGCCCCTCCAGGCTCCACTGCTGAGGCTGCCCGCATCATCTACCCGCCAGAGGCCCAGACCATCGTTGTCACCAAAGGCCAGAGTCTCATCCTAGAGTGTGTGGCCGGTGGGATCCCACCCCCGAGGGTCACCTGGGCCAAGGATGGGTCCAGTGTCGCCAGCTACAACAAGACACGTTTCCTGCTGAGCAACCTCCTCATCGACACCACCAGTGAGGAGGACTCCGGGACCTACCGCTGCATGGCTGACAACGGGGTTGGGGATCCCGGGGCCGCGGTCATCCTCTACAACGTCCAGGTGTTCGGTGAGTGTCTTCTGTAGTCCTTCTCCTCCTCGGCCTTCTCTTATCTGCACGGCCTCTCTAGAAGCTCATAAGCTGAGGCTCAGACAGGGTCACGTGCCTTGTGAGAGGTCACGGGCCAAGTGAGTGATGGAGGAGAACTGAGAGAGTGGGAGGCCTTGGATCCCAGGGGCCAGGGTGCAGGGGCCCGGTCGCCCTTCCCTGTCAAGGCTCTGATGGAGGCGACATGGGACCTTTTCTCTCTCTACCAACGTCATGGGGAGGGAGGGAGCCTTGCCCAACAGCAGTCCCCTCCCCAGCCTGTCTGGGCCTGGATGGAAGGGCTCAGCCTTTCTTACCTCTGCTCTGGTTTCCTGGCAGAACCCCCCGAGGTCACCATGGAGCTGTCCCAGCTGGTCATCCCTTGGGGCCAGAGCGCCAAGCTCACCTGTGAGGTGCGAGGGAACCCCCCGCCCTCCGTGCTGTGGCTGAGGAACGCCGTGCCCCTCACCTCCAGCCAGCGCCTCCGACTGTCCCGTAGGGCCCTGCGGGTGGTCAGTGTAGGGCCCGAGGATGAAGGCGTCTACCAGTGCATGGCCGAGAATGAAGTCGGGAGCGCCCACGCTGTGGTCCAGCTGAGGACCGCCAGGCCAGGTGAGTGCAGCCCAAGGGTCTGAGATTCCAGCTGAACATTTATAGAACCCTTTTCTCAAATGGAATCCAGCTTAAAACCCCAGTATATAAAATAAATAAAAGTGGCTTTTCGTTGTAAGTTTAAATTTACATTGACTTCCTAATAAGTCAGAAGTGCAGATTTTCAGTAGTGCAGATGACCCATTTAAATACTGTATTAAAAAAAAAAACAAAAACCTTTTAAATTAGTTTGCAGAACCTGGGGCTTCCTAGAGTTCCGTGGAACCCAGCTGGCCAGCCACTGGTCTAGCACAAAGAAAAGCACCTCTGTCTTTCTTAGTTTGATTCCTTTCAGTTGACATCTACATGGATTGAGCAGTTGCTATCTGCTCAGCACTGGGCTAGGCAATGAGGGGGATGCAGAGACCCTACTTTTCCTAGGGAGGAAATAAAACTTACCGCAGAAGCAACTGGAGAAAAATACAGCAAGGAGTAATGCTGTCTCGTCTTTATCAGGAACCAGGCTCCTGCGCAGGAGGTCAGGTAGCAGAAGCTAGTGTTGGCGGAGTCTGTGGACGCTTCCTGAAGGAGGAGCGGCCCCTCCTGCCTCTGAGAGTCTCAGACGTATTTACATTCACAGTTCACACCTCCAGGTCCCCTCAGTGGAGCAGGGAGAGACCCACACTGTCCCATGGTGTAGATCCCACAGTGAAGGGGTCACGTCCCCACACCCGCACAGAATGTGAGAAAGAGGATTCAGGCTCCTGCACCGCAGGAGCACACTGAGGTGGTTCGCTCAGACGCACCTGGTGCAGACACAGGAAAGCAAGCCGGCGGCAAGAAGCCCAGGCAGGGGCGTCCGGCTGCCTTTCCCTGTGGCCAGGCTGGGGCACAGCCCTCTACCCCCATGGAGCCTGGCTGTGTGTCCAGTGGGCTGATGGTCACCTCACGGCCTGAGCCAGGGGCTCTTCCTGCCCTGGCAGCCCTTCCCTCTGACGTCTCCCTGTTCTCTCCGTGGAGACAACAGCTGAGCAGGTGGCCGGGGCACTAAGGGCTCTTCCTTACCTTCTCCTTCCTGCTCTGTCCTCCAGGCACCACCCTGTGGCCATGGCGGGATGCTAAGCCGGCCACTGCCACACCTCCTGTGCCCCCGCCCGGACCCGGAAGCCCTGCGCAGATGCCAAAGGGCCACCCAGGGGTCCTGAGGCCTCCGGCGTCGGCGCAGCCAGCGCCCTTGTCGTGCCTGGGAGAGCAGGGGCAGACGGCCCCCGCCGAGGCGCCTGTCATCCTCAGCTCGCCCCGCACCTCCAAGACTGACTCGTACGAGCTGGTGTGGCGGCCTCGGCACGAGGGCAGCGGCTGGGCACCGATCCTCTACTATGTGGTGAAACACCGCAAGGTATGGTGTCTGGCGTTACGCCTACCTCCCGCTGAGGCTGGGCAGGGGCCTCCGCCCGCTGCCCACCTCCCTTGAGCTCCTGAAGCCTGGATGAGTCGTCTCCACTGCTGATCGTGACCTTCTGATCCCTGCGGCGAGCTTTCCCACCACCTCCCGGGAAGCTGGTTGTGAGATGGGCATCTGGGGCCCTAAGAGGCCCGGGAAGAAGCTGTGGGTGTGCTTCCAGGTCTGAGCCTCGCGCACCAGCTTCCAGTCCCGAGGAGAGTTCATAGGCTCCCGAGTGACCACCCCCGTCCTCCCCTCTGCCGTTTGTTGTTGATGTTTTGTTTTGTTTTGAATCTAAGTAAGCTCTGCTGGTGCATACCTGCAGGAACCTGGGCGTGGCAAGCTAGCTCTAGAGCCAGGAAAACAAATATCTGTGAGCAAGTGTTTTCTCTGAGGGCTACAAAATACCGCCTCAGTTCTCAGGATTCCTCCTGGCTCAGGTTTGACAAGCAGGCCTTTGAGCTAAAAGCACATCGTGTTGTTCAGACCTCAGCTCTTTCTCCTTGGCAGAAGGAAGTCTGTCCAGGTGGATGTGTTGGGAGCTCTTGGGGGGACCCGGGGACAGAGCTGGGCTGGCCCCCCCTCTTAGACACTCTGCCCTCTGAGGCAGGACGCGGCCCCCAGGCTGCCACCCCCGTTCAAGGCTGCACTCTCACCTGCTGTGACCCCTCAGGGGAGAAGGACATGAAATTCCCCTTAAGAAAATATCCTTGAAAACATTTCTGTTTATCCCAGGTGCATGCTGGTTTTTTTTCCTAAGGCCGTTAGACGGTAGAAAATTATTGTTCTTAATGGATTTTTAAAAATCTTATTTGATAAGTAATAATGTATCATAAATGCCAGTTTTATTATGCATTTCTTTACTTGTTGCTAACAAAAGTGCCATGGGCACTTGGTAGAAAATACGGAAAATAGAGGAATGCGGAACGAAAAGCATTTGTCAACTTGCCTCCCTCTCCAAAAAGAAACAAAACCAGCGAAACTCAGTGAAAGGTGCCGCCTGTGCCCCTGCTCCGGACCCCAATGGCCCTGTCGTTCTGGTCTTCCTCTTAACACGCTCTCCGAGGAGACCTCCAGTCAGGCCAGGTCCACAGAGGCACCTAAGGCAAAGCCGCCTCCTAGGTGGGGGTCGAGAGGGGGCAGTTTCTAATTAACCCTCATAGGCAGCCAGCAAAGGGGGTGGATGAGTTTTTAACAAAAAGCAGTGTTGTTCAGCCCAGGTTATGGGGCAGGGCTGGTCCTAATCCTCACTTCCCCGTGTAACTGGACACCTCGATCGCAGAGTTGGAGACAAAGATCAGGGCAGGCCAAATGCTCGTGGTCCCCAGGAGGCAAGAACCAGCATGAGAGCAAGAATAATATTTTTCGGGCCAATAGGTGGCCATGAAACGGCCTCACCAAGAGGCAGGCTGGCAAAGGCCACACGAGGTGATCCGGAAACGCCAGGCTGAGGCCGCATTCACCCTCTCAGTATGCGTGACAGTGACTAATTACCGTTCCATTTCTTATTTTCATTTCTGAGCCCAGTGGAAGTGAGGCCAGCGCTAGGAAGCAGAGGGAGAAAAGGGGCACAGGGGAAGTGAGAGGACAGTGCCCCGCTGGGTCTGGCTTCTGTTAGGCTCTGGCCCGTGGGGCACTTGGAGCTGTTAGGTGGATATTGCCAAGGCACAATTGTGTCTTGAAAGCAGTTTCATTCTTGAGGGACTAACGTGTCTTCAAGATCATCACACAAGAAAGGGTTTTGAAAGCAAAAATCAGCATTTGGGTTGTGTTTTTTCAGCCCCTCCCCTCTTGCTGGAGACTGGGAGTCACTCAACTCATTTTCACTTTTTCACATGCATGAAGCCAGCTTTCATTTCCTGGTGCATCTGCAGACCCTGGGCTACTGTGTTTGGGTTTCTAGCACCACTGGGGATTCTCAGTTTGTAAAAACTTCTCCCTTTGGAACAAGTCCTGGAAGCCTGACATGAATGAGCCCAGACCATCCCTGTCCCTTGAATAGTAGGTTTTGTTCTATTTTGGAATATTCTGCTTGGGGATAAGAGCTTTTCCTACCAGCTGTTTAATTCCTTCAGCAAACCACAGCTTCAGGCCCCAGCAGGCTCTCGGAGATGTGCACAGTGAGCAGTGAAGTCTGTGTCCTGAAAGGTGGGTGGGTGAGATGAAGCAACCTCTCAGCAATGCCTGTCCGGAAGCCTGGAACTCCTTTTTTTTTTTTTCTTTAAAGAGCCAGGAATTTGAAGCCATTCAAGATTAATCTCTAATGGTTACAGTTCATCCACGGTTTTTAAGTTCTAAGCAAGGCCTGAGGGCAGGAGCAGGAAAAGGAGGATTGAAATCCTCACTGAGCGGAGGAAGAGCGGGGGCGGCATGTACTTGTTGGGAACCTACTGTGTGCCAGCTTCAGTGCTCCACACGTCACATAAATCATCGGATTTAAACTTCGGAGTAACCTGAGAGGTTTTATTTGCTTCATTTTCGAAAAGAAAAGCTTAGGGATCAGAAAGATTAGGGAACTTGCTCAGGGTTACACAGCTGGTAACCTGTGTGTGGTAAGAGACACAATCCAGATTTGAACCCAGGATGTTCTGGCTCCCAGACTTCCTTTCTAGGGTAGGTTACGATTATGAGCTTGATCTCTGGAGTCAAGTCAGGGTTTCTACGCTCACTGGCAATGTGGTCTTAGACAAATCACTCATCTCTCTAAACCTTAGTCTCCGCGTTAGTGAGGTGGGAACAATATTAACACCCATCTCTTGGGCTGTTGTCGTGGAAGCGTGTTATGGTGCATACAATGTGCTTAGTCGCTGATTTCCCAGCACATAGTAAGCTCTCAAAAAATGTGGCCATTTCTATGCTGCTGCTGCTTTTATCATTCTCATCATCATCTCATTAGAATTTAAACTAAAGGTACTGTGTTTGTTTGGTTTAAATAGATCAAGGAGAAAGAAAGTTAAATAGGGAGGTTTTTACACTTGATCTTAGCCAAAAGGCCGAGAAGCGATAGGGAGGTTTTTAGAAAGAGAGCGGGTCTTTGGAGAAACTCTCAGCAATGTCAGCTGGGCCTTTTGACCCTCCCCACAGAGTTTTCTTTGATGAGATCATTAGATGAGGGGTCAGGGAGCCTGACTTTATTGTCCCAGCGAGGATGGATATCCCAGAGCCAGCAGGAACCGTCTGCCTTCTGTAGGGCCACCTCTCCCCGAACCTGGCCCATTTCCCCTCCCTTTCTTCTGTCCTCTTGGGCTCAGTTCTGCTTTCCTTGCAACCTACAGCCCACCTGTAGCTCCAGGCCAAGGTGCCGGTCCTTATACCAGCCACCTTCTCCAGCAGGTCACAAACTCGTCTGACAACTGGACCATCTCTGGCATTCCAGCCAGCCAGCACCGCCTGACCCTCACCAGACTCGACCCTGGGAGCTTGTATGAAGTAGAGATGGCAGCCTACAACTGTGCAGGCAAAGGCCAGACGGCCATGGTCACCTTCCGAACTGGTAAGGGTCCAATGTTGCCCCCAGCTTGGGGTTTCCATGGGCCTGAGCAGTCCTACCACGCCAGGTGGGCGTCCTGCTCACTTTGCCCCAGCTTTTCACCTTGAACTTTATCTTCCTTTCAGCTCCTGCCTCCCTCTGGTCTGCATGCCTAGGCTGAGGTCCCACCTCACATCAGGACAGGCACCAGCTGGCCTCTGGCATCCCTTTGCCCCTTTCACACTTGGGGGCCACGTGCAATCCCATGACTGTCAGGCAGAGCTGGAAATCAGACCACACTTCCAGTGTCCTCTATTATTTCCATGGTCTTGTTAGACCCCCTGGCAGAGCTTTAGGCGGAAAGGACTCTGTGGAAAGAGACACCTAATGCACACTCCCTCTCGTGCTGATCTCAACCCATTTCTACCCAGGACGGCGGCCCAAACCTGAAATCATGGCCAGCAAAGAGCAGCAGATCCAGAGAGATGACCCTGGAGCCAGCCCCCAGAGCAGCAGCCAGCCGGACCACGGCCGCCTGTCCCGTAAGCCCCCGGCAGCCCCGAGGGCGGGGATGACGAGCAGTCAAAACTGGAACCAGGTCCACCGCCTCAGAAGGCTCACTGCTGCAGGTTGAATGGGGTCTTGAGTCCCAGAGTCCTTGTGACATTTTCCTGGCCTCTCCCCAGTTAACCACAGCGAGGAGATATGGATTGGAGCTTTTCAAGGGCTCCTCCCAGGAGAGAGTGACCCAGAGAGCCCTAGGAAGATCTGATGCGGCCACCAGGGGGTGAGGGCTGTGGGGTGAAGCTGGCCCCCATCAGGAACAGGCCAGGTCTAGTCACATTACAACCATCTTCTCATCATGTCCTTTCCTCCCGCTTCCTTCCTCCCTTGGGTATGGTCTCCTGCAGCCCCAGAAGCTCCAGACAGGCCCACTATCTCCATGGCCTCTGAGACCTCAGTGTATGTGACCTGGATTCCGCGTGGGAACGGCGGCTTCCCCATCCAGTCCTTCCGAGTGGAGTACAAGAAGCTGAAGAAAGTGGGGGACTGGATTCTGGCCACCAGCGCCATCCCTCCCTCCCGGCTCTCGGTGGAGATCACAGGCCTAGAGAAAGGTAGGGCCCTGGCCACTGCCCTCCCTGGTCCCCTGGCTGCCCCCGGCCCCCTGGAGGAGAAGGGAAGCTTTGGAGGGTCTTCTCTCTGCTTGTCGTCCACCCACCACCAGGCTCCTGTGGCCACTCTTGGTCGTGTTACCTCAGTCCCACAAGGCCTTCCTTCTCCCTCCCTCTCTCCATAATTGGTCCCAAGCCACCTCCTGTGTGGCTCCTCCTTTTTTTTTTTTTTAATTTTAACTTTTTATCTTATATTGGAGTACAGTTGATTAACAATGGTTTGTTAGTTTCAGGTGTACAGCACAGTTATACATATATCCTTTTTCAAATTCTTTTCCCGTTTAGGTTACATAATATTTTTTTAAAAACTTTTTATTTTATATTGGAGTATAGCCGATTAACAATGTAGTGATAGTTTCAGGTGCACAGCAAAGTGACTCAGCCATACATCTACATGTATCCATTCTCCCCCAAACTCCCCTCCCATCCAGGCTGCCACATAACATTGAGCCGAGTTCCCTGCGCTATACAGTAGGTCCTTGTTGGTTATCCATTTTAAATACAGCAGTGTGTACATGTCAATCCCAAACTCCCTAACTGTACCTCCCCCGCCCCACCCTTCCCCTCTTGTCTTGTCAGTCTGTTTCTGTTTTGTAAGTAAGTTCATTTGTATCTTTTTTTTTTTTTTGGATTCCACATATAAGGGATACCATATGATATTTGTCTTTCTCTGACTTAACTTCACTCAGTATGACAATCTCTAGGTCCATCCATGTTGGGGCAAATGGCATTATTTCATTCTTTTTTATGGCTGAGTAATATTCCATTGTATATAAGTACCACATCTTCTTTATCCATTCCTGTCAATGGACATTTAGATTGCTTCCACGTCTTGGTTATTGTAACCAGTGCTGCAGTGAACATTGGGGTGCATGTATCCTTTCGGACCATGGTTTTCTCCAGATATATGCCCAGGAGTGGGATTGCAGGATCATATGGTATAGCTCTATTTTTAGTTTTTTAAGGAACCTCCATACTGTTCTCCATAGCAGTTATACCAATTTATATTCCCACCAACAGTGCAAGAGATTTCCCTTTTCTCTGTGTGGCTCCTTTCTAATGAGGGTAGGAGTGCTTGAGTCCTTTGGGGCTTGCTTTTGGGGAAGGGCTGCCCAAAAGATCCCTCCAGGTCCTGAGCCTGGATGGGCTGAAGGGGAGGGAGATGGTGTCTCCCAGCCCCCAGGTTCAGTGAGTGTCTCTCCCCAGGCACCTCCTACAAGTTCCGAGTCCGGGCTCTGAACATGCTGGGGGTGAGCGAGCCCAGCGCCCCCTCCCGGCCCTACGCTGTGTCAGGCTACAGCGGCCGCGTGTACGAGAGGCCCGTGGCAGGCCCTTACATCACCTTCACCGATGCCATCAACGAGACCACCATCATGCTCAAGTGGATGGTAAGTGGCCTGGCGCAGCCAGCAGCGGAAGACGGTGCTGAGCTCCATGTTGGGCGGGAGCTGGACGCTGCAGCCCAGGCAGGAAGGAATCACCTTTCTCCCTTGGCTCATCCTAGGCTGCCACCCCTTTAAGTGTTCCTCCACCTTCGTACCTGGGAATTGGGCCAGAGGGACTCAACCTCACAATACCCGGGAAGCTTCAGAGGGGACTTAAGTCTTTGAAGAAATGACCATTTGTTTCTTGTCTCCAAAAGTTGGGGACTCCTAGGCTAAATAAAATAATGAATGATCGCTACAGCACTATCCAGAGAGCCTTGGGGAGATCATCAGAAATGTGTGTCAGGGTCTCCAGTGAATTTTTTTTAAATTTTTATTGGAGTATGGTTGCTTTACAGTATTGTGTTAGCCTCCACTGCACAACAAAATGAATCAGCCATACACACAAAGATATCCCCTCCCTTTTGGAATTCCCCTCCCATTTCGGTTACCACAGTGCATTAGGTAGAGTTCCCTGTGCTATACAGTATGTTCCCATCAGTTGTCTATTTTATACATAGTATCAATAATGTATATGTGTCAATCCCAGTCTCCCAATTCCTCCCTCCCACCCCTTTCCCCCTTGGTATCCATACATTTGTTCTCTACATCTATGTCTCTATTTCTATTTTGCAAATAAGATCATCTATACCATTTTTCTAGATTCCACATATATGCATTATTACATGATATTTGCTTTTCTCTTTCTGACTTAACTTCACTCTGTATGACACTCTCTAGGTCCATCCCCATCTCTACAAATGACCCAATTTCGTTCCTCTTTATGGCTGAGTAATATTCCATTGTATATATGTACCACATCTTCTTTATCCATTCCTCTGTCGACGGGCATTTAGGTTGCTTCCATGTCCTGGCTATTGTAAATAGTGCTGCTATGAACATTGGGGTGCATGTGTTTTTCTGAATTACGGTTTTCTCTGGGTATTATGCCCAGTAGTGGGATTGTTGGGTCATATGGTAGTTCTATTTTTGGTTCCTTAAGGGACCTCCATACTGTTTTCCATAGTGGTTGTATTAATTTACATTCCCACCAATAGTGTATGAGAGTTCCCTTTTCTCCACACCGTCTCCAGCATTTATTGTTTGTAGATTTTTTGATAATGACCATTCTGACCTGTGTAAGGTGATACCTCATTGTAGTTTTGATTTGCATTTCTCTACTAATTAGTGATGTTGAGCATCTTTTCATGTGTTTCTGGCCATCTGTATGTCTCCTTTGGAGAAATGTCTATTTAGGTCTTCTGCCCATTTTTGGATTGGGTTGTTGTTTTTTTGATATTGAGCTGTATGAGCTGCTTGTATATTTTGGAGATTAATCCTTTGTCCGTTGATTCGTTGGCAAATATTTTCTCCCATTCTGAGGGTTGTCTTTTCGTCTTGTTTATGGTTGCCTTTGCTGTGCAAAAGCTTTGAAGTTTCATTAGGTCCCATTTGTTTATTTTTGTTTTGATGTCCATTTCTCTAGGAGGTGGGTCAAAAAGGATCTTGCTGTGATTTATGTCATAGAGTGTTCTGCCTATGTTTTCCTCTAAGAGTTTTATAGTGTCCAGTCTTAAATTTAGGTCTTTAATCCATTTTGAGTTTATTTTTGTGTATGGTGTTAGGGAGTGTTCTAATTTCATTCTCTTACATGTAGCTGTCCAGTTTTCCCAGCACCACTTATTGAAGAGGCTGTCTTTTCTCCATTGTATATTCTTACCTCTTTTGTCATAGATTAGGTGAGCATAGGTGCATGGGTTTATCTCTGGGCTTTCTGTCCTGTTTCATTGATCTATATTTCTGTTTTTGTGCCAGTACCATACTGTCTTGATTACCGTAGCTTTGTAGTACAGTCTGAAGTCAGGGAGCCTGATTCCTCCAGCTACACTGTTCTTAAGATTGCTTTGGCTATTCGGGGTCTTTTGTATTTCCAAACAAATTGTAAAATTTTTTGTTCTAGTTCTGTAAAAAATGCCACTGGTAATTTGATGGGGATTGCGTTCAATATGTAGATTGCTTTGTGTAGTATAGTCATTTTCACAATATTGATTCTTCCAATCCAAGAACATGGTATATCTCTCCATCTGTTTATGTCATCTTTGATTTCTTTCATCAGCGTTTTATAGTTCTCTGAGTACAGGTCTTTTGCCTCCTTAGGTAGGTTTACTCCTAGGTATTTTATTCTTTTTGTTGCAGTGGTAAATGGGATCATTTCCTTAATTTCTCTTTCTGCCTTTGCATTGTTAGTGTATAGGAATGCAAGAGATTTCTGTGTATTAATTTTGTATCCTGCAACTTTACCAAATTCATTGATTAGCTCTAGTAGTTTTCTGGTGGCATCTTTAGGATTTTCTATGTATAGTATCATGTCATCTGCAAACAGTGACCGTTTTATGTCTTCTTTTCCAATTTGGATTCTTTTTATTTCTTTTTCTTCTCTGATTGCCTTGGCTAGGACTTCCAAAACTATGTTGAATGATAGTGGCGAGAGTGGACACCCTTGTCTTGTTCCTGATCTTAGAGGAAATGCTTTCAACTTTTCACCATTGAGAATAATGTTTACTGCGGGATTGTCATATATGGCCTTTATTATGTTGAGGTAGGTTCCCTCTATACCCACTTTCTGGAGAGTTTTTTTTATCATAAATCAGTACTCAATTTTGTTGAAAGCTTTTTCTGCATCTATTGAGATGATCATATGGTTTTTATTCTTTAATTTATTAATGTGGTGTAGCACACTGATTGATTTGCATATATTGAAGAATCCTTGCATCCCTGGGATAAACCCTATTTAATCATGGTATATGATCCTTTTAATGTGCTGTCAGATTCTGTTCGCTAGTATTTTGTTGAGGATTTTTGCGTCTGTGTTCATCAGTGATACTGGCCTGTAATTTTCTTGTTTTGTGATATCTTTGTCTGGTTTTGGTATCAGGGTGATGGTAGTCTCATAGAATGAGTTTGGGAGTGTTCCATCCTCTGCAATTTTTTGGAAGCATTTGAGAAGGATAGGTGTTAACTCTTCCTCTAAATGTCTTACAGAATTCACCTGTGAAGCCATCTGGTCCTGAACTTTTGCTTGTTGGAATGTTTTTAATCACAGTTTCAATTTTATTACTCGTGATTGGTCTGTTCATATTTTCTATTTCTTCTTGGTTCAGTCTTGGAAGGTTGTACTTTTCTAAGAATTTGTCCATTTCATCCAGGTTGTCCATTTTATTGGCATATTGTTGCTTGTAGTAATCTCTCATGATCCTTTGTATTTCTATGGTGTCAGTTGTAACTTCTCCTTTTCATTTCTGATTTTACTGATTTGAGTCCTCTCCCTTTTTTTCTTGATGAGTCTGGCTAAAGGTTTATCATTTTTCTTTATCTTCTCAAAGAACCAGCTTTTAGTTTTATCGATCTTTGCTATCGTTTCCTTCACTTCTTTTTCATTTATTTCTGCTCTGATCTTTATGATTTCTTTCCTTCTACTAACTTTGGGTTTTGTTTGTTATTCTTTCTCTAGTTGCTTTAGGTGTAAGGTTAGGTTGTTTATTTGAGATGTTTCTTGTTTCTTGAGGTAAGATTGTATTGCTATAAGCTTCCCTCATAGAACTGCTTTTGCTGCATCCCATAGATTTTGGGTCATCGCCTTTTCATTGTCATTTGTTTCTAGGTATTTTTTGATTTCCTCTTTACTTTCTTCAGTGTTCTCTTGGTTATTTAGTAGCATATTGTTTAGCCTCCATGTGTTTGTATTTTTTACAGTTTTTTTCTCGTAATTGATTTCTAATCTCAGAGCGCTGTGGTTGGAAAAGATGCTGACTACGATTTCAGTTTTCTTAAATTTACTGAGGCTTGATTGGTGACCCAAGATGTGATCTGTCCTGGAGAATGTTCCATGAGCACTTGAGAAGAAAATGTATTCTGCCACTTTCGGGTAGAATGTCCTATAAATATCAATTAAGCCCATCTTGTCTAACGTGTCATTTAAAGCTTGTGTTTCCTTATTTATTTTCATTTTGTATGATCTGTCCATTGGTGTAAGTGGAGGGTTAATGTCCCCCACTATTATTGTGTTACTGTCGATTTCTCCTTTTATGGCTGTTAGCATTTACCTTATGTATTGAGGTGATCCTATGTCGGGAGCATAGGTATTTACAGTTGTTATATCTTCTTTTTGGATTGATCCTTTGATCATTATGTAGTGTCCTTCCTTGTCTCTTGTAATAGTCTTTATTTTAAAGTCTATCTTGTTTGACATGAGTATTGCTACTCCAGCTTTTTTGATTCCCATTTGCATGGAATATCCTTTTCCATCCCCTCACTTTCAGTCTGTATGTGTCGCTAGGTCTGAAGTGGGTCTCTTGTAGACAGCATATATATAGATCTTGTTTTTGTATCCATTCGGCCAGTCTGTGTCTTTTGGTTGGGGCATTTAATCCATTTACATTTAAGGTAATTATAGATATTTATGTTCCTATTCCCATTTTCTTAATTGTTTTGGGTTTATTCTTGTAGGTCTTCTTTTCTTGTGCTTCCCTCCCAGAGAAGTTCCTTTAGCATTTGTTGTAGCACTGGTTTGGTGGTGCTGAATTCTCTTAGCCTTTGCTTCTCTGTAAAGCTTTTAATTTCTCCATCGAATCTGAATGAGATCCTTGCTGGGTAGAGTAATCTTGGTTGTAGGTTTTTCCCTTTCATCACTTTAAATATGTCCTGCCATTCCCTTCTGGCCTGCAAAATTTCTGCTGAAAAATCAGCTGATAACCTTATGGGGATTCCCTTGTAGGTTATTTGTTGCTTTTAATATTTTTTCTTTGTATTTAATTTTTGTTAGTTTGATTAATATGTGTCTCGGCGTGTTTCTCCTTGGGTTTATCCTGTATGGAACTCTCTGTGCTTCCTAGACTTGATTGACTATTTCTTTTCCCATGTTAGGGAAGTTTTCAACTATAATCTCTTTGAATATTTTCTCGGCCCTTTCCCTTCCTCGTCTTCTTCTGGGACCCCTATAATTCGAATGTTGGTGTGTTCAATGTTGTCCCAGAGGTCTCTTAGACCGTCCTCAATTCTTTTCGTTCTTTTTTCTTTATTCTGTTCCTCGGCAGTTAACTCCACCATTCTATCTTCCAGCTCACTTATTCATTCTTCTGCCTTGGTTATTCTGCTATTGATTCCTTCATATGTATTTTTCATTTCAGTTATTGTATGGTTCATCACTGATTGTTTGTTCTTTAGTTCTTGTAGGTCCTTGTTAAATGTTTCTTATACTTTCCCCATTCTATTTCCTAGATCTTGGACCATCTTTATTATCATTGCTCTGAATTCTTTTTCAGACAGCTTGCCTATTTCCTCTTCATTTATTTGGTCTTGTGGGAGTTTACCTTGCTCCTTTGTCTGCAGAGTATTTCTCTGTCATTTCATTTTGTCTAACCTACTTTGTTTATGGTCTTCTTTCTGCAGGCTGCAGGGTCGTAGTTCTTCTTGTTTCTGTTGACTGCCCCCTGGTGGGTGAGGTTGGTCCAGGGGCTTGTGCAGTCTTCCTGGTGGGAGCGCCTGGTGCCCGTGCTCTGTTGGGTGGAGTTGAGTCTTTTCCCTCTTGATGGGCAGGGCTGCATCAGGTGGTATGTTTTGGGGTGTCCGTGAACTTACTGCAACTTTAGGCAGCCTGTCTACTGATGGATGGGCCTGTGTTCCTGTCTTGCTGGTTGTTTGGTGTGAGGTGTTTAGCACTGGAGCCTGCAGGCAGTTGTGTGGGGTTGAATCTTGGTGTTGATATGGATACCTTCAGGAACGTGCATGCCAATTAATATTCCCTGGGCCCAGGAATTCTCTGGTGATCCAGCGTCCTGGACTCTATGTCCCCACCCTGGAGGCCCGGGCCCAACCCCTGGTTGGGGTCTCCAGTGAGTTTTAAACTCTAGGCCAGGGTAAAATTTCCATCCACCAGTGGTTCTGCTCACACGATGATTTCTCTGCTCCATTGTCAACTTGTTTCTTCTTTCTTCCCTGTAGTATATTCCAGCAAGTAACAACAACACCCCAATCCATGGCTTTTATATCTATTACCGACCCACGGACAGTGACAATGATAGTGACTACAAGAAGGATATGGTAGAAGGTGAGAAACACGTGTGTGAGATAGTTTCCTCTGTTGGCAAGGGGCTCTAGGAGTTGGTGAAAGTAGAAAATGTGGGCTGGCCTGCCCCACATCGTTGGCTCTTTCTTGACACACTTGAGGTCGTTGAGTTCATAAACCCACTTGCTTCGTTCCATGGTGATGGGACAACAGGAACATGGGTGGGAATCTAGAACATTGCCTCCAGTGGGGGCCAAGAAAGCCACACGCATAATCATCATGCTGACTCTCTCTCTGTCTTTCCCAGGGGATAGATACTGGCACTCCATCAGCCACCTGCAGCCAGAGACCTCCTATGACATTAAGATGCAGTGCTTCAACGAAGGAGGGGAGAGTGAGTTCAGCAACGTGATGATCTGTGAAACCAAAGGTGATCTCTTTGGGTTCTCTGATCTTCTCTTGCTCTCCTCCCAGCAGACTAGGGCAAAGTCACTGCTCTGTGTGCCATGCTGGGTATCTCTTCTCCAGAATGACTCCTTATTTTCCAAATATCCCCAAACTTTGTCATCTTAACCCTTCTCTTCCTTTGCCTGTGCTTCGTATTAAGTACGAGCGGGCTGCCATCATGACGGTTTCACGGAGCTTGGGAATTAACTCACACATGAACTCATGGGTTAGAACCCACTCTTAAGTTGGGAGCTTTCTATAAACACTTTATTCCTACAGTAACATTTGGTACTCACATTGGTTAGTTTACTTAATTTAACTACAACCCCATGGGAAAAGAAAGAAACTGAGCATCAGGACATGTTATACCTTGACCAAGGTCAAGGTCACACAACTGGTTAGCAGTGGAGCACACTTTGGGCCAAGTTTGTCTAACTACAAGCCCAGACTCTTTCCCTGCACTAAGACACGTTAAATATATTCATATAATAACTTAATTTTTGCACATTGGTCAAGTGGATAGATATCATTTCCATTTTGCAAATACTGAAAGGTGTATTGCAAAAAAATGTAATCAGGAGAAGATCCCAAAGGAGCAGGGATGGAGCCAAGACAACAATCCATTTTCCTGTCATGGCAACATTCTGTCTCCTGTGTGCCCTTCCTGCCCTCTTCTGTCACGTACGGTGGAGTGAAGGGGCAGATGCACACACAGCCAGCAGTCCTGTGTCGGGACACAGAGTGCCCGGGGCAAAGAACAGAGACTCCACACAGCCTTCACACTGGTCTTCTGGAAGGACTGAACCTTCAGCAGGGTGGAGGCAGTGGCCTGGGGCACAGGACAAGCCTTCACGTAGCTCCACATGGTGGGAGGACGAGAGAGGGCAGTGCGCAGGGAAGAGGCCACGGGCATCAGGGACCCTGTGGGCTGTGAGGTGGAGAAGGGTCGTTGTTGGATTTGATGGTCAGGAAGGGTCACTGGTGACTAGGCAGGAACGGGCTGAGGGGAGAGAACCAGGGCCGCGAAGGAAAGGTGAAGAGAAGCGGTGGGTTTGAGCCTCTTTTCTGAGGGAGCGTAGGGAGGACCAGGGACTGATAGTGTGTTGAGGCTGGGAGAGAGTGAAAGGAGTTCAGCGTAAACCTTGAGGTTTTGAACTTGAAGAGCCACACAGGTGGTGGTGCCATTTTTCGAAATGGGGAAAGCCAGCAGGGAACTTGCTTCCACAAGAAGGGAACAACGTGAACCACTTGGAGGCGTACCTGAGTCTGATTCTTCTGAGATGTTGAAATGCAAGTGTCCCGTGAGGGAAGCAGGTCTCCTGCCCAGGGAGGACCCTGAGTAAGGGTATTTGGCGGTCACTGGGATGTAGGCTGAAATCATGGGAATAGAGGGAAGAAGAAGACAGAGTGTAGACTGAGACGGACCAGGAGGACTTCTCAGTGTCTGAGGCAAAGACAGGAAGAAAAGGGCAAGAAGAGAGAAATGTAAGCAGCAGCGGTCAGAGAGGTTACGGGAAACCCAGAAGACTGTAGTATCAGAAAGTCATTGGGGGAGGACAGCTGCGAAGAGGAGTTAACGATGTCAGATGCATCCTGATAACAGCAAAAGCCAGATGCCGAGGTTGCCACCTCGTAAACTTTTGGATTGACATTTCTCTAGCACTGTCAGGCCTAGTGAGCCCCGAACCCCATCTCCCTGCTCTGCACCCCAGCTCAGACCTAGGATTTCACATCTCTCGATGCACCCAGGAATAGCAAATTCACGGGAAAGTTCTTCCATTACCAGTTCTTTCTGGTTTCAGGTACTTTTTATATTTTCTTCCAAAAGTTCCCCAGCTATGCTTCTAGAAAACCCCTACACCACTTCTGCCCCCAAAGACCCAGTCTGCCCCTAGTGCTTGGTGCACAAATATCTCAGGGTGTTTTTTGAAGTATAAGGCTCAAGTCTCTTCAGTGCCGCCCAATTTCACATTAGATGTCAATTTCATGCTGGGCTTGGATACCACACTCATCCACCAGAGGCCCTGTCTTATAAGTTTGACCCCATTTCTCACACCCATGGAATCAGGATATTGTTTTCCTATTTTTCATGAAAGAAATGTCAAAGAAATAGAGGCTGAAATGAGTTTTGTCTCAATTAACAGCCCGGAAGTCTTCTGGTCAGCCTGGTCGACTCCCACCCCCAACTCTGGCCCCGCCACAGCTACCACCCCATGAAACCATAGAGCGGCCGGTGGGCACAGGGGCCATGGTGGCCCGCTCCAGTGACCTGCCCTACCTGATTGTCGGGGTCGTCCTGGGCTCCATCGTCCTCATCATCGTTGCCTTCATCCCCTTCTGCTTGTGGAGGGCCTGGTCTAAGCAAAGTGAGTGAATGACCATCCTCAACGCCAAGGGGAAGGAGCCTGGGGCGGGGGTGAGGGGTCTCCCAGTCCCTAAGGAGGCCTCTGCCCAGGGCAGGATCCCAGGCGCCCTGTTTCACACTCATGGGAGCTCAAGTTCCTGGTGGGTCCCCCAGAGGGCTTGGAGAGAGTCGGAGAGCGCTCACAGATGGGGCCTTCCCTTCGGCTCATAGACCTTGGCAGATAGAGAGGATGAAGTGGGAGTTGGTCTGTGTTCTCTGCATCCCTGGAGCTCAGTACTTAGCTGGCTCTGTTTTCTTTTACTGTCTCAAGCTCTGACCACGTACTCATACTTTCAGTTGACGCCGCCTCTTCCCGCCTCTTTAGGTCTGTGGCTCCCTTGAGCTTTCCCCCTAATCCTGGGTTAATAATCTGATTTATCCACTGATTTCTGCTTCAGATGGTAACACATCTGGTCAACTTGCTTCATTTAAATATTGTTCCTTCTGGTAACTTGCCATTTCATTCTCCCAAATCCTGGTCCTAGGTCTCCTGTCCCTACTGCAAAAAAAAAAAAGCCTAGATGTTAGGAAGAAGTGGGTGACAGGAAGAATTTTCCAAGAGAGAGAATATTCTCTCCCCTGGCGCGATGTCAACTCCCCACCTACCTCATTGGACCTTAAGTCCTCAGGAGTTTTCTGAGATTCACGTGGGACTTTTGCAAGCTGCCCCAGGCCTCCTTGACCTAAGCATAGCTCTATCCTGTTCTTCCAGAACATACAACAGACCTGGGTTTTCCTCGAAGTGCCCTTCTGCCTTCCTCCTGCCAATACACTATGGTACCACTGGGAGGGCTCCCAGGCCACCGAGCCAATGGGCAGCCCTACCTCAGTGGCACCAGCGGACGGGCCTGTACCAATGGGGTACATGTGAACAGGGCCTGCCCTGCAGCTGCCATGGGCTACCCAGGCATGAAGCCTCAGCAGCGCCGCCCAGGGGAGCTTCAGCAGGTAACGTAGTTCTGGGAGTGTGGGCACGCAGGGACGGGTCACCATGGAGGGCGTGGCCGCGGGCCACCTCCTGAGGCTCCCTCCCTTCTAGCCTCTAACCCCGGGCTGCTGGGCCTGCTGAACAACGAATGGGGAAGTTACCTGGACTCTCTGACGTGACCTTCTCGTTACTCATTTAAGCAGCAGGATGACACCAACAGCACGCTGAGGCAGACCGTTCTTGGCAGTGGATGTGACCCCCCCAGTCACCAGATTCCCAGGTACCCAGGCCCCTCCCTGCCTTGCACCCGTGAGCCCCAGCCCTCGCTCTCTCACTAGTTCCTCAAACCCAGCATCAGTCACTGAGAGGTGAGCACTAGTGCTTCACTCACGATCCCCTCATCTGACAAACTGCTCCCCTGGACTCTTTTTTTTTTTTTTTTTTTTTTTTTTGCGGTACGTGGGCCTCTCACTGTTGTGGCCTCTCCCGTTGCGGAGCACAGGCTCCGGACGCGCAGGCTCAGCGGCCATGGCTCACGGGCCCAGCCGCTCCGCAGCATGTGGGATCTTCCCGGACCGGGGCACGAACCCGTGTCCCCTGCACCGGCAGGCGGACTCTCAACCACTGTGCCACCAGGGAAGCCCTCCCCTGGACTCTTAGCCTAAGGGGGTTAGTTGTTGTGTTTGCAGTTATGATGCCTTTTCTGCTCAGCAATTCCTCCCTCGCTTCTCAGGCCAGAGCAGCCCCGCCCAGTTGGCTCCGCCCATAGGCCCCACATCCTCTCATATACTCAGGACACACATGGAGTCAAATGGAAGGAGACTAGAATTGCCTGTGGAAGCGATGGTGTGGCACCTCTTGATGTCCAAAGGGGAGCAGCCCCTGCCCCGCCTGAGCCCTGCCCAGCTCTGCTGCCCCAGACGGGAGCAGCCAGGGCAGTGGGATCCAGGCCCATGCTGCCCCTACCTCACCCCTCCGCCTGGTTTTGTGCACGCAGGGCTCCCAAGTCTAACCCGGACGAGGGCTCTTTCTTATACACACTGCCCGATGACTCAGCTTGCGAGCTGCTCCAGCCTCAGCAGGACTGCCACCACCTCCAGGGGCAGCCAGCAGCCACGGGCCAGCCCGGCATGAGGCGTGTACCCCAGGGTCCTGGGCTAGAAGCCACGTGGGACCCTCTTTCTCACCCAGGTCAGTGCTGAGGGCAGGGCGGGCGGTTGAACAGGCTGGGGATGAGGTGAGGTGTAGGCATCCACGACCCGGGAGTGACGTGCAGGCGGGGCGAGAACAGTCCCTGAAGGCGGTGCTTGGTAACGACCATCCACAGCTTGTATATCCGAGATGGGGGTGCAAAGGGGAGTTGGCCACCTCCTTCCCTGCTGAAGGCCCAGCAGATCTGCGGGGAGTGTCAGGTGGGTCCAACGTGGCAAGCTCTGTCCTCAAAGGCTGAGAGAACGGGCACTTCTCCATTTCAGAGAAAGAAGCCCTTTTGGTCTCAGCATTTCAAGGCCACTCACAAATTCCCGCCAGTCCTCATCACACTAAGAGGCACTCTCTAATCACTCTGAAGTACCTTGCTTTGTTGGGTCTTGTCTCTTAATTAAGGAGTGAGGTTGCATCCATCATTAAGCCAAGTTCTCACATCATCAGAACTCTGTGCTTCCACAGAACTTTCCCTCCCTTAAGGGACTCAACGCACAGCGCGCCCAGCCCACTGTCCTTCTTTCTGCCCATCTTTTTGATACCTGGTTGAGCACAGGCTGGTTCAGAGAATTAGCTGATGTTTCTTAGCCTCCATGGTGTGGCTTCCAGGTCACATGCAGCTCCCAGACCCTGGGAGATGAAATTCTAAGACAGGTACCTCCTAGAGCCAGACCCCAGTAGCATCCACACAGGACTCCCTCCATCGGGGGGCATGAGTTGTGAGTGGGATGATCATGGCCAGAAAGCATAGCAGAAGGGTGGACTAGCAGCCCACTCCTGGAGAGAGAACTTTCTTGCACGGTTCCTGGGCTCAGCTGACTTCATCTTCATCTGCCCCTGGTTATAGGGTAGATGCCTGAGGGTCTCCACGCTTTCACCACTGAAATGTGCAGGTGGGACGTGGGTAAGAAGTGGCCCATACTTAGAGGGAGTGTAATTGTCCTTGTTGTGGTTGTAGGTCTCTGTCCCTCCTCTAAAGCCAGTAACCAGCTCCCGTCCCAGAGAGAGGCTGACCCAGTACTGCTGAGCACTAGTTCCTGGTCAGTCTAGATTCTAACGTTTCCCACTTTTCTCTCCCCTCAGGGCCCCGGTGCTGCTTGGGCCTCGTACCGGTTGAAGAGGTGGCCAGTCCTGACTCCTGCCCTGCGGGGAGAGGAGACTGGTGTCCCCAGCACCCCGTGGGGGCCTACGTAGGGCAGGAACTTGGGATGCGGCTCTCCCCCAGCCCACCGGTTCACGTGTCTTTTGAAACACCACCTCCTACAATTTAGGCAGAAGCTGATATCCCAGAAAGACACTATATATTGTTGTTTCTTTAAAAAAGAGAGGAAATCGGTATTTATTTTTCTATAATAGCCATATTTATATATTTATGCACTTGTAAATAAATGTATATGTTTTTATAATTCTGGAGAGACATAGGGAATCCTCCCCACTGAGGTCTGAGGTGGGAAGCAAAGAAGCCGCAACGGAACAGGAGTCAACGGGGAAAGAGCAGCACAGACTGAGGAGGCAGCCCGTCCCTTAGACCCTCCGCCGCTGCCTGGGCCCCTGCAGAAGGCCCACAGAGAAGCCTGTGGAAGGAGGACTCCTAGGCACACTGTCCACAGTGACTGCAAGAGAAGGGCCAGGACCATGCGATCAGAGGCTGCAGCCACCCGTGACAGTGGCTGGATCTGGTGCTACAGGAAACGTTTTCCCAAGATGCCCGTGAGACTAGACTAAGATGTGTATAGTACTATAAGCATTAACAAACCTTCCAGAATCAATAATCTGTGGCAACATATCTCTGTAAAAATAAACACTGTAAATGTCTAAATAAATGTTTAGTCTTCCCTGTAACCTACAGCTTAGTCATGTATGAGTCAGCATTCTCTTCAGATGTTAGGATTCAGTCTGAGTATTTGAAGAAACATCCACTTGTGATGTTTTCAGATCCATCGAGGAGAAATCTGGAAAAGGTAGCAAATGTTTCTAATTTTGTCTTTTTAAATATTGACTCTCAGTTGTGTTTTCATTAATGCAGATGCGTGGTAACTGTTTAGTCCAAGAGGGACACAGTGTACACTGGGCGAGCAGAAGCAGATTCACCGTTCTCTGACTGGACTTGAGGTAAAGCTATGGTCAGATCGGAAGGAATGAGGCTCATCTTTTCTGTACAGGTGTGTGTTGAAGACTAAGTATTTTCTCCAAAATGCCACCTGTGCTGCAGGTGACCATATGGTGCCTGGTAAAATTCACTTCCCTTCTTTCCAAAGAAACAGCAACGTGGCCAGAGGAGTTGACTCACTAGTTGTTTAAAATCAACATTTACTCACTGCCGTCCAACCACAGGATCAATCTTTGTCCGGGCAAGTGGAAGTAGATGGAGGCTGAAGCTTTTTGCTGAGAGCCCTACCACACTTTAACTGTTTTCAGGAGAGAAATGTACCTTCTAGATTTCGGTAGAGTTGAGTTACAGATGAAATGCCACTTGAAACACTTAATCCTGTTCCGAGTCATCAGTGGCAGAGCCTAGCTTCACACTCCAGTCACAAACCGAATAAAGTCCTAAGAAAGCCCCAGGAAGTGACTGATTGTCTAGGGCAAGTGCGCCCTCTGCTGGCCAGAAGAGATTCCTGCATCCTTTCTCCATCCAGCCGCTAAATTGGAACATGGTTTTCAGAAAAGCAGTATTTTAAAAATATTTCAAGAAATAAAATGAAGGACTGTAGGAATATGGAAATGATAGGAAAGGAGACGTAGAGCAGGGAAGAAAAGAAATAAGACTGTGACTTCAGACACAATCTGGCATCAAGGGCCTAGAGGTCACTTCCAGGAGGGGGACAGCTCTCACCTCTCAGATCTGGGCTATAATTCAACTTCTAGCCCATTGGCTTTTGAAAAAAAAAAAAAAAAAAAACCTCCCCTGTTTTCTTAATACTTGATGATCCCAGTGGTTGTCAAAGTGAGTTTTGGTGAACTTTATGGAAGTGGTATGGTTCCAGTGCTGTGCAGAAAGCAGTTTTATGTGACAACAGTGCTTTTAGCTCTCAAAAAAAAAAAAAAAGCCTGGGAATGAAAAAGCACTTCTGAGGCAGGTTAAATGAGATAAATGTGCATATTTACTTTAGCCAATTGCAGGAAAGGAGGAAAAGGTTAGGCATCAGGCCTTTAAATTTTAGCCTAGAAAAGGAAACAGCCTAGATATTCAGTTTCATTGCACCTTGCATTTCTTTAGATTCAGGTTAATTATTATAGTGCCTTTTAAAAATCTGATTCACTCAGCAATGGCTATATAAATTAATCAAAAGGAAGAGTAAGACCTAGTTGGGCAGGAGCTGGTGTGAAGTTCAGCTCGTGGCTCAGGACAGCCCAACAGGACAGGCTGAGTCAGCAGGAATGAGTAACTCCTTCTCCTGTGAAGTTCTGACAGAGGGGCTGGACTCTACAGTTTTTCTTTCAGTGTTGAGATTTGATGATACTATGGACGAGGGTTCAAAATAGCCAAGGGACATTAACAGTTGATCCACAAGTAACTCGGACAGATTTTTGGCAGCTTTCAAAGGTGAGGCTGCCTTCTCTAAGGGCACAGCAGGAGGCAGAGAACAGTTAGATCAGGAGACTAGGACAGCTTTCCATCCATCCCCAGCCAGGGCTGCACCCTGGTGCTCTCCTGCTTGATATTAAGCCTCCCGAAGACTCAGCTGCTATAGATTCAAGACTAAGCCTGGCATCAATGAAATGAAACGAAAGCTATCTTTATCTTTTATCTAATTCAAAATAAAAATGAATTAACTGTATCGTCAAATCCCAAACATGCTGTATGAAAGCCTAATATTGTAAACTTCAGTGATTTTTGTCTAGTTCAGTTTGGGAAAATGTAATTATCCTGACTGGTTTTACTCTAAGAGAGTTGATAGACACATGGACTCCTTGACATGGCTCTTCCATAGACTAAATTCATTCTTGCTGCAATTAGAATCGCAGGATTCAGAATGGGAAGAAGCCTCAGAGCTTAGCCAGATCTCTCATTTGTCTGATAATGAGGCCCAGGAAAATAATGTAATTTTTACCCTAGCTCTCAGCACAACAAGGGGATAGTGTCTCCTCCGGGACCACCCACTGTATCCAGGCGGTCGCTCAGGGTCGCAGCCAGCCAGCCAGTTACGTAAGTTTGGTGGCAGCCCTTCCTGCTGCAGCCAAGCTTCAGATGGACGCGGCCCCAGCTCACAGCTTGACTACAACCTCGTAAGAGACCCGAGCTGGAAACACCCAGTTAAGTAGCTCCCAGCTTCCTGACCCTCAGAAACTGGGTGAGAGAATGTTGTTTTAAGCTATGTTTTGGGGTAATTTTTTATGCAGGAATAAATAAGTAGGTAAAACACTCAGAACTGTGACTAGCACATTTTTTTGAAATGCTTGAAGGGCACACATAGTTTAGGGCATACACACATAGTTTAGGGTGTACAGCAGAGAATGTGATAAAGGGTGCTCTCCAGTAGAAAAGCTGCTACATCAGAGCTTTGTGGTGATTGATAGGCTCAAACAGTAAGCTATTTGGACCTCTCAAATAGGAGTATGAAAGGATCTTAGAGACACAAGTGGCCGCCTGTAACATATATATATTCCAACATACAAAAGACCCCAAGTCCTGTCTGTAATTTTGGGGGGCAGATCAGCAGGCTAGACAGGTTACGAAAACTTGACCTTGCTGAGGTCACTTTCTACATTGGTGCAATATTGCCTTCTTTACCTTTCCTTTTCGGTAACCAATTCATATTCTGGGACGGCCTCAAGGGAGTAGCTCGTTAAAATGGACCCATAGAGCACGGAATTTAAAGTGCTATGTTCTATTACTAACAAACAGGAATCCAAATATCAGTGAAATCACTCTTAGATGAATTCCACTGACTACTTACCCCCAAACCAAAAGAATACTCCCAAATCAGTTTAAATGTTATGTACAATCAAAAGTGATTATTAGAGTTGATCTCTCAGTGATGGAATCTATTTCATTACTTCCTGATCTATATCAAAACCAGCAAATGACTCAAGTAGAAACAGAAAGAAAATGGACAGGACATGAGAAACTACAGGAAATGCTTAGAATACTGGTAGAGTTGCAGATACCTTCAGAGAAGAGCCTCCTTCTTAACCATTTTGCAAAACACACTTCTCTGCTCCACCCAGAGCTGAGGAGTTTGCTAAAACTATGGGTGATTCAGGAAGCTGTTTATTTTTGGCTTCACGCCAGTCTACAGCAAACTGCTCTGCTCTGTCTGCATTTCCTGAATCCCGACCCCTCAAAGAACTGCTTTATGAAGTTAACAATGTCAGAATTCTAAATTGCATTTCTTTTTCTCAGATATTGTTGGCAAAATAGTTGTTGTTCTCGTGTCCTCTCAGAGAATACCTGATAACATCAAAGCTTATTTTCCAAGGATCCAACGACCAAGAAAAGGAAGTTTTCTCATGGTTTGCTGAATGATCGATTTTCTTGCCAATGGCTAAGAATTCAGATAACCAAAAAACAAATTTCCTAAAACAGGGTACATTACCGATGGTTTCTGGCGATTTGAGGTAACAGCCTCCTAAGACTTCATATTCGACCCAGCTGGTTGCAAACACATCTGCAATGGTTCAGTTCAATAATAAGTAGCTGTTGGGTGCTGTAGTCAGTTTTAAGATAAGCAGTTGGGGGGAAATTATTAAAACGACATGACTGGATGTGGTTTTAGACTTTCAGATAAGTTCACTTTAAAACAGCAGGATTGTTGCAGGCGACAAGGAAACAGAACTTCTGTTGAACTAAGTGTCAGAAATCTTGGCTGGATTTGGGAAAAAAGCAAACTTAAGGCCCACGGGCTTCATTCATTCTCTTGTGGAGAGTGAATGGGGGGGAGAACCAGGCCACCTTTCTTACGCAAAAGAACAACCTCTTCCTTTAAGGCCAGAATCCTTTGGGCCTGGACTTGGATCAGTTCAGTGACCTTCTCTCTTGCCACAGTATCTGCTTTCCGGGGGCCCTGGAAGGCGTTGCCCTGTTGAGAGAAAACACCTCCCTGCTTTAAGCACCATTTGGACTAGGGAAACACCCCTGTCTTAAGCCTTCAAGTCCTCCACTGAAATCCTACCATTGGAAAGGTGTCCCTGTGAGCTAATAAGCAACTCTTAAAATGCAAATGCCCTTTAGAGGGTAACTCATTAAGCTAGCTGTCCATCACTCCTACCCTACAGGGCTCATCGCTGGAATTCTAAAAGGCCAGATACCTCCTTTTCCTATACAGCCCATATCTTGTTTTCCAAAAAAGAAATCTTTATTCCCTCATCTGATTTCTTCCCCTCCCCAGCCAATTCCTGCTCATGTTTCAGACATCATTTTTAAGGAGGATTTCTTTACCCCATGGGCTGGGTTAGGATTCCTGCTCTATGTTCTGTCAAATCATCCATCACACATCATTGTAGTTATTAGACTGAACCATCTGAAATTTGTGACATGTGACCATTTTTTAACCTAAAAAGTAGCAGTTTCTTATGGTTTGACCTAAGTGCTTGTTTGATATCTTTCTTGCTAGATCCTGTGCCTTAGAAATAGAGCCCAATATGCCTGGATCTCACCACTCTACCCAGCATCCGCCCTAGAACTTGTTACATAAGTAGATGCTCAATAAACCTGAACGTGCATTAAAGGAAGGGACATAACACCTAGTATCTTCTCTGTGCCCGGTGCTTTATGTCTGCGACCTCACGTGATCCTCACAACTCAGAACCAGGCGGTGTTATTCCAATTTTAAAGATACAGAAACTGACAGAGGTTTATGAACTGGCCCAAGTCACTATACTATTAAGGACTGGAAGCAGGATGAGAACCAGGTTACCTGAAGCCAAAAGCCCATGATTTGTCTGTTACCCCACTTACTATGGCAGCCCTTCCTCATAAGTAGGGGTTGTCATTACCCAGTACCTTCTTGCCTCTTCTCCCTTGCCCACCTTCACTTCAGGGGCTGTGAAAACTAAACACTAACCTTAGCCAGTTTCTTTTCCAGCTGGGAGTGGCTAAGTAGATGTAGCAGAAAACGTTTGCTTTCTTAATGAAAGGGACACAAGGGACTGGCATTTGGGCAGCAACCACAGAGCTGGGGCAGCTGTCTGTGACTCTGAAGGAAACCTCAGCCACTGAGAGAGTCACAGAGATACTGGCCCTGACATCACAGCCCCACTAAACTAAAACCCCTCAGTCATCTCCTGCAGACTTCTTGTTAAGTGAGGAAAAGCACCCCTATTTGTTTAAGCTACTCTCCAAAAGTGGGGCTTTTGGTTACTTATAGCTAAATGCATGGCCCCTCATGCCCAGTCAGTCCAGACGGTCACTCTGAAGTCACCTTAGCTTTTCCCTCATTCTCTCCACCATATCCAAACAAATTTTGGCTCTTCTTACTTTGAAATGTCTTTGACTGTTGGTTTTTTGTCCTTACCATCTTCATCCCAATCCATGCCTACATTGCTGTAAGAGTAATAGCTATGGAGTCAGCTTGGGAGGCAGAGGGCCCTCAGTTTAAAAACAAACTTCCCGTTCACTGCAGCTCTATTTACAAGAGCCAGGACGTGGAAGCAACCTAAGTGTCCATCATCAGATGAATGGATAAAGATGATGTGGCACATTTATACAATGGAATATTACTCAGCCATAAAAAGGAACGAAACTGAGTTATTTGTAGTGAGGTCAGTGGGCCTAGAGTCTCATACAGAGTGAAGTAAGTCAGAAAGAGAAAAACAAAAACCATATGCTAACACATATATATGGAATCTAAAAAAAAAAAAAATTGGTTCTGAATAACCTAGGGGCAGGACAGGAATAAAGACGCAGACATAGAAACTGGACTTGAGGACACAGGGAGGGGGAAGGGTAAGCTGGGACGAAGTGAGAGAGAGGCATGGACATATATACACTACCAAATGTAAAATAGCTAGCTAGTGGGAAGCAGCCGCATAGCACAGGGAGATCAGCTCGGTGCTTTGTGACCACCTAGAGGGGTGGGATAGGGAGGGTGGAAGGGAGATGCAAGAGGGAGGGGATATGGGGATATATGTATACATATAGCTGATTCACTTTGTTATACATAGAAACTAACACAACATTGTAAAGCAATTATACTCCAATAAAGATGTTAAGAAAAAAAAAAGAAACGTCCCCACGTATTAGCTCTAGAGCATGGGCACGTTACTTCACCACTCTGAGCTTTGGAAAGTGGTATTTTGAAGATTCAGTGAGACAGCCAATGGAAAGAGACCATACATGTAAAGCTATATATATAAAGATATACTATGTAAAGGGACCTACACAATTAATTTCCTTTCCCAGTCAACTGATCTGCCTCCAAACTCTTTCCTCTCCAAGGTATCTGGACGTTCAAAGCACATCAAGTCAACAGATGTTTAGTCACTGACGACTCTGAAGATTCTGTCTAGGCATCACCCCTCTTGAATACTGCTGTGACTCTTTGCTCAATAATTCTTTAGTGGATAAAGGGCCTTTGATATTCAGATTCTAGTCTTCCTCTCTATTTTAGTTGTACACCTCCCAAAGCTTCCTATTCATTCTTTTGGACTTTTGCTTAGACCAGTGATTCTTCAGCTCTAGCATGCAGCAGAATCACCTGGAAGGCTTGTTCTGGATTGCTGGACCCCTCCCCCAGAGCCTGATTCTGTAGATCTGGGTGGAGCCCGAGAATCTGCATTTCTAACAAGTTCCCCAGGCGAGGCAGATCCTGTTCCTCAGGGAACCACACTTTGAGAACCCCTGGCTTAGAACATTTCCTGGGTGCATAAAGAAAACCAAGAGAAAAAAAAACACAGCATTTTTGCAGGTACTATTAAAAGGTTATAGCACATAGTTCAGAATATGCCATACCTGTGTTATATCCCTAGAAGGCAAGGCTTAAATAGGGTGAAACTTTATAAATAAGTATTATCCACCACATACTGTGTATTAAGTACTACTAGGTTAGCCTCAATAAATATTATATAAAAGCAAGTTGAAAGCCCTAAAAAGTAACAAGTGTTTTAATAAGTAACATGTGGCCTCCCATAATTCAGGAGGCCCCCTTTAGGTCAAAGGAAGTAAACATTGGAAATGGATGTTTGACACCAAATTCAGGAAGCATGTTGATGTCATTATTTATACCTAAGTAACCTTACCTCTCCAAGGGCCAAGGCAAATCCCTTAATTAGTACTTGTATGAATTCATGGTACCCAGTAGGCATACAGTAAAGCTAGTCCCTCAGGCTCATTGTAATGTAGACGGTATCAACTCAGTGTCCTCAGGGACCCAAGTGGGCCAGAAACATCCAAGATCAAGGTTTGTTTAAAAGCCAGCACTTGATATTCCTTTTATAGAACATCCCCAATTCTGACAAAAGGTCTGAAGAAAAGGAACATACCTGCTGGTTCTGTAGAATATTCAGCTGAGAATCAAGTTTCTTCTTTTCAATACATAAATCATTCATCTGATGAAGTTTTTTGGTGTGTTCTTTTGTCTTCATCATCAATTCCCATTGCACTTGAGCAATCTTTTCCTACCAGGGCAGAAAGATGCAAAATGGATTAAGTGAATGAGGAAGCAGAGAAAAATGAATGTCTGGATTTGATCAACACCATCAGGCAAATGGAGTGATATGCACATAGAAAAATACAAAAAGCCAATAATATCAGAAGCAAGTGCACTGGGTCTGGTTTGATTACAGAAGAATGTAAGCAGGACGAAAGTAGGTAAAAATAAGAGACATCACTCCATTGTTGAGAAATGACATTAGTGTGCATACTAATGGTGATGGTATTTGTTAATTAAAAGGGAGAATGATCCTTTAAGCAGGAAATGTTCCTGTATTGCTTTTTCCCCAGTCTTGGCCCAGGATCCTCAAGGTGACCGGCTTGAATGGCCATACATCTGCCAGTGGCTTTCCTTTGTTCTCCTATTACTCCAACAAATTATTTTAGATAGCACATATTATCTCCAGCACTACCCTGATAGGGACCAGTCCCACTGGCACGAGCACTGAAGTAATTTGTTTCTTCACGGTACAGTGGCAAATCTTCAATAAGAAAAGATGAGCCAAGTTAGCAGTAGGAGGGACTTCCCTGGTGGTCCAGTGGTAAAGAATCTGCCTTCCAGGGCAGGGGACGCAGGTTCAATCTCACATGCCATGGGGCAACTAAGCCCACGCACCACAACAATTGAGCTTGCGCGCATCAACTAGAGCCCACGCGCAGCAAACTACAGAGCCCACGTGCCCTGGAGCCCGGCGCGCCACAACTAGAGAGAAAACCCGCACGCCACAACTAGAGAGAAACCTGAGCAGACCTTGCACCGTCACAAAAAAAATCCCGCATGCCTCAACAAAGACCCCGTGTGCCGCAACTAAGACCCAACGCAGCCAAAAAAAATAAGGAAAATAAATAAAATAAATATTTTTAAAAAGAGAGAGCACTAGGAACCTCTCCTCCTTCCCTATCTACTGTGAAGACAGAAAACTGGAGAAGCCATAATTATTTGTGGGCTTATAAAATCTTTGTAAAAGTTCCTGTCTCTGAATCAGGCTGTAACTGGGGTACTGCCTCATCTCATGGCTCCGGAAACCGTGTAGGCATTTAATACCTTCTAAGACCCTACCAGCTAAACAGTATATACCTTGTTATAAAATGTATTACTCAGAGATGTTTTTCTAATTTCCAGAATGGAAATGGCATGCAAAAGCTATGTAGAATAATACAATTAGGTCCTCAGAGTATAGCAGTTCATGTCTAATGCTATTAGAACGTTTATACATTAATGCAGACCTCAGAGTGGAATCTCTCTGTAATCTTTCATGCCATTTTGCCATCATATTTACATGAATCCTGGACCCCAGACCCAATGCTAGTGCTTTCATCCCAAGATAGACCAGTGGCTCAACTAAGTGAATAGTAAGAAAGCCGAGACAGGCTTAAGATCATGGAGGAACCAAGTGGGGCTCACACACGTGTCTCCAGCTGTACAGATGCTTCGCAGGAACCACTGAAAGCTCACCAGGAGTTCTTGCCTCCACCCAGTGGATCACCTGCCCTCTCATCCTAACCTCCCACATCTTCATTTCCTTTGTGTTCGACAGCTCCTTTCGAAGTTTTTTGATCTTTAGTTCTTCAAGTGTTGTATTCACAGAAAGTGTCTGAAGGGCTTCTAGGTTGATCACACGGCCAAACTTGCTGACCATTAGTTGATTGACTGTTTCTTCCATTTCTAAAAGAAGACAGTCACTGTCAGGTTGTTCACCAGATCCCACTGTTACTAAACGAATAATACCAGTACCAATAACATTCTAAGGAACAGCTTTTGCAAGAAGATAAGAGATTTTACGTTACCAGTTGGGTTTTCCTCTGTGACTTTTCACCTACTACTTTCCTCACTTAGAATGCACATTGCTCTATTGTCTTTTCATCTACTTCAAATTCCTGTGTAAAAGGGACTCATCTTTCCTAACTGGCTACACCTTCTGATCTGCCCCTCCTTAGATTATTCATGGGCCCAAATGGGATTATGAAGCCTTCAGTTTTTAATTTTTTATTACTGATCTCTATAACCTCTGGTGTTGAGAACAGAACAGTCACTGAACAGAAGTTTCCATCTTATTCCAAGTAAAAATATTAAAATCCTTGCAGTGGTTCACAAGGTCCTACCTGTCCTGCCCTGCCCCTATTATCTCTCCCACCTCCTTTCCCACACCTCTCTCCTCATTTACTCCAGACACCTTTTTCTCAACCTTCTCAAACATTCCAGGCTCACTTGGATATTCTCGTATGGAATTGTCTGGAATTCTCTTCCCGAAATAGCCACATGACTCACTCCACACAACCCATTTTCTGAAAACAAGTTGTGAGACTGGTGAAAGACTCATTTCCAAAACACCCATTTCTGAAGGTGTAACCAAGTGTAATTTGTCCCCTAACCAGGGAGAACCACATCTTAGTAAGTATATCACCTTTCCAGGGAGCTCTTCCCTGGCTTCCTGTGGACCTCAGCACTCTTTCCCAGTCCCTTTCTAATTTTTTCTTCTTAACAATCCTCTCCATCTAACATGCAACATGTTTTACTTTTGTTTACTGTGTTTCCTCAACACATGAACACTGGAAAACCTGGAGAAAATTCTACTTGTGGAGTCTGAGCTCCCCAAGAAAGTATAATCTTGTAACAAGATTTTCTCAGTCACCAGAGTCCCCTAAGTGAAGTCTGAAGGCCCTAAAGTATAACAAGATGATGCAATTCTGTTACAGTACAGGAATTTGTATTCAGGTATAATTGTTATGGCTGAATGATAATGGTATAATCAGCATGGCTGCCATTTTGCACAATCCAGGGAGGGTTATTCATTTCTATTCTACGTGAGTGGCACCCCATGGACTTGTGTCATGTGGTGGCCATGATAATCCGTGATGCAAATGAAATGACTGGATTATTTGCACATGTGTGGCTAGCCTGTGGCTGCCTGCTTGGCCTCCCTCAGTAAGAACCTTGACTTCCCCCAGCTAGCCCCATATGACAGGGTGCCCTCTCCCAAGGCAGCCTCATATACTAGGACATGGACTCTGGTCCTTGCCGTTCCCACTGTGGAGCCAGCCTCACAACACCCTGAGTCTGCAGCAGACTCAGTTAGGCCAGCTAGTGTTCCCTGGGGACATAAAGGCTTCTGGAACACTCCCTATCCTCTGTCCCCATGGCTGCAAGCTGTGCTCTCCTTGAAAAAGAGAGAACTTACCTCCCCACCCCATGTTCTAGACTCTCCTCTTCTTCCCCATTGGGTCTAGGGATGGAGGCAGGCAACAGTGAGTGACTGTGGTGTTTCTCATCACTGGTAAGCATTTGTTCTCTGAGATACAGGAAAGGAACCCACTCCTAGCTTCACCTTCAGAATTAGGAGATCAGTCTTTAACCAGACTCACAACTTGCTTTCAGAAAATGGACCGGGGGTAGGAGAAGAACTGAAAGTCACTGAATAAAACTTGAACCACGTGGGACTTTTTTTTTTTTAATTTCAACTAACATTCCAGAAATGTGAATACTTCATTTCATTTTCTTCACACATTTTTCCAAACTGCGAGGTTACTCAGTTGGAAATAAGCTTCTTTCCTCATTTTCATACTAGTTTGTTCCTTGGTTTGACAAACAGTATTTCAAAATATAAACAACATTCACAGGCTACAGAAGCCAAAGGAATGTGAAGTACGTGAGAAACATTGGGGCCTCAAGGTTTATACCTGAGAAAACTCTATGTCTCAAATAAGTGTTATTCAAACATAGAGTCCTAACGTGTATTTTAAAATTTTATAATCCAGCCACCCATGAGGGTAGAACCATCATCACTCATTGGAAACTGACCTCTAGAAATACAAGCAACTTGGATTGACTGACTGCTATATTCTTCCCATTATTTTTCTTTTTCAAATTTTCTTTAAAAAATATTATTCAATTGTGGTAAAATACACATAACAAAATGTACCATTTTAATCCTTTTAAAGCATACAGGTCTGTAGCATTAAGGTGGATGCTATTATAGTATGGTAATATTATTGTTATTAAAGTTGGAATACTTCATCACTTACACATATGTTCCATATGTCAAATATTCAAAAGGTATTTTAAAAGAATTGTCCTTACTCCATACATCTTATACTGTACACCTCAATTCCATCTGAATTAAGAACGTAAATGTGAGGAACACTACTAATAGAAGAAACAATAGAAAAATATCTTTGTGACCTCAAAATAGGAAAGGATTTCTTAAGACACACACACACACAATGAACAAATTATAAATAGATTGATAAAATTAATTATATTGAGATTTTTAAATGTCTGTATCCCAAAAAGATACACTAAATAAAGTAAAAAGGCGAGACATATTAGAAAAGATTCGAAGTGAATGTAATGGACAAAGAAAGACATAAAATATAGGAAAAAAAACTCCCTACAATCAATAAGTAAAATTAAAAAAACAAGTAAAAAATGGGCAAAGTGTATGACGGCAAGAAAAGGAAACACAAACAGCAAATAAGCTATGTGAAGACATTCAACCTCAAGGACTTCAGGAAACAGTGAAATACAATTTTAACATCTACGAGGTTGGCAGAAATATGAAAGTCTAACAGTATTAACTGTTGATTAGACTATGGAGCCCAGGAAATTCTCACACTGCCAAGGGAGAGAAAAGGGTACAGCCACTTTGGAGGGCAACTTGACCACACCCAGGAGAGTGGAAAATGCACACACACCCCTCTCACCCAGAGCCCCCGGTCCTGGGGACTCACCTCCTTCCACACATGTACAGGGAGACATGTACAAGAAGGTTCACTGTAATCATGAAAAATTACAAGTACCCTAAATATCCATCAACAGGAGACTGAAGAGAAACTCTTTTATAGTCCTACAATGGAATATTGTAGTACCAGTTAAAATGAGTAATTATCTGTAGCAATACAGATTACTCTCAAAAACTGGTTTAATAAAGTGAACTGCAAAATGATAGGAATAATATTATATTACAGTTAAAAACATACAAAGGCACTTTGTATACTGTGTGTGGATACATCCATATGTGTATGGACGTGCCTGGTGGTTGATCCTGGGGAAGGAGAGAGCAGAACAGTATTATAAAGAGAAGGGCCTTCAGTTGTATCTTCAATGCTTTATTAAGCTTGCTACTGGGTACAGGGGCTATTGCTGTATTATTCTATAACTTATTATACATAAAACCTTTAAAAATTGTGAGAAACTTTCTATGACATATTTATCCTTTTAAAATAGGAGAATGACCTTTTGATAGAATCAGGAGAGAGAGTAAGTGGGAAGATGGGAAGGTGTTATTTCCTCTCAGTGGTTCCGATCTGTGATGACCTACTGTTTTCAGAGTTGGAGATGGTCACTTGACAGTTTCCTCTCTAATCAATAAATATTACTAAATAAGCCACGGTCTTAATACTCACTCTGTATAGTTTTGGCCATCTCTCTCTTTTCTCGGATGAGCTGTTTACGCCTCTCCCGGTATTCCTTGTTAAGTTTTTGCTGCTGGGAATTTTCCTCGTGGAGCTGGACAATTCGTTCTTGCAGTCGTCCCAAGGAGTGGTTCGAAAAGACCAAAGTTCCAGAAAGATCTCTAGGTATTTCTCCGGATACCACATACTCTATCTACAAAAGCAAAACAAAACAGAAATCAAAATAGACAAAGATCAAGCTAAATTTAAGGTCATGGAAAGCATAAGGGAAACACTTCTTTCTCTGTCCCTTGTCACCACTGAGTAAGGTAAAAGCAGGAAGCCACTTTCAAATAGAAATCACATTATGTCCCTCTGGGACAGCACTTCTTTCCAAAAAGACCATGCTTGATATCTACTGCATAAGGATGGAACGGACATTTCAGGGTTGGCATATTAGGCAAATTGCTACAGATAAGCTAATCCTGTTTGGGTCAGGTTAAACAAGATGTATGTAAGGCTGATCTTAGGTTTTTCTTCTAACATACAGCTTTCTCTATTTACGTGACAAAACATGGTACAATGGGCCTTCGCTGATATGATCTCTGCATTTTAATGTAAGTTGTAGTTTGAGTGGGATATAGAGATGAACAAAGAGGGGGAAAAAAGAGAAAGAATATTTTCCTTTTATCTTAACCTCCCTCATTAACAAGTAGAGATTAAGTGAAGATAATTCTTGCATCATTAGTTCATGTCTACTTAAAGATGGTGTGAAAAGTGACATGTGTCCAAGAGCCAAGATTTCAACCTCCAAGCCATTCCCTTAAGTCATAGGCTTCTCATTTCTTCAGACTTGAAATGATTCAACTTTCAAAGTGATAATGGACCACAGGGAAATATACATGTTTTCATATTATGCTTTTATAACAATCTCAGAAGGGGTAAGAAAAGTTGGGGTGTCATTCTACAGGTAGATTTCTCAGCCAAGGACTGCACTTCTCCCCCCTAGTGGCCCATGAATTTTTCTCTGGAAAAGCCTGAGTGTCATATGGCTTTCCTGCTCAGACAGGGTGGGGCAACCGCTCAGACCCGTCACCTGGTGGAGCTTGAGAGGAATCACAACCAGCAGTTCATTCAACCGCTGCTGCTTCTCACGTTGATAAGCCTCCAGGGCCTCCTCTGCCATGTTCAGATTAGTTGCCACAATCTTTACCTGTGGAAAACCCCGTGTGTGAGATGTTGAAAAGATTCACTGAATATATACCCGAGGTGGTAAATGAAGCCTTTCTGGGAGGAAGCAAAAGCATGAGCTGGATCTGCTTTGTTGGGCTGTGATTAAACGGACGATCCCAGCCTGCAGCCCAGCAATATATATTATTCTCTTCCTGCTAAGTCATGATCCACACCACTTTTTCAATTGTTCCAATGACCCCAGAGTTGTATAGGTTTTGTTAATGAAAACTCAGAAGACTTGTCCCCATCTCCCTCTTGTTTTCTGCAGTAAAAGCATCTCTCAGCCTGGAATGTCTTTGTCAGGATGGTTCAAATCTCATTTGGTCATAATGACATCAATAAACTAGAGAAAAAAGCCCTTTAAAGTAATGAAACTACTAACTACAGTATTTCTAAAGCACATAGCTTCATCTCCTAAAATACTTGAAAGTTTTCCAAATCATTTCCTTTTTCGAGAAGCAATCTATCAAAAATATTTCTGAATATGAGTCAAGTGATGCTGCTCTAGGAAAGAGTACCTAAGAGGGAAACTGAGCAGATACAGCAGAAAAATCACTATAATTGTACCAGAAGTTTAGCTTAGTGTCCTCCACGTGGAATGCATACACCCCAGAGTGTCAAAGTCATCTACTGGGGTCCGGAAAGAAGTTTCCATTTCTATTTATTTTTATCTTATTCTTTTCAGTTTCTGTTTTTGCAAATGTTTCATAATACATAAAATATATTAGTACAATAGTTCATGTATATAATTTATAAATAAATATACATTTATTGTGGGAATATGTGCTCCACAATTTTTTTACTTATAGAAGTATGTAATCAAAAAAGTTTGGAGGCCAATTATTTAGATAAAGAAAGTCTCAGTCATTAAAATAGTAATGGCGGGCTTCCCTGGTGGCACAGTGGTTGAGAGTCCGTCTGCCGATGCAGGGGACACGGGTTCATGCCCCAGTCCAGGAAGATCCCACATGCCATGGAGCGGCTGGGCCCGTGAGCCATGGCTGCTGAGCCTGCGCGTCTGGAGGCTGTGCTCCACAACGGGAGAGGCCACAACAGTGATAGGCCCACGTACCACATTAAAAAAAAAAAAAAAAAAAAAAGAGCAATGGCCCCTCAACCACAACTGTAAATGGATATAACATGGGAAATGTCTGTTCTCTTACAAGAAGTCCTAACTCATGCCATTGCTATGAAATAGCAATATTATAGCTGCAAGGAGGTGTAGTTTGTTGGGAGAGGATGAACAGACCTGAGAAGGGCAGACCAACATACTTTTTTGGACAATGTATCATATTCCTTTCTGAGGTTATCGATCATTTTCTTTTCTTCAACTAAGACCTCTTCAATGTCCAGCCTTTTCTCTCGAAGTTGAAGGGCCAGTTCAAAGAGACCCTTATCACAATCTGAAAAGACAGTCAAAACAGTAAAGCAGCCCCATTTGTTAGGGAATGCAGTAATACAATAAGCGTGGACTTTGGAGCTTCAGAATTATTAATGTCCATCTACTCCAGCAAGGTTCCATCATACTTAGGGCTCCAGGTAGAAATTATTCTGGGTAGAAATTATTAATGGTATTAATAATCATGATAGTGGTTATGATACTAGTATTGATGTTCTGAGCAGTGCTCTGAGCCAGGCTTGGTCCTGGGTCCTTTATGTACCTTATCTCATTCAAGGCTCACAGGCCCTGCAAGGTAGAGACTATTGTTCCCATTTTATAGGTCACGACCACCCGACCACCATAAGTCTCAGAGAGGTCACACAGCTGATATGTGACAGAATGGGATTCAAGTACAGTACCTCTGTATTAATTTCCACTATACCACACTGACAGCCACATTTATCCACTGAGTAATTGATAAAGAATGTGAAAATATAATGGATCACTACAATGGAATTTAGGAACCATAGCTCCATCCCAAGTTTTACCACTAAACTAACTGTGAGCTTTTGTTCAAGCCATTTAATCCTGCTATAAAATAACAAGCTGCACTACAAGATTTTCTAGCTTTCTTCCACTCATAAATATGATTTTAAGGAGATTCTTATTTTCAAAATCAAAACAAGATTTAAACTTTATTTGACTTTAAAATTTGATTTATAATTGATATGAAATATCTAGGAAAATAATTTCAGATGAAGAAATGTATTTTTTCATGTATTGAGCCTGTAAGAATATTGGTCTGGACTATAAGAATATTGGACTGTAAGAATATTTCAGACTGGTTTCACCAGTGAAAACAGTGAATATAAATTGCCAAGCATCTCCAGGAAATGTAAAAATTGCCCTTACAAAACAGGTTTGAAATATGAAAACTGAATGGCTTGGCAAAAAGGAAGAGCTTTATAAAAATATACTCAAATATATATTTTTATATATATACACACATATATAAATCTTCTGTTTCTCTATAAAATGAAACTTCCTGCATAATTTATGACTCTGAATCAACTAGAGATTGTCTGCAGATTATTTAATTGGGTACTCATAAATAGCTGCCTCAAGAAACAGAAAATTAATTGTCCAGAGAGCCCCAAAGAGTATTCATTAGACTACACTTCATACATATTAAGCCATCCTTTCCTTAAATATCATTATGAGACAATCGAGAAACCAAAAAAAAGGGAATTTTTGGTATTATCAATCCATAGTCACACATAACAGAGAATGCATGGTTTTATCCCACTTACTTGTTGGGCAGATAGAATCATCAAAAACCTCATCTTCAGATCCAGACTCATCCTCATCACTCTCCAAGCTGGATTCTTCTTCACTTGATTCATCACTTTCTTTATCTTCATCTATGGAGAGAGGGAAACATTGTTAATAAGCAGAGAAGTTCCTGTGTTAAGGCTTTAAAAATAAATCATTTTTCAATGAGTTAGTCACTAGGGAAACAACAGGTAAATAAGGAAATTATTCAGTATTTTTAGAAGAATTTAAAATGGTTACGGATACAGAGACCACAAACTCAAATGCCTGCAGAAGGTTGTGTAATTAATTTCAATGCATTGAGTCAGAGAGGGTTGAGATCAAGCTGCCAAGCTGTTTATGCTGTGACCCACCTAACACACGCTTGGTTATACGGTCCACAATTCCTAAATCACAGTACTCTGAAAACAGAAAAGATTTTCATAACTTCTCTGAACCGAAGTAATACCATTTATAATCTTCACTTAACCTACTTAGTGTGAATATTCATGTCTTGCTGCAGAAGTATTACGATGTTTGATTTAGAGATTCTGCATCAAACCCTGCTGGGGGTGTTAGTTGACAAAGACTCTGGCCTTTAACCAAACTTGAGTCAAACTCCTCTGAGTCCTCTGACTAGTCCTTGACCTTGAACTAAATGGGCTCTGTCCTGGGCCCATTTAGTTCAGTTTTAGCAAGAGTCCTGCTGAGTAATTCCCCACCCTTGATAGCTGGTCAAATTCCTTATTCCCTACCCTCAATATTTTATCACTCTGGCCTGCCTTCAACAGAAACCCTGTTAGGTCAGTTTAGCAAAGAATTACCCTACCTCTTAGTAATTTTCTATCAACTAACCCTGACCGTGCTCCTTGGCTATAAATCTCCACTTGCCTTGTTGTATTCAGAGTTGAGCTGATCTCTCCCCTACTACAAAATCCCATTATAGTGATACCCTGAATAAAGTCTGCCTTATTCTTAACAAGTATCATGAATGATTTTTTTCCTTTAACAATGTCATATTTAATATCTTTTATAAAATTTTTTGAATACTAAAATACATCTCCTCCCAAGAGTTTTGGATAAGGAATTGTAGACCTCGCCCACTCAACTCTAACCCCATTTTCTTTTAAAACACCTTGAGCCCATGTGTGAACAATTGGCAATTCTATTATAAGGAACATCAAAAACTAGAGATAAGAAGTGGAGCTTATACTCACTAGAAGATTTGTTAAATGAAAATGTCTCAGGACTTCCCTGGTGGCACAGTGGTTAAGAATCCACCTGCCAATGCATGGGACATGGGTTCCAGCCCTGGTCCAGGATGGTCCCACATGCCGCAGAGCAACTAAGCCTGTGCACCACAACTACTGAGACGGCACTGTAGAGCCCGCGAGCCACAACTACTGAAGCCCGCATGCCTAGAGCCCGTGTTCCGCAACAAGAGAAGTCACCGCAATTAGAAACCCACACACCGCAACAAAGAGTAGCCCCCGCTCACCACAACTAGAGAAAGCCTGCACCCAGCAACAAAGACCCAATGCAGACAAAAATAATTAATTAATTAATTAATTGATTAAAAAATTAAAATGTCTCTTAAAATGACTACAAGTGATCTGTACCACCTTATGAAATAAATCAGCAAAGTTTAAAATTAGGCTTTAAAATTCTTACATAGATTTCTGTTTTCAAGAAAATGAAGCAGATCTACTTCCCCTATTCCTCCCACTAAATACAGCCCAAACCCCTGGACATTATGTGTAAAACAAACACAAGAAGACTCTGAGAAGTGGAAAGAAGGTGGCAGGCCTACTAATGCACTTTGAACCCTGAGGAACAACACTGTGGTGAGTTCCTTGGGCCTTTTTTTTTGCCCTGTATCTTAGAGGTGGAGAAGACTAAGAAACCTGAAACACCAACAGGTGCAGATAAAGAAAGGCCCAACCAGAACATGCTCTCTCTAGCCAAATGACCTCACCATGCTGTCAGTAGAAATTCTGTGGGGAGCTGGGACTCCCATCTGCACACAACAATAGTAAGGAGATCTCCCTTCCCTTGGGTGAAAAAAAAGGCTGAGTACCTCCACCTGGCAGTAAGGAGGATGCACCCACTCCTTCCTCTGGCAGAACAGTGTTAGAGAAAGCCAAGTAAACCAGAAGATTTAAATAAGATACAGAATCTCATACATAATATGAATGTTTCCAGCTCTCAACTGAAAATCATGCACCATACCAAGAACCAAGAATATCTCCAGGGTCTCCCTGGTGGCGCAGTGGTTGAGAATCTGCCTGCTAATGCAGGGGACACAGGTTCGAGCCCTAGTCTGGGAAGATCCCACATGCCGCGGAGCAACTAGGCCCGTGAGCCACAACTACTGAGCCTGCGTGTCTGGAGCCTGTGCTCCACAACAAGAGAGGCCACGACAGTGAGAGGCCTGCACACCGCGATGAAGAGTGGCCCCCACTCAACACAACTAGAGAAAGCCCTCGCACAGAAACGAAGACCCAACACAGCCAAAAATAAATAAATAAACAAAATTTTAAAAATGCTTTATAAAAAAAACCAAAAAAGAATATCTCCAACTGAATGAGAAAAGACAACCAATAAATGTTAACACTAAGGTGACAGAAATGTTAGAATTATTTGACAAAGTACTTTAAACAGGCAAGATAAAAATGCTTCAGTGAGCAATTATGAACACACTTGAAGCAAATGAAAAAATACAATGCCTCAAAGAAATAGTCTCAGCCTATTTGTTTATTTATATAAAGAAGAACTAAATGGAAATTTTAGAACTGAAAAATACAATAATTAGAATAGAAACTAATGGATGGGTTCAACAGCAGAATGGAGGGGACAGAGAAATGAATCAGTGAACTTGAAGACAGAAGAGTAGAAAGTAGCCAATTTGAACAACAGAGAGAAAACAAACTGGAAAAACAAACAGAACCCAAACCCCAGAGCCTCAGGGACCTATGGGACCATAATGAAAGGTCTAACATTCATGCCATCAGAGTCGCATGAAGGAGTGAGGAAAAGAGGGGGTCTTTAAAAGGACTTGAAGAAATAATGGCTGAAAACTTCTCAAATTTGGCAAATGACATAAACCTACAGGTAAGTTGAATGAATTCCAAAGAGGATAAATCCAAAAAAAATCTACACTAAGACTCATCACAGTCAAACTTCTGAAAACTAAAGAGAAAAATATCTTGAAGGCAAACAGAGAAAAGGGGATAAGCAATTTGAATATCAGAGGGTTTCTCATCAGAAACTATGGAGACCAGAAGCAATTGGCACAATATTTTTCAAATGCTGAAAGAAAAGAAATGCCAACCTACAATCCTATACCCAGTGAAAATGTCTTTCAGAAAAAGAGGAGAAATCAAGACATACTCAGATTATAGGAAAATTTTAAAAATTGCCACTAGTATACCTGCCCTAAAAGAATGGATAAAAGAAATTCTTTACACAGAAGGGAAATTATTTTTTAAAACAGGAAACTTGGAGCAAAAACATGGATAAATACAATAGGCTTTCCTCTTCCAAGTGTTTAAATTATGTTTGATAATTGAAGCAAAAATTATAACATTGTCTGATATGGTTCTAGATTTATGTAGAGAAATATTTAAGACAACCATATTATAAATAGGGAAGATAAAGAGATGTAAAAGTAGACGAGGATTCTATACTTGACTTAAACTGGTAAAATGATGACACTGGTGGACCGGGATAAATTATTTATATATAATGTATCAATAATATATAGAGCAACCACTAAAAAAAGTATACAAAGAGATACATTAAAAAGTGCTAGAGAAAATTAAAATGGAATTCTAAAAAAAATGTTCAAGTAACCCACAGGAAGGTAGGAAAAAGAACAAAGACAGAAAACAGAGAATAAGAACAAATAAAAAATAAAATGGCAGACTTAAGCCCTAATATATCAAATGTAAGTGGTTCAATATACCAATTAGAAGACAGAGTGGATGAAAAACATTATTTGACCATATGCTGTCTATCAGAAATTCATTTCTAATATAATTATATAGTCAAGTTGAAATTAAAAGGAGGGGAAAGGCATATTATGCAACTATTAATCAAAGCAAAGCAGGACTGGCTATACTAATATAAGACAAATAGACTTCAGAGCAAAGAAAATTACCCAAGACAGAAAAAGACCTTATATAATGATAAAAGTGTCAATCCATCACGAAGACATAGCAATATTAAATGTGTATTCATAAAACAACAGAGATGTGTGAAGCAAAAACTGACAAAAATGAAAGGAGAAATAGACAAATCCATGATTATATTTGGAGACTTCAACACCCCTTCTCTCAACATTTGATGCAAAAACTATACAGAAAACCAGCAAGGATATAGAAGACCTGAACAGTATAATCAATGAATAGAATCTAACTAACAGTAATAAAATACTTCACACAAACAGCACAATATACATTCTTTGCAAGTGTCCACAGAACATACACCAAGATTGACCGTATGTCAGACCATAAAACAAATCTCAACAAATATAAAAGAACTGAAACCATACAAAGTGTGTTCTCTGACCACAATGGAATCAAACTAGAACTCAATAACAGAAAGATAACAGGAAAATCTCAAAATACTTGGACCTACACAACACACTTGTATATAATCAATGGGACCCAGAGGTCACAATGTAAATTTTAAAACTACATTGACCTGAATGGAAATGAAAATGCACCTGAAAATTTGTAGAATACAGCTAAAGCAGTGCTGAGAGAGAAATTATAGTACTAAACTAGAAAAGAGGAAAAATTCTCAAGTCAATGATTTAAGCTCCCACCTCAAAACCTAAAAACAGGAGTACAAAATAAACCCAAAGCAAGCTGAAGGAAGCTAATAGTAAAGACAATAACAGAAATCAATAAAATTGAAAGCAGAAAAATAATAGAGAAAATCACTTATACAAAGAGCTAATTTGTTCTCAAAAAGATCAACTGAATTGACAAACCTCTAGCAAGACTGAAAAAAAAAATAGGAAGATAAGAAACAACTTACCAATATTGAGAATGCAACAGGTGATATTAGTACAGATGCTGCAGATATTAAAGGGATAACAAGGAAATACAATGAACATCTCTATGCACATAAAGTTGCTAACTTAGGTGAAACAGACCAATTCCACAAAAAATGCAAATTACCACAACTCACCCAATATAAAATAGATAATTTGAATAGTCCTGTGACTATTAAGAACATTGAAATTCTAATTTTAAAACTACCTTGAAGAAAACCACTGGCCCAAATAGTTTGACTGGAGAACTTTACCAATATTTATAAAGAATTGCCATAAATTCTTTACAATATCTTCCAGAAAAATCAAAAAGGAGAGAAGACTTCCCAATTCACATTTTGAAGCTATTATTCTCCTGATACTAAAACCAAATAAATATAGTACAAAAACAGTACAATGATCCTCATGAATATAGACATAAAATTTCTTAACAAAATATTAGCAAGTAGAATTCAGCAGTATATAAAAAGAATTTTACATCACACCAAGGGAGATTTATTTCAGAAATGCTAGTCTGATCTGGTAATCAGTAATCAGCCAATATAATCCACCATCTTAATGGGCTAAAGAAAAAAAAATCACATAATTGTCAATGCAGTAAAGCATCTGATAAAATTCAACACCCATTCATGATAAAAATTCATGAAAAATAGGAACAGAGGGGAACTTCCTGAACTTGATAAAGACTATCTATGAAACACAGGTGTTTCTTAATGGTACAGGTAGCATACTTAATGGTGAAAGATTGAATGCTTTCCTCCTAAAATTGGACTAAGGCAAGGATATCAGCTCTGAACACTATATTTCAAGATAGTACTGGATGTTCTAACCAGTGCAATAAGGCAATAAAAGGTAATTGGCATACCGACTGGAAATAAATAAAACTGTCCCTTTTTACAGATAGAAATTCCCAAGGAATCAATCAAAAACCCCTAAAACTAATAAGCAAGGTTATAAGATATAAGATAAACATCTAAAAAGCAATTATATTTCTATATACTAGTATGAATATGTGGACACCAAGATTAAAAGCAATATACCTTTTAAAATTACTCAAAAAAAAAGGGAAATACTTTGGTGTAAATCTAACAAAACATGAACTTGAATTGTATGTTGAAAACACAATGCTGATGACAAATCAAAGCTTTACATAAATACATACTATGTTCATGCATTGGAAGACTCAACACAGTAAAGATGTAAATTCTCCCCAGATTGATATAGAAGTTTAACACAATTGCTATCAAAATTCCAACAAGATCTTTTGTAGGTTGAGAAAAAACAATTCTAAAATATGGAAATATATAGGAGCTGAAAGAGCTAAAACAATTTTGAAAAAGAAGAATAAACTGGGAGAAATTAGTCTACCTGATTTCAGAACTCAATAGCTACTATAATCAAGACTATAGAATTGGTGGAGAGATAGACACATAAATCAAGAGAAGAGAATAGAAAACCCAGATATAGAACCACACAAATAGGCCCAAATGATTTTTGACAAAGATCAAAAGCAATTCAATGGAAGAGAGACAGCCTTTTCAACAAATGGTGCTAGAACAATTGGAGATTCCTAGGAGAAAAAAAAAACCTTGACCAAAGTCTCACATCTTACAAAAAATTAACTCCAAATGGATCACAGACTTAAATGTAAAACATAAAATGATAAAACTTTTAGAAAAAAATAGGAGAAAATCTTTGGGACCTAGGGCTAGGCAAAGAGTTCTCAGACTTGACACCATAACAAGATCCAAAAAGGGAAAAACTCAAGATATACAAACAGCTCATACAACTCAACAACAAAAAATAACCCAATCAATAAATGGTCAGAAAACCTAAATAGACATTTCTCCAAAGAAGAAATACAAATGGCCAATAGGCACATGAAGAGATGCCCAACATCACTAATTATTAAAGAAATGCAAATCAAAACTACAATGAGGTATCATCTCATACCAGTCAGAATGGCCATCATTAAAACTATATAAATAACAAATGCTGGAGAAGGTGTGAAGAAAAGAGAACTCTCCTACACTCTTGGTGAGAATGTAAGTTGGTACAGCCACTATGAGAATAGTATGGAGGTTCCTCAGAAAACTAAAAATAGAATTACCATATGATCTGGCAATCCCACTCCTGGGCATGTATTCAGACAAAACTCTAATCCAGAAAGATACATGCACTCCTATGTTCATAGCAGCACTATTCACGATAGCCAAGACATGGAAACAACCTAAATGTCCATCAACAGATGAATGGAATAAGGAGATGTGGTACATATATACAACGGAATACTACTCAGCCATAAAAAAGAACGAAATAATGCCATCTGCAGCAACATGGATGCAACTAGAGATGATCATACTAAGTGAACTCAGAAAGAGAAAGGCAAATACCATATGCTATCACTTACATGTGGAATCTAAAATATGACACAAATGAACCTACCTATGAAACAGAAACAGACTCACAGACATAGAGAACAGACTTGTAGTTGCCAAGAGGGAGGGGGATGGGGGCGAGATGGAGTGGGAGATTGGGGTTAGCAGATGTAAGCTATTATATATGGAATGGATAAACAACAAGTTTGCTATATAGCACAGGGAATGATATTCAGTATCCTATGATAAACCATAATGGAAAAGAATATAAAAAAGTGTATATATGTGTATAACTGAGTCACTTTGCTGTACAGCAGAAATTAACACATTGTAAATCAATTATACTTCAATTTAAAAGAAGAAAAAAAATTTTAAGGGAAAAATGGACAAATTGGACATTGACAAAATTCAAAACCATTGCTCTGCAAACTCTGTTAAGGGAATGAAAAGACAAGCTATAGACCAGGAGAAAATATTTGCAAACCACATATCTGACAAAGGACTCGTAGGTGTAATATGTAAAGAACTCTCAAAACTCAACAGTACCGAAGCAAACAATCCTATTCAAACATGGGCAAAGACATGAAGAGACATTTTACCAAAGATATACAGGTGGCAAGTAAACATATGAAAAGATGTGCTAGTTAAATGAAACTATCCTATGATACCTTATACCAGATACACACACACACACACACACACACACACACACACACACACAATCCAGATGGTTAGAGACCTAAAGGTTTATATCCTCTTATCTGTAACCCCAGAGTGCCTCTACATTGTCTATGTTATAGTGAAATAAAAGGGTGTACTATGTCCCTTAGTTATTTCTCTATTTCATGCTAATGAGAAAAAAATAGGATCATACGTAAAAAGAACTACAAACCAGCAACTCCTTCAACCTCCTTTTTCTTCACCCGCTTAATTCTCTTCTTTAGTACTTTCATGAGAAAGTTAGCAAATTTATTGTTTTCTCCAAGGGCTGCTTGGAAACCAGCATAGAGTGCCGTTTCTTGGTCCTGGACCTTGGCAACTTCATTCTTTTTCTCTTCCATCTCTTTAAGAGTTTCATTTATTTTCCACTAAACGAACAAAAAACAAGAACAGATGATAAATAAAATATTTCTGATAAACCAGGTTCAGAGAACAATGTACATTACAATGTAAGGTTACAGCCTACAAACATTTTTTAAGCTTCTTAATAGAAGTTTATATTTCTGATGTTTCTGAATGCAGAGTCATTCATTTATTTGATTAAAATTTTATAATTCTTTTGTAAAAATCAGTTAAGTTCAGAATCAGATAAGATCGATTCTTTAACATTTAACTTCCTCAAGAAATTAAATTAGGTAAATTGAAATTTTTACTGATATGTGGATATCAGCTAGTATTTTTCCATGTATGGTCTCAAAAAAGTTTTTTTCATATCAATACAAGATAACTAAAACAAAAAGGCACATCTGCTCTTAGTGAAACTGATATACCTAAAAACTGACGTCACTACTGAGTATGTATTATTTAATACAATCCTTCTTCTTTTAAGACAAAGATAGATGGTCTAATTAAGCTCTTTAAATTTAACATATATGTAACAAATAAACTTAATTTCCTGTGCTATTCAATTATTTATTACTCTGAAACTAGCTATAATATTTAAGAAATTTACCAACTTCTTTTCCAAGTATGTTCATTCATAAGGATAATATATAATCAAAACTCAACTTCACATGATAGCTACTGACAACAAAAACAGACTTTTAATTTTGAAATCCATAGGTAAACTAAACATAAGGGTCACTTTTATTTTTTTATTTTTTTATTTTTTTTGCGGTACGCAGGCCTCTCACTGTTGTGGCCTCTCTCGTTGCGGAGCACAGGCTCCGGACGCGCAGGTTCAGCGGCCACAGCTCACGGGCTCAGCCGCTCTGCGGCACGTGGGATCTTCCTGGACTGGGGCACGAACCCGTGTCCCCTGCATCGGCAGGCGGACTCTCAACCACTGCGCCACCTGGGAAGCCCAAGGGTCACTTTTGAAAAATTTATTTCCTACCTTACAAAATATCAGATCAAATTCATTAAAAAGTATGATTCACTTCTCCCTGAGCACGGCTACCCAAAACAGAGAGCAAACAGGAATAACGGGGAAAAGGAGGAGGAAGAGAAGACAAGAAAGAGATGTGGACTAGAACAAGGGGGGAAATTAACTTGAGAAGAAAGAAAAGAAGAGTCAAGTCCCCTCCATAACGAAGGCTGTAGCCAGCTAGCACTCTTCTGCCCATTCATACTTGCATGTCCTGTTCCTCTTTGTCTAATGAATTAACACACTCTTGAAGTATGTTCTCCTGTTTCTCAAAATTCTTCAGGAGAAGCATTTCTTGAAATAATGTGACATGGTGCAGGTCAGATAATTTCATCTGAGTATCTAGTTTCATTTTCTGATGTCTCAGGAGACGGAGTTCTGCATCAAAAGTGACAATCAGTTCTTTGATCTGAGGTGCAAAAAGATTTGAGGGTATGTTAGAAGTTTAAAACAGGAACGTGCATTTTAAAAACTATCCAACAATACTGATTTGTTTGGGTAAAAGCATTTTCTTATTATGCCCTTATTATGGATGGAGAATTACAAGGGTGGGTGGGTGGGGCACACGTGTGTGTATACAGTCTCATAATTTAATTTATGTACATTTAATACCATTGATGAACTGGTTTATTAAGTGGTAGGAATTCTGTAACTGCAGTCCTTCGAGCTGTTTCTTCACCATTGATTAAGCCATTGATCAAGAATGTCCTTCTTGCTGGTTTAAATCAGAGACTGTGAGCTCTTTGTGGGTAGTATTGTGTCTGTCTCCACTCTATCCCCATGGTATCTCTACACTGCCCTTCACACAGTAAGCACTAAAAAAATATTTTCCTCACCTTCTTATTTTGAAAAGTTTCAAATCTACAGAACAGTAAATATTTTTAAATAGATAAATATAATTGTGGAGCCATAAAAAACCTGTTCAGTCTTCTTGGTTTATTTACAGATGAAGAAATCGAGACTAAAAGTGACTTCCCTGAGATCAAATTTGTTACAGAGCTTGGATAAGAACCCAAATATCAGGTTTCCCTGGTGGCACAGTGGTTGAGAATCTGCCTGCCAATGCAGAGGACACGGGTTCGAGCCCTGGTCTGGGAAGATCCCACATGCCACGGAGCAACTAGGCCTGTGAGCCACAACTACTGAGCCTGCACATCTGGAGCCTGTGCTCCACAACAAGAGAGGCCGCGATAGTGAGAGGCCCGCGCACCGTGAATGAAGAGTGGTCCCCGCCTGCCGCAACTAGAGAAAGCCCTCGTACAGAAACAAAGACCCAACACAGACAAAAATAAAAAATAAAATAAAAAAAAAAGAACCCAAATATCTCATGTCCTGGTCTAGACTTTATTCCACTGCGATTTCAAATGATTTTAAATCCTCAGTTTTACTTTGATTTTGACACAGTGTCTCCCTTGCCCCATCCCAAAGGAGATGAAGAGATCAACAGAGAGCCCAAAGGGCTGATTCTCCCAATGAAACTAGTACACCAGGAAAAAGACAAACCATTCCATGTTTTTCATTAGGCTGTACTTGAATGGGGAGCCTCGACTATCAAATGCCTATAATGAGTGAGGGCTCAGCCTGGCGCTGAGAAAGAGGAAGATATCTGTGGGTTTGGGTCTGTGAAACTGCTGGAGAATTTGAGAGAGCTAAAAAACAAAAACAAAAAACCCCAACAAACCAAGGAGAAGAAAAATTAAACTTCTAATGTATGACTGTAGACTAAGTGGGTTCCACTTTAATCCTTGTTCAACAAATTTGAATTATTTTTAAATTTCTTTGGAGGAAGCACTATGTTTTCTTCAGTGCAACACCATTCTGAAACTATACCACATAGGTGTCCAAGGTTGTAAGGGTTATGCTTGTTTTATTCTCACTACCCCTCATAGCCTGTAAGATTTATAGGATAGAGAACATGTATGACTTGACAATTGTTTCATCCCTACTACCTAGCTAGCACTGTTTCTGCACATAGAATGTCCAATAAACATTTGTTAAATTAATAGATAAAATTAAATCAATCAAAACTTTTTACTGAATATCTACCATATGTCTGGCATTGTCCTAGACACTTCAGGGGAATTCTAGAATTGTATAATCTAATGAAACAGAGACTAAAAAAAATAGAAAAAAAATCAATGAAACTAAAGCTGGTTCTTTGAAAAGATAAACAAAATGGATAAACCTTTATCCAAACTCACCAAGAAGAAAAGGGAGAGGGCCCAAGCGAATAAAATCAGAAATGAAAAAGGGAAGTTAAAACTGACACCACAGAAATACAAAAGGTCATAGGAGACTACTACTAACAGCTATATAACAACAAAATGGAAAACCTAGAAGAAATGGACAAATTCTTAGAAATGTACAATCTCCCAAAACGAAACCAGGAAGAAATAGAAAATATGAACAGACCAATTACCAGTACTGAAATTGAATCAGTGATTTTAAAAACTCCCAACTAACAAAAGTCCAGGACCAGAGAGCTTCACAGATGAATTCTACCAAACATTTAGAGAAGTGTTAACAGCTATCCTTCTAAAACTATTCCAAAAAATTGCAGAGGAAAGAACACTTCCAAACTCATTCTATGAGTCCAGTATCACCCTGATACCAAAACCAGGCAAAGATATCACACAAAAAAGAACATTACAGGCCAATGTCACTGATGAACATACATGCAAAAGTCCTTAACAAAATATTAGCAAACGGATTCTAACAATACATTAAATAATCATACAGTATGATCAAGTGGGATTTATTCCAAGGATGCAAGGATAATTCAATATCCACAAATCAATGTGATACACCACATTAACAAATTGAAAAATAAAAAACATATGATTATCTCAATAGATGCAGAAAAACTTTTGACAAAATTCAACATCCATTTACGATAAAAACTCTCCAGAAAGTGAGCATAGAGGGAACATACCTCAACATAATAAAGGCCATGTATGACAAACCCATAGCAAACACATTATTGACTGGGGGATTTTTGCAGAAACGAATGCCTGTGGCCATAATATGCCTCTGGTTAAAAATGTGTTAAAGGTGAAAAGCTAAAAGCATTTCCTCTAAGATCAGGAAGAGGACAAGGATGCCCACTATTGCCTCTTTTATTCAACATAGTATTGGAAGTCCTACCCACAGCAATCAGACAAGAAAAAGAAATAAAAGGAATCTAAATTGGAAAAGAAGAAGCAAAACTGTCCTTGTTTGCAGATGACATGATACATAGAAAATCCTAAAGACACCACCAGAAAAATACTAGAGCTCATCAATGAATTTAGTAAAGTTGCAGGATATAAAATTAATATACAGAAATCTGTTTCATTTCTATACACTAACAAGGGACTAGCAGAAAGAGAAATTAAGGAAACAATCCCATTTACCATCACATCAAAGAGAATAAAATACCTAGAAATAAATCTACCTGGGGAGGTAAAAGACCTATACTCAGAAAACTATAAGAAACTGATAAAAGAAATTGAAGATCACACAAACAGATGGCAAGATATACTGTGTTCTTGGACTGGAAGAAGCAATATTGTTAAAATTACCATACTACCCAAGGCAATCTATAGATTCAATGCAATCCCTATCAAAATACCAATAACATTTTTCACAGAACTAGAACAAAAAAATTTTTGTGTGAAAACACAAAAGACCTTCAAATAGCCAAAATAATCTCAAGTAAGAAAAACAGAGCTGGAGGAATTATGCTCCTTGACTTCAAGACCATACTACAAAGCTACAATGATCAAAACAGTATGATACTGGCACAAAAACAGACACATCAATCAGTGAAACAGAATAGAGAGCCCAGAAATAAACTCATGCACCTATGGTCAATTAATCTATGACATAGGAAGCAAAAATATACAATGGAGAAAAGACAGACCCTTCAATAAGTGGTTCTGAGAAAACAGGACAGCTACATGTAAAGGAATAAACTTAGAACATCCTCTAACACCATACACAAAAATAAACTCAAAATGGATTAAAGACCTAAATGTAAGTCTGGGAAACCATAAAATTCCTGGAGGAAAACATAAGCAGAACATTCTTTGACATAAATCGTAGCAATATTTTTTTGGATCTGTCTCCTAAAGCAAACAAAAGCAAAAATAAACAAATGGGACCTAATTAAACTTAAAAGCTTTCAGACAGCAAAGGGAACCATCAACAAAATGAAAAGACAATCTACTGAATGGGAGAAAATATCGGCAAATGATATGACTGACAAGGGGTTAATATCCAATATATATAAACAGCTCATACAATTCAACATCAAAAAACAAACAAACAAACAATCTGATTAAAAAATGGGCAGAAGACCTGAATAGACGTTTTTCCAAAGAAGAAACGCAGGTGGCCAAAAGGAACATGAAAAGATGCTCAACATAGCCAATCATTAGGGAAATGCAAATCAAAACCACAATGAGATAATCACCTCACACCTGCCAGAATGGCTATCATTAAAACACACACACACACATACACACACAAATAACAAATTTTGGCTAGAATGTGGAGAAAAGGGAACACTCACACACTGTTGTTGGGAACGTAAATTGGTGTAGCCCTGTGGAAAACAGTAAGGAGGTTTCTCAAAAAACTAAAAATAGAACTACCTTATGACCCAGCAATTCCACTCCTGGGTATATATCCAAAAAAACCAAAAACACGAATTCAAAAAGATATGTGCACCCCAATGTTCATAGCAGCATTATTTACAAGATATTGCAAAGATATGGAAGCAACCTAGGTGTCCATCAACAGATGAATGGAAAAATATGTGGTACATATATACAATGGAATATTACTCAGCCATAAAAAAGAATGAAAATTTGCCATTTGCAACAACATGGATGGACCTGGGGGATATTTTGGGTAGTGAAATAAGTCATCCAGGTTAAGACAAATATTATATGTTAGTAGTTATATGTGGAATCTAAAAAAAATAAAACAAACTAGTGAATATAACAATAAAGAAAGAGACTCACAGATATAGAGAACAAACTAGTGGTTATCAGTGGGGAGAGGGAAGGAGGGAGGAACAATATAAGGGTAGGGGATTAACAGGTACAAACTATTATGTATAAAATGAGCTGCAGTGAACTAACACACCATTGTAAAGCAATTATACTCCAATAAAGATGTTAAAAAAAATAAGCTACAATGATATATTGTACAACACAGCATATTTTATAATAATTACAAATGGAGTATAACTTTTAAAAATTGTAGATCACTATATTATACATGTGTAACATGTAATATTGTACATCAACTATACTTCAATTAAAATTTGTATAATTTGTAAGACAAAACTAACACATATAAAACAGCAAGAAAAATAAGTACAAAACCTAAGGTGCTGATTATAAGTGCAAATGGAGTTTAGAAGAAAGGAGAGTATGTAGTGTGGGCAGAGATTCTGGAGAGGGTTTGGAAGTGAGCTGAGTTTTGAATGATGACAACTTTGGAAGAAGTCATTGTAGGCAGAAGGAAATAGCAAAGAAAAAAGCACAGATATGAAACTCAGAAGTGGGGTGGTAAGTGGGGAGAAATAGGAAGAGTGAGAAAACAGTGCTGGAAGAAGTAGAGATAATGGGTGAAGAATAAGGTTGGGGAGTAATAGGTGCTGCTTCCAGACACACTGAGGAAGGGGACTCTATACGGCTGGCAGGAGGGAACTTCCATCCAGGAAAGGACCTTTTCCTTCCATATTCAGAACACCTCCTGCACACAACTGGCCCCACCCTGGTCCTGATTTTCCTACAAATAAAAATATTTGCCATTCCAGCTCCAGAACAATTCTGAAGCTAGTCATTACCATGAACACTCTCACTAAAGGGGCAAATCACACATTAGAGAAAGAGCAGGGGGTGAAAAGCAGAGGGTGCCCCATTTTCACTGGAAGGTTTTTAGTTATGCTCCATCCATCATCTGAAGGCTGCTCCATCACTTCTCCTTTACCGTGACTTTAGTTAGATACCAATTAACATGGATTTGTCCTTAATTCTTAGCTTTCCAAAAAGAAAAAAGTTGAAAAGCTCCAAAGTTCTGGGCAGAGCACAATGATTTTCAGAAGACCAGGGATGGGGAGAAAGCCAAGGCATCAGTGAGTTGTGGGCTGGTCAGGGTTTGGGGAAGATTAATGTAGAGAAATTAAAAATAATTTTAATTATTTTTAATTAAATTATAATTTAATTTTAATTATCCTGCTCTTCTCTTTCAGCTTTAAATAAGCAGTCTCATTTCTTACCCTGTTGATCAAATATTGTTGCATGTACAAGTGTTTAATCTCATCCCTTTTCATAATCTCCAGCTCCACTTCAGTTGGATCTGTTCTTTCAAATTCCATGAACTTTGGAATATCTAGATTGAACACTGATGCTTTTGATGATCTAGACAATGAATCACGTGTCGTCAAATCCCCATCCTTTCCAGAAGAGAGTCTGAGGAAGCTTCCAGCTGAGCCTGCAGACGCTGCCTTTTCCACTTGAGGGGCCGTTTCAGCCTGATTTTTCATCTGCTGCTGCTTAAAAGCTAGGAGGGTTTCCTCATCATACTGAAATCTCTTTTCTGGAACTTCTTCTGGGTGTATCTGAGGGATTTGGGGAATGGGGATGTGCTTGGATACGTGAAGAGTCGACTGAATGTTCTTCAGTTCTTGCACCAGGCACTGTATTTCCTCGATGACAGCCACTTTAAGGTCTCGAAGAGAGACAATGCACTTGTTCATGTGCATTTTCTTTGAATAGGCCTGATAAAAAGAACAGGAAGAAAGCAAAATGACAACCTGCTCCCAAAGGGCAGCTTGAAATACAATTTGCTTTTGTCCCTTAACTGGAATGCCTAGCAAAAATTCAAGATAAAAATTTATCTGATGATTCCTGTTCACTACTAAGTTATTTTCTCTAGTTTTTAGGCTTTTCCCCATTTCACCTCTCCATAAGGGGAAGACAGTCTGGATGTGACCTCTGGTGTCCCCCAGCTGGCTTGTAGGGCTGAGTTCCCCCATCCTCCTTCCACCACTCAATGGAAGTCCTTCCTGAGCCCTGTACTCAGCCAGATCCCAGGGAGGGGGAGGCCATTCTTTGGTCAGGAGCACACAGTAACCGTCCTTCCCTGATGAAAACTCAAATCCTATTGGCTTAGACTCACTTAGGGTTGCCCACCTCGGGCCACTTTAGCCTGCTGTCATTCTGTATTTTGGCCACATTCTTTCTGTTACTCCTGTGCAGGCAAGGTCACGATCCTGAATTCCAGTTCCACGTCACACTAAGAGGTTCCTGGACTCTTCCTTGGTTCCTTCTCCACTCATCCGAGCCCACCAATGCCCCTGCCTGCAGTCACAGGTGCCAAACAGGCCCACTGCTCCCTCACTGCCAGCTCTCTCCCCAGGCTGTGTTTCCTAAATGCCCTGACCAGAGCCTCCAGTCACATGCAACCCTGCTCCTGGTGTGCAGTTAGGCAACTAGATGGCCCAAAGGCTGTTAAGAGTAACTTTGCATAAATATACAGGTTAAGAAAAATAAAAGATCAAAAGACATTTCTTCAACTCGTCTTACAAAACTTACCTGTATATTTACTACCTACTGTAACAAGATAGAGGAGATGTTTTACATACCTAAGAAAAAACCTTTAAAGCATTAGGGTTTAAACTCAAAATCCAGCCCTTGGGTGAGTGGGGGACCACTTCTGAAGTACCTGGAGGACCGAGAATTAAGCGGAGAACAAACCCAAACCAGCCTGGTGGCTGTAAGGCCTACCTCTTTTAGGAGCCCAATTTACATACCAAGCCTCTCTTTCTAATTTTCCAAATACCACACACCTAAACACTAGCCACGGACAGGAGAGGTGGGGGAGGAGGAGTGGGGGGGAATGTATAATACATGACTTCTAAAATGCTTGATACTTTTCAGTGACTTTGAACTTAACCATGATAAGAATGACTGTTTATTGACTTTCACCATTACTTTAACCCTATGAAGAAGACTAGACATGTCTTGTCTTACTGTTGTTCATTGGTAGTAATACCTTTTTTTTTAAACAGACAATACAACTGAGGCTTAGGGAGAGTTACATGACTAGCCAAGTTCATATAACTATTAAGTGGCAGAGATTGGAACGGAACTCTGATCTTCTGACTGGTAGAATTGTGTGCTCTGCATTATTTAATGCTGTCATTTTAATAAAATAGATTTCAGTACAATGCAGTTCCATTCAAGACATCACACCTGTCCATCACCTCTACCTGGGCTATAAAATTTCAGGTGGGATGACTGACAAATTGTGATCAAAAGAACATTTCTCTATGACAATGGATGAAACATGATAGTTGAAACAAGAATTGCCTTAGACAAACAGCTAGAAAAACAATCCAAACGGTCACAAATAAAATGTTCAAAATGTCCATTTGATCAGAAAGTTATAGTTATGAGCTATGAAAATTTACTTGTGGCTATGAATTGCCATACCAGGATCTCTGTAGTGCTGGCATGTACAGCATCTTTGCTGAAATAGAAAAAGACACTCCTTCCTCAAGATACTTTGCACTTCCATTTGTCAGAAAATTATAAAATATTCAAACATGCTATATCTGTGGTATGATTGGCACTCTTTTCAATGTGATGCCTTGAAATAGGCAAACTGCACAGCCATACTAGGTGGCCGTATACGAAATTCTCCTCAAAATGGTAGCTCAGATGCCTTCTGAGCCTCTAAGTGTGAAAAGTCACTTGTCAATTCAAAGCAAGGAATTACTATAACAGGGAGAGGAAACTTTAGGATGAAAACAGGTATGAGAAATCAGGATGATTAGAAGCAGTTTGGGGAAATGCAGACAGAATCAAACAGGAATATATTAATTGCTCAGTATTGAGTCACCTACAAAAGTTTGAAAGTCCTTCAAACAAAGGCTAAATACAGTGGTTTATTTTCCTAAGTCTTGGTGGTCCACAGCAGCCAAAAACAATAGCCAACAAAGATGTGTTTGAATTTCCGAGATTCAAAGTTCATAAAATATAATGCCTTCACTCATGAAACTGGTATTGAACCAAGTAATTAATTTGAAGGTTGGTTCTGCCATGTTAACTAAATAGTCATGAATAAATCTCTTATCTTTGGGACTCAATTTCCTCATTTGTAAAAAGGGGCATTATTCTAAATAATCATGAAGGCCTTTTCCAATTCTAAATTTATACGACTATATATCTTTATGGACCAGCTAACAAAATGGGTGGTTTCAGCAGAATTCAATTAAAACAAGAAAATCCAGACTTCCGGGGAAGATGGCTGAAGAGTAAGACGTGGAGATCACCTTCCTCCCCACAGATACACCAGAAATACAGCTACACGTGGAACAACTCCTACAGAACACCTACTGTACGCTGGCAGAAGACCTCAGACCTCCCAAAAGGCAAGAAACTCCCCACGTACCTAGGTAGGGCAAAGCGGAGAGATTCCCGCACAGAGGATCGGTGCCAACCAGCACTCACCAGCCCGAGAGGCTTGTCTGCTCACCCGCCGGAGCGGGCGGCGCTGGAAGCTGAGGCTCGGGCTTCAGTCGGAACGCAGGGAGAGGACTGGGGTTGGCGGCGTGAACACAGCCTGAAGGGGCTAATGCACCACAGCTAGCTGGGAGGGAGTCCGGGAAAAAGTTTGGACCTGCCGAAGATGCAAGAGACTTTTTCTTCCCTCTTTGTTTCCTGGTGCACGAGGAGAGGGGATTAAGAGCGCTGCTTGGAGGAGCTCCAGAGACGGGTGCGAGCCGCGGCTGAAAGCATGGACCCCAGAGACGGGCGTGGGACGCTGGGGCTGCTGCCGCCGCCACGAGGCCTGTGTGCGAGCGCAGGTCACTGTCCACGCCCCCGTCCAGGGAGCCTGTGAAGCCTGTCACTGCCGGGGTCACGGGATCCAGGGACAGCTTCCCTGGGAGAACGCACGGCGTGCCTTGGGCTGGTGCAACGTCAAGCCTGCCTCTGCCGCTGCAGGCTCCACCCGCACTCTGTGCCCCTCCCTGCCCCCCGGCCTGAGTGAGCCAGAGTCACGGAAGCGGCTGCTCCTTTAACCCTGTCCTGTCTGAGTGAAGAACAGACGACCTCCGGCGACCTACACGGAGAGGTGGGGCCAAATCCAAAGCTGAGACCCGGGAGCTGTGAGAACAAAGAAGAGAAAGGGAAATCTCTCCCAGCAGCCTCAGAAGCAGCGGATTAAAGCTCCACAATAAACTTGATGTATCCTGCATCTGTGGAATACATGAATAGACAACGAATCATCCCAAATTGAGGAGTCAGGAGTCAGTGCTGTGCCTCTGAGGTGGGAGAGCCAACTTCAGGACACTGGTCCACAAGAGACCTCCCAGCTCCACATAATATCAACGGTGAAAATCTTCCAGAGATCTCCATCTCAACACCAGCACCCAGCTTCACTAAACGACCAGCAACCTACAGTGCTGGACACCCTATGCCAAACAACTAGCAAGACAGGAACACAATGCCACCCATTAGCAGAGAGGCTGCCTAAAATCATAAAAAGTCCACAGACACCCCAAAATACACCACCAGACGTGGACCTGTCCACCAGAAAGACAAGATGCAGCCTCATCCACCAGAACACAGGCACTAGTCCCCTCCACCAGGAAGCCTACACAACCCACTGAACCAACCTTAGCCACTGGGGACAGACACCAAAAACAACGGGAACTACAAACCTGCAGCCTGCAAAAAGGAGACCCCAAACACAGTAAGATAAGCAAAATGAGAAGACAGAAAAACACACAGCAGGGGAAGGAGCAAGATAAAAACCCACCAGACCTAACAAATGAAGAGGAAATAGGCAGTCTACCTGAAAAAGAATTCAGAATAATGATAGTAAAGATGATCAAAGATTCTATTTCCAAGATCCAAAATCTTGGAAATAGAATAGACAAAATGCAAGAAACAGTTAACAAGGACCTAGAAGAACTAAAGATGAATCAAGCATTGATTAAAAACACAATAAATGAAATGAAAAATACTCTAGATGGGATCAGTAGCAGAATAACTGAGGCAGAAGAACGGATAAGTGAGGTGGAAGATAAAATAGTGGAAATAACTGATGCAGAGCAAAATAAAGAAAAAAGAATGAAAAGAACTGAGGACAGTCTCAGAGACCTCTGGGACAACATTAAATGCACCAACATTTGAATTAGAGGGGTTCCAGAAGAAGAAGAGAAAAAGAAAGGGACTGAGAAAATATTTGAAGAGATTATAGTTGAAAATTTCCCTAATATAGGAAAGGAAATAGTTAATCAAGTCCAGGAGGCACAGAGAGTCCCATACAGAATACATCCAAGGAGAAATATGCCAAGACACATATTAATAAAACTGTCAAAAATTAAACACAAAGAAATCATACTAAAAGCAACAAGGGAAAAACAACAAATAACACACAAGGGAATCCCCATCAGGTTAACAACTGATCTCTCAGCAGAAACTCTACAAGCCAGAAGGGAGTGGCAGGACATAATTAAAGTGATGAAGGAGAAGAACCTGCAACCAAGACTACTCTACCCAGCAAGGATCTCATTCAGATTTGATGGAGAAATTAAAACCTTTACAGACAAGCAAAAGCTGAGAGAGTTCAGCACCACAAAACCAGCTTTACAACAAATGCTAAAGGAACTTCTCTAGGCAAGAAACACAACAGAAGGGAAATACCTACAATAACAAATCCAAAACAATTAAGGAAATGGGAATAGGAACATACATATCAATAATTACCTTAAATGTAAATGGGCTAAATGCTCCCACCAAAAGACACAGATTGGCTGAATGGATACAAAAACAAGACCCATATATATGCTGTCTACAAGAGACCCACTTCAGACCTAGAGACACATACAGATTGAAAGTAAGGGGATGGAAATAGATATTCCATGCAAATGGAAACCAAAAGAAAGCTGGAGTAGCAATTCTCATATCAGACAAAATAGACTTTAAAATAAAGACTACTAGAAGAGACAAAGAAGGACACTACATAATGATAAAGGGATCAATCCAAGAAGAAGATATAACAATTGTAAATATTTATGCACCCAACATAGGAACACCTCAATACATAAGGCAAATACTAACAGCCATAAAAGGGGAAATCGACAGTAACACACTCATAGTAGGGGACTTTAACACCCCACTTTCACCAATGGACAGATCATCCAAAATGAAAATAAATAAGGAAACACAAGCTTTAAATGATACATTAAACAAGATGGACTTAGTTGATATTTATAGGACATTCCATCCAAAAACAACAGAATACACATTTTTCTCAAGTGCTCATGGAACATTCTCCAGGATAGATCATATCTTGGGTCACAAATCAAGCCTTGGTAAATTTAAGAAAATTGAAATTGTATCAAGTATCTTTTCTGACCACAATGCTATGGGACTAGACATCAATTACAGGAAAAGATCTGTAAAAAATACAAACACATGGAGGCTAAACAATACACTACTCAATAACGAAGTGATCACTGAAGAAATCAAAGAGGAAATTAAAAAATACCTAGAAACAAATGACAATGGAGACACGACGACCCAAAACCTATGGGACGCAGCAAAAGCAGTTCTAAGGGGGAAGTTTATAGCAATACAATCCCACCTTAAGAAACAGGAAACATCTCGAGTAAACAACCTGACCCTGCACCTAAAGCAATTAGAGAAAGAAGAACAAAAAAACCCCAAAGTTAGCAGAAGGAAAGAAATCATAAAGATCAGATCAGAAATAAATGAAAAAGAAATGAAGGAAACGATAGCAAAGATCAACCAAACTAAAAGCTGGTTCTTTGAGAATATAAACAAAATTGATAAACCATTAGCCAGACTCATCAAGAAAAAAAGGGAGAAGACTCAAATCAATAGAATTAGAAATGAAAAAGGAGAAGTAACAACTGACACTGCAGAAATACAAAAGATCATGAGAGATTACTACAAGTAACTCTATGCCAATAAAATGGACAACCTGGAAGAAATGGACAAATTCTTAGAAATGCACAACCTGCCAAGACTGACTCAGGAAGAAATAGAAAATATGAATAGACCAATCACAAGCACTGAAATTGAAACTGTGATGAAAAAGCTTCCAACAAACAAAAGCTCAGGACCAGATGGCTTCACAGCCGAATTCTATCAAACATTTAGAGAAGAGCTAACACCTATCCTTCTCAAACTCTTCCAAAATATAGCAGAGGGAGGAGCACTCCCAAACTCATTCTACGAGGCCACCATCACCTTGATACCAAAACCAGGCAAGGATGTCACAAAGAAAGAAAACTACAGGCCAATATCACTGATGAACATAGATGCAAAAATCCTCAACAAAATACTAGCAAACAGAATCCAACAGCACATTAAAAGGATCATACACCATGATCAAGTGGGGTTTATTCCAGGAATGCAAGGATTCTTCAATATACACAAATCAATCAATGTGATACACCATATTAACAAATTGAAGAAGAAAAACCATATGATCATCTCAATAGATGCAGAGAAAGCTTTCGACAAAATTCAACACCCATTTATGATAAAAACCCTGCAGAAAGTAAGCATAGAGGGAACTTTTCTCAACATAATAAAGGCCATATATGACAAACCCACAGCCAACATCGTCCTCAATGGTGAAAAACTGAAACCATTTCCACTAAGATCAGGAACAAGACAAGGCTGCCCACTCTCACCACTCTTATTCAACTTAGCTTTGGAAGTTTTAGCCACAGCAATCAGAGAAGAAAAGGAAATAAAAGGAATCCAAACTGGAAAAGAAGAAGTAAAGCTGTCACTGTTTGCAGATGACATGATACTATGCATAGAGAATCCTAAAGATGCTACCAGAAAACTACTAGAGCTAATCAATGAATATGGTAAAGTAGCAGGATACAAAATTAATGCACAGAAATCTCTGGCATTCCTGTACACTAATGATGAAAAATCTGAAAGTGAAATCAAGAAAACACTCCCATTTACCATTGCAACAAAAAGAATAAAATATCTAGGAATAAACCTACCTAAGGAGACAAAAGACCTGTATGCAGAAAATTATAAGACACTGATGAAAGAAATTAAAGATGATACAAATAGATGGAGAGATATACCATGCTCCTGGATTGGAAGAATCAATATTGTGAAAATGACTCTACTACCCAAAGCAATCTACAGATTCAATGCAATCCCTATCAAACTACCACTGGCATTTTTCACAGAACTAGAACAAAAAATTTCAAAATTTGTTTGGAGAAACAAAAGACCCCGAATAGCTAAAGCAATCTTGAGAACGAAAAACGGAGCTGGAGGAATCAGGCTCCCTGACTTCAGACTATACTACAAAGCTACGGTAATCAAGACAGTGTGGTACTGGCACAAAAACAGAAAGATAGATCAATGGAACAGGATAGAAAGCCCAGAGATAAACCCACACACATATGGTCAACTTATCTTTGATAAAGGAGGCAGGAATGTACAGTGGAGAAAGGACAGCCTCTTCAATAAGTGGTGCTGGGAAAACTGGACAGGGACATGTAAAAGTATGAGATTACATCATTCCCTAACACCGTACACAAAAATAAGCTCAAAATGGATTAAAGACCTAAATGTAAAGACAGAAACTATCAAAATCTTAGAGGAAAACATAGGCAGAACACTCTATGACATAAATCACAGCAAGATCCTTTTGGACCCACCGCCTAGAGAAATGGAACTAAAAACAAAGATAAACAAATGGGACCTAATGAAACTTCAAAGCTTTTGCACAGCAAAGGAAACCATAAACAAGACCAAAAGACAACCCTCAGAATGGGAGAAAATATTTGCAAATGAAGCAACTGACAAAGGATTAATCTCCAATATTTATAAGCAGCTCATGCAGCTCAATAGCAAAAAAACAAACAACCCAATCCCAAAATGGGCAGAAGACTTAAATAGGCATTTCTCCAAAGAAGATATACAGACTGCCAACAACACATGAAAGAATGCTCAACATCATTAATCATTAGAGAAATGCAAATCAAAACTACAATGAGATATCATCTCACACCTGCCAGAATGGCCATCATCAAGAAATCTAGAAACAATAAATGCTGGAGAGGGTGTGGAGAAAAGGGAACACTCTTGCACTGCTGGTGGGAATGTGAATTGGTACAGCCACTATGGAGAACAGTATGGAGGTTCCTTAAAAAACTACATATAGAACTACCATATGACCCAGCAATCCCACTACTGGGCATATACCCTGAGAAAACCATAATTCAAAAAGAGACATGTACCAAAATGTTCATTGCAGCTCTATTCACAATAGCCCGGAGATGGAAACAACCTAAGTGTCCATCATCGGATGAATGGATAAAGAAGATGTGGCACATATATACAATGGAGTATTACTCAGCCATAAAAAGAAACAAAACTGAGCTATTTGTAATGAGGTGGATAGACCTGGAGTCTGTCATACAGAGTGAAGTAAGTCAGAAAGAGAAAGACAAATACTGTATGCTAACACATATATATGGAATTTAAGAAAAAAAATGTCATGAAGAACCTAGGGGTAAAACGGGAATAAAGACACAGACCTACTTGAGAATGGACTTGAGGATATGGGGAGGGGGAAGGGTAAGCTGTGACAAAGTGAAAGAGAGGCATGGACATATATACAGTACCAAACGTAAGGTAGATAGATAGTGGGAAGCAGCCGCATAGCACAGGGAGATCAGCTCGGTGCTTTGTGACTGCCTGGAGGGGTGGGATAGGGAGGGTGGGAGGGAGGGAGACGCAAGAGGGAAGGGATGGGGGAACAGATGTATATATATGACTGAGTCACTTTGTTATAAAGCAGAAACTAATAAAACAAAAAAAACAAACAAAAAAAACCCCAAGAAAATCCAGGGTGTGTGCCTCATTGTCATGAAAGCTATGGGTAAGTACCATAGAGTCGAGGTATCCCAGTTCCTCTTCCTTCTTGGCAGCATTTATTCTCATGTGTTCAGGTATCTTATAGTCTGGGGCTGTCTTCAAATTGAAGTCTCCCATATACAATTGGGCCTCTTTGATGGCTTGAACATCTTTGGGATCTTCATAGTCATCATCAGGTTTACTCTTGTACCTATCAGAAAAACAGAAAACTCAGCCATAAACGTGACAATAAACTCTGATTTGTCTACTTTAGGCATATAATGAAATTTAATCATGAAGCAAAAGCATAATTCTGAGTCTGTGGTGCTGCCTCTTCCTATAGAGCCCAAGATTTTTTTAATGTTAATAGCTATTTTTAAAGCACCTCAAGCAAAATAATAAGTAATAAATAAAAAATAAACAACTAGATGGTGCTGAAATAATCTGAATCATTCTTAGGCTTTGGTTAACTTCAAAGTAATTTAGATCAACATTGTTATTTACTCCCTCAATAGAAATTACACTTTGGATACAGGTTTGTTGTTGTTGTTTTTTAATCACTAAAATGTTAAAGTTTTTAAAAAACATAAGCGACTGTCATAAAGTTTGTCATAACATTTTAAAAAATAGGCATGTGATTCAAAATGATAGCACGAGTATATATGTATTTATCTACCTCTCTTTTCCCACATTCCATGGAAATGGCACTGTGGGGTGTCAAAGGAAGTAAATCACTAGGAAAGTTGAGAATGGGATAGAAAACCATGAGCAAACTAGTGATAGAGATACATTTCTAGAAGACAGAAAGAAGATGAAATTGTATTAACGGATAAACCAGATCAATGAAAACTCTAGTCCCAGATACCCCCAGGAGAAGGCTATAAAAAGAATTGGATTGGGTCTTCTTGATAGAGTTCCTAGGAGGCTCCAAGAAAAGATGGAGCAGGTATGGAGCAGGGAATGGAATGTTAGACACTATTTGGTAAAATTAATTAGAGGATTGAAAAGGAATGCCTGAACCAGTTGAGCCCTCCCAGCTTTCCCATCTACACACATGCAAGGCAGTAGCAACCTTATACATAAACTAAAACTGAAGAACTAATCTCTACAGAAACTGACCTCTCTGCTTGGGAAATACTAAGGTAGCTATGTATGGGTTGGCACCCCACTGGAGGAGATCTTCATTGGGAGAGCCTAACCTACCTAATTCTTTAAAGTGAAGCCTGTCAGTCAACATGAGCATATAGCTTCAGTCAGCCCTTTAGGGGAAAGCAAACATACGTATAGCAGAGGAAACACATGCCATCTAATGTATTAACTGACAATTGTTCATTTGTGTATAACAGCACTAAAAGGAAAGATTAATATTTTTAATGAAAGGAAAGGAAGGAAAGGAAGAAACAAAATACTTCTGCTCTTGCCATGTGAGAGAAACACAGCCCATAATTATCCTCATGCTACAAATAACTAGAACTGAACAAAAATATGTAAAACAACTATGTTCAGACATTGAATGATAAGCAGCACAGGACTGTAATTCCTGAGAAAAGTGAAACAAAATAAGTAATCCTTACTGTCTCCTAGTTTCTGCATGGAGGAAATTACCATACTATGGAGTAGGGTTGGAATCCCAGAAATCAGATTTCACAGAGGCCAGAATGGCTAGAATTTTGTGGAAAAGACTATCAGAGCTACACAAAGAAATCTATATAGAGCTCTCTTGAGTTTTTGGCTGAGTATTAATTTGTACACTTGTAATGTGAATACCATGAAGGTGAACAAAGAACATCTGGGGAAAGTCAAATACTGGGAAGCTGTAAGACAACTAATTCTCATAGTTTACACATGGCTGGGACTTGCTTATGATCCCACCAGCTAAAGAGACCTTGTTAAATGTAGAAGACATTCAGTAGAAACCCCAAAAGAGTCATGCCTTCAAAGTAGGAGAAACAGAAGATTTAGACAATATTATCAATCACCTTGTCCTCATTGACACGTATGGAACAGTACACCCAAGAATACAAGAATACACACTCTTTTTCAAGCACACATTGAACTTTAACTAAGAGACTATATGCAGGCCTATACAATTTCCAATAAATTTAAAAGAATTTAAATCACACAGACTATTTTCACACAGACCACAAAAAATTAAATTAGAAATCAAACAGAAAGATATTTTTTAAAACCTCAAAATATTTGGAAACTAAATAGCACATTTTAAAATAAACCACAAGTCAAGGAAGAAATTACAAGGGATACTAGAAAATATTTTGGACTGAATAATAATGAAAATATATCAAAACTAGTGGAATGCAGCTCAGGGCTTAGAGGGAAATTTTTACTTTAAATACTTACATTAGAAGAAAAGTATAAAATCAAAGTTTACACCTTAAACTTAAACCTCAACAAGAAAGAAAAGAGTTAATTAAACCCAAACTAGAATGAAAGAAATGACATAGAACAGAAATCAGTGACATAGAAATCAGACAAACAGTATTTTTTTAATCTATAACCAAAAGCTAGTTGCTTAAAAAAATTAATAAAATTGATAAACCTCTTGCTGGAATGATCAAGAGAGAAGATACAAATTAACTATGTCAAAAATAAAAGAGGAAAACACAACAGATACTACAGAAATTAAAATAATAATAAGGGAATAGTATTATTTGAACTATATTATGCCAATAAATCTGATGAAATGCACAAATTCCTTGAAAGACACAAATTACCAAAACTGACCCAAGAAGAAATGGAAGATCTGAACAGCACTGTAATAATTTAAATTTTGAGTTTATAATTTACAACCTTCCTTCAAAGAATACTCCAGGTCCAGATGGCTTTACTGATAAGTCTTATCAAATATTTAAGGAAGAAATAATACCAAGCCTAAACAAAGTCTTTCAGAAAATAGAAAAGAAAAACTTCAACTCTTTTTATGAAACCACAGTTATCCTGATAACAACCCAGAGAAGACATTGCATAAAAATAAAACTAGAGAACAATATTCTTCATTAATAAGATACAAAAGTCCTTAACAAATTACTAGCAAATCAAATCCAGCAAAATATTTTTTGAAAATATCAAGTCTATTTTATTTTACTGTTTCATTGAGATATAATTGACATACAATATTGTATTAGTTTAAGGTATACAACATAATGATTTGATATGTGTATATAGCAAAACATTTACCACAATAAATTTAGTTAACATCTATCACCACACACTGTTATAATTTTTTCCTTATGCTTAGAATTATTAAGATTGACTCTCTCAGCTCAAATACACAAAACAGTATTGTTAATAGTCACCATGTGGTAAGTTACATTCCCAGAACTTATTTATCTTATAACTGCAAGTTTGTATTTTTGACCACTTTTACCCATTTCTCCCATCCCCCCCAACACCCCTTGCCTCTAGCAACCACCAATCTGCTGTTTCAATAAGGTCAGATTTTTTTAGATTCCACATACAAGTGAGATCATATAGTATTTATCTTTCTCTGTCAAACTTGTTTCACTTAGTATAATGCCCTCAAGGTCCATTTGTGTTGTCACAAATGGCAGGGCTGCTTTCTTTTTTTATAGCTGAATAATATTCTGTTGTACAGTATATATGTGCCACAACTTTTTTTAATCCATTCATCCATCAGTGGAGATTTAGGTTGTTTTCCTGTCTTGGCTATTACAAATACAATGAATATGGGGGTACAGATATCTCTGAGATAATGATTTTATCTCCATTGTATATATAACAAGGAGTGGAATTGCTGGATTATATGGTAGTTCTATTTTTAATTTTTTGAGGAATCCCCACACTGTTTTCCATAGTGGCTACACCAACTTATGTTCCCACCAACAGTACACAAGGATTCTCTTTTCTCCACACCCTCACCAACAGTTGTTATCTCTTGTCCTTTTGATGACAGACATTCTAACAGGTGTGAAATGGTATTTCATTGTGGGTTTGATTCGCATTTCCCTGATGATTAGTGATGCTGAACACTTTCACATACCTGTTGGCCATCTGTATGCCTTCTTTGGAAAAATGTCTATTTAGTTCCTCTGTCCATTTTTATTTTATTTTATTTGTTATTGAGTTGTATGAGTTCTTTATACATTTTGGATATTAACTCCTTATCAGATATATGATTGCAAATATTTTCTCCCATTCCATGAGTTGCCTTTTCATTTTGTTGATGGTTTCCTTTGATGTACAGAAGCTTTTTATTTAATGTAGTACAGTTATTTATTTTTTGTTTTTATTGCCTTTGTTTTTGATGTTAAATCCAAAACAAATCATTGCAAGGCTGATGTCATGGAGCTTACCACCTATTTTTTCCCTAGAGTTTTATGGTTTCAGGTCTTACATTCAAGTCTTTAATCCATTTTAGGTTTCTTTTTTTGTATGCTGTGAGATAGTGGTCCAGTTTTCCCAGCCCCATTTATTGAAGAGACTCTCTTTCCTCATTGCATATTCTTGGCTCCTTTGTCTTAAATTGACCATATACGCATGGGTTTATTTCTGAGCTCTCTATTCTATTTTATTAGCCTATATATCTCTTCTTATGCCAGCACCATACTGTTTTGATTGCTACAGCTTTGTAATATAGTTTTGAAATCAGGGAGTGTGATACCTCCAGCTTTGATCTTCTTTCTCAAGATTGCTTTGGTTTCTTGGGGTCTTTGGTTCTGTACAATATTTAGTATTTTTTTCCATTTCTATGGAAAATGCTATTGGCATTTTGATAGGGGTTGCACTGAATCTGTAGATTGCTTTAGATACTATGGATATTTTAACAATACTATGTCTTCTAATCCATAAGCACAGAATACCTTTCCATTTATTTGTGTTTTCTTTTATTTCTATCTCACTGTTCTTATACTCTTTGGTGTACAGATATTTTACCTCCTTGGTTAAATTTATTTCTTAGTATTTTATTCTTTTTGATGTGGTTGTAAATTTGATTTCTTTCTTAATTTCTCTTTCTGATAGTTCATAATTGGTGTATAGGAACACAACTGATTTTTGTGTATTGATTTTGTATCCTGCAACTTTATTGAATTTGTTTATTAGTTCTAATGGTATTTTGGTGGAGTCTTTAAGATTTTCTTTATATAATATGACATCTGCAAACAGAGATGGCTTTACTTCTTCTTTTGGATGCCTTTTATTTCTTTTCTTGCCTAACTACTCTGGCTAGAACTTTCATTCTTATGTTGAATAGAAGTAACAATAGTGAGTATCCTTGTCTTGTTCCTGACCTTAGAGGGAAAGCTTTCAGCTCTTCACCATTGAGTATAATGTTAGCTGTGGGTTTGTCATATATGGCCTTTATAATGTTGAGTTATGTTCCTGCTATATCCAGTGTGCTGTGAGTTTTTATTACGAATGGACGTTGAACTTGGTCAATGCTTTTTCTGCAGCTATTGAAATGATATGATTTTTATCTTTTGTTAATGTGATATGTCACACTGATTTGTGGATGTTCAATCATCCTTGTATCCCTAGAATAAATACCACTTGATCATGGTATATTATCCCTTTAATATGTTGTTGAATTCAGTTTACTAAATTTGTTGAGGATTTTTGCATCTATGTTCATCAGGGATACTGATGCAAAGAAGGGTATGTGTGTGTGACAGAGAGAAAGGGAGATGGAAGCAGAGAGAGCAAGACAGAGTGAGCCAGAGAGTAAAAAGAGCTAGTAAGCTTTTGAAATCTCCACAGATTAAATTTCCACTGATGCCTGAGCTTGGTGGAGCAGCTCAAAAATGATTGAGTAACTGCTGTCTAAAGTAAACCTCATAGAAGCAGAATTCAGTAGCTTCTCCTAAGGCAACACCAGGTTTAGGATTCTGGTCCAAGGTGGTGACATATGAGGCTCCTGAACTCACCATCTCCTACAGACACACCAAATCTACAGCTATTCACAGTATAATTACCTCTGAAAGAAGTTCAGAAACTAGCTGAATGATTCCCACACGTTGGTTAATGAAAAAATACACATATTGAAATGGATCTTGGCACACTCTCAGCCACTGGGGGTCATTAAGAACAAAGAATATGCCTTGGATAATCACAAAGGTCTAAGAGACAATGAAGATCTCAGGCCAGACTGAAAGATAAGGCTCATCTCCCATGAGACCAGATGACTGTACTACTGTAAACTACTGTAAAGAATCTGGAAAAAAGCTACTACACCAAGTAAGCTTAGCAACATCATTAGATTAAAGATAAATATGAGAAAAATCAATTGAGAGGAGTTCCACTTCCAGGAAGATGGAATAGACCCACATTTTGCTACTTTTTCCAGCAAGCAGAAAACCCTGGACATTATATATAAAGTAAATATAAGAAGATTCTGAAAGGTGAAAAGGAGGTAGGCCACAAAAAACCTTGGGACCCAAGGAAGTATATGATGGCAAGTTCTCCGGGTTTTATTTTTGCCTTGTATATCTCAGAACTTGGAGCTAAAGAAAACAGAAACTCATGTCATATGATCTGTCAATCCCACTCCTGGACATATATTTGGACAAAATATAATTCAAAAAGATACATGCAGGGCTTCCCTGGTGGCACAGTGGTTGAGAGTCCTCCTGCCGATGCGGGGGATGCGGGTTCGTGCCCCTGTCCGGGAAGATCCCACATGCCGCGGAGCGGCTGGGCCCGTGAGCAATGGCTGCTGAGCCTGCGCGTCTGGAGCCTGTGCTCTTCAACGGGAGAGGCCACAACAGTGAGAGGCCCGCGTACCGCAAAAAAAAAAAAAAAAAAAAAAAAAAGATACATGCACCTCTATGTTCATAGCAGCACTATTCACAATAGCCAAGACATGGAAACAACCTAAATGTCCATTGACAGATTAATAGGTAAAGACGATGTGGTACACATACACAATGAAATACTACTCAGCCATAAAAAGAATGAAGTAATGCCATTTGCAGCAACATGGGTGGACTTAGATATTATCATACTAAGTGAAGTTAAGTCAGAAAGAGAAAGACAAATACCGTAAGGTATCCCTTAGAAGTGGAATCTAGAATATGACACAAATGAACCTATCTATGAAACAGAAACATACTCACAGACATAGAGAACAGACTTGTGGTTGTCAAAAGGGAGGGGGCATGGGGGAGGGATGGATAGGGAGTTTGGGGTTAGCAGATGCAAACTATTTTATATAGAATGGATAAACAACAAGGTCCTACTTTATAGCACAGGGAAGTATATTCAATATCTTGTGATAGGGGCTTCCCTGGTGGTGCAGTGGTTGAGAATCCACCTGCCAATGCAGGGGTCACAGGTTCGAACCCTGGTCTGGGAAGATCCCACATGCCGCAGAGCAACTAGGCCCGTGAGCCACAACTACTGAGCCTGTGCGTCTGGAGCCTGTGCTCTGCAACAAGAGAGGCCATGATAGTGAGAGGCCTGTGCACCACAATGAAGAGTGGCCCCTGCTTGCTGCAACTAGAGAAAGCCCTCTCACAGAAACGAAGACCCAACACAGCCAAAAAACATAAATAAATAAATTAATTTAAAAAAAAGAAATCTATAAAAAAAATCTTGTGATAAACCATAATGTCTCAATATATAAAAAAGAATGTATATAAATGTATAACTGAATCACTTTGCTATACAGCAGAAATCAACACAACATTGTAAGTCAACTATGCTTCAATTAAAAAAAAAGAAAGAAAACAGTAACTCAGAAACCCCAGTGTGTTTAGACAACAAAAGCCCAACAAAATCCTTCTCTCTCTAGCTAAAGCATCAAGAACAGAATGGCGAGAGAAAAAACTTGTAGACACTAAACTCTCTACTCCAGCCAATTCCACAGAAAAAAAAAATGTGGTGCTACTTCCACCCATGCCAGCAAAGGCCAAGTGGGAGTCTAAACTTCCTCCATCACCAGGCTTTAACAAGGCAACGCAACCCCAACAGAGTGGTGTTAGAGAAAGTGAGTCCTGGGAACCAGGACTTTCATCACCAGTGTGTGGAACAAACCTCCCTACCACAGTGTGAGTGGAGACCCCAAAGGGAATCTGGACTTCCACTCCTGCCTAGCAGTAACAAGGTGATCTACCCCTCCCCCTCCCTGCTGCAGTTGTGTGTGAGGAGCCCTAGTAGAGAGTAATGATTTTCACCATGCTCCACAGTAACAGTGGAGGTCAACTGGAGAGCAAAGTGGTATTAGTGGGAGCCCAGTGGAATCTGGAGCACCAACTTTGACCAGCGAGTAGACCCTTCCTTCCTAAGGTGTCAACTGGAGAAGAATGGGTAACCTGGACTTCTATACTCATAATAAGATGGCACTCCTCCTTATCCTGCTGAAATCAGAGAAAGTCAGCTAAAACAGACTGTGATTAGTCATGTATTCATAATGTAATACCTAGAGCAAACACTAAAAAGCTACACAAAATGATGCACTCAAAAACATTACAGATTAATCGTATTGGAACTCTAAAATATTCAAGTAACCACAGGAAAGCAAGAAAAAGAAGAAAAATGAAAAATAGAGAATAGAAAACAAAATATAAAATAGCAGATATAAGTCCTAAACATTGATAATTACATTAAGTGTAAATGGTCTAAATACACCCAGTGAAGAACTGAGATTGACAGAGTGGGTTTAAAAACATAACCCAACTATATGCTGTCAAAAACACACTAAAGTCAAATGTAGCTATATGAGCAGATTGAAATAAAAGAATGAAAAGTTACACCATCAGTACTGAATGCTTCTCCCCTAAGATCAGGAACAACTTGTGGACACCAGCTCTCCCTATGCTATTTCAACATGGTACTGGAAGTCTTAGCCAGTGCAGTAGGAAAGGAAAAGAAAAGAAGAGGCAAACAGATTGGATACAAAGAAATAAAACTGTCTCTATTCACAGATTACATGATTGTCTACACAGAAATTCCCAAGGAACCTACAAAAATATTCTCAGAACTAATATGACAGTTCAGCAAGTTTACAGAATACCAGATAAACCTACAAAATACAATTTTATTTCTATACCATGAACACATAGGTATCAAAATTAAAAACAATACCATTTACAATTGGTCCCAAAAGTGAAATATCTGTGTGTAAATCTAACAAGATATATATAGGACTTTTATATTAAAAACAACAAAACACTGATGAAATCAAAGGAGATCTAAGTAAATGTAGAGTCATACCATGTCCATGGATTAGAAGACAACATAATAAATATGTCAATTCTCCACAAACTCATAAACAGGATTAAAATAATTCCTAAAGAATTTCAGCAAGATTTTTGGGGGGTAAATATATGATTTATATGGAAAGGCAAAATAACTAGAATGGTTAAAATAATTTTGAAAAAGAAGAATAAGATGAAAGGAATCAGTTTACCCAATTTCAAGACTTATTACATAGCTACAGTAATCAAGACACTATGGTATTGGCAAAGGGATAGACATATAGATTAATGGAACAGAAAGCGAACCCAGAAATAGACCCACACAAATATGCCTAAATAATTTCTGACAAAGGTGCAAAAGCAATTCAATGGAGGAAAGAGAGCCTTTTCAACAAATGGTGTTAGAGCAATTAGACATCCACAGGCAAAAAAAAAAAAAAGATGAAATTACATCTAAATCCCACATTTTACACATCTTACACAAAAATGAACACCAAAATGGATCATAGACTTAAATGTAAAATGTAAAACTATAAAACCTTTAGAAGAAAAATAGGAGAAAATCTTTGGGACCTATGGCTAGGCAGAGTTCTTAGACCTGATACCAAAAACAAGATTCATAGGAAAAAAAAATCAATAAATTGTCTTCAACCTAATTAAAAACTTTTGCTCTGAAAAAGATCCTGTTAAGGGAATAAAAAGACAAGCCACAGACTAGGAGAAAATATTTGCAAATAAAATATCCAACACAGTACTCATGTCTAGAATATACAAAGAACTCTCAAAAGTCAACAGTATAAGATAAACACTGTTATCTGAACATGAGCAAAAGACATGAAGAGATATTTAACCAAAGATATAAAGGTGGAAAACAAATAAATGAAAAGATGTGCTTGTTAAATGAAAGTACCTTTAGAGACCTAAAGATGAAGGCCCAAACTATAAGATGTTAGAAGAACGTACAGGAGTAATATCTTCTTAATGTTGGGATAGAAAATAATTTCTTAATTCTTAAAAATCACTGAATATATTAGTAAAATGAAATTCCTAGACCTGAAACTCAAGGGGTCACTGAAGGTCCACCACAGTATCACCACCCTGAAAGATCCACCTAACTTGACTTTAATATCTCTATCGGTTTCTATTTCTTTTAGTTCTTTATTTAAATACCAATGTCAATAAATGTAAAGATTTTAAAAGACATTTTGAGACTCATTAAAACAAAAGATTTCAGGTAAAAAAACTTACATTTCCTCCCATTCTTTTTTTCGCTGCTGAATTTTCAGTTGGGCCCTTTCAGCCTTTAATATAAGTTTCCTTGTTTTCTCAATTTGATTTTCCACCATAATTTCACTTAGGGTTTTAGGTCGAAATTTCTTCCCTTTTTCTATGATTGATTCTTCTGGCACACTAATACTCCCACCTGTACAGAGAGTCAACATTTTTTTTCAATCTTTTTTAAACATCAAAATAAAACTTTCAAATATTGTTTTTAACCTGCCACATTTTAAAAATCCAAGAATATAATGAATCTGTAATATATATAATAATTTGCAGTATATATTAAGCAACTACCATGAATTAAATCCCATAAGTATTTTAGAATACCAAAATAAAGAGATCTAAATCACAATTTTTGCTCCTCCGAACCTTATTAAAAAGTTGGTGAGATAACAATTAGAGAACAAGATAATGAATAACAGACCACTGACAGATATTGGGAAGCAGGGAAAGAGTGTCTGTAACATGATGATCGGGGAAGGGAAAAGCAAGTGAGTCCTATTTGACATGTATAATTTAAGGTGACATATACCAACTGCAGTGGTCTGTGACCAATCAAAAAACTGGTCAGAAACACAAAAATCTAGAATTTAAAAATTATGGGCTTTATCACAGACACATGAAAAAATGCTCAACATCACTAGTCATCAGGGAAATGCAAATCAAAACCACAATGAGATATCACCTCACACCTGTCAGAATTGCTGTTATCAAAAAGACGACAAATAACAAGTGTTGGTGAGGAGATAGAGAAAAGGAAACCTTTGTGCACTGCTGGTAGGAATGTAAATTAGTGCAGCCACTATAGAAAACAGTATGGGGGTTCCTCAAAAATTAAAAATAGAACTACCATATGACCCAGGAATTCTACTTCCGGATATTTTTCCAAAGGGAAAAAAACCCACTAATTCAAAAAATATATGTGCCCCTATGTTCACTGCAGCATTATTTACAATAGCCAAGATATGGAAGCAACCTAAGTGTCCATCGATAGGTGAACAGATAAAGAAGATGTGGTATACATATATATGTTATACACACACACAATGGAATATTACTCAGCCATAAAAAAATAACATCTTGCCATTTGTGACAACATGGATGACCTAGAGGGTATTAGACTGAAATAAGTCAGACAAAGAAAAATACTGCATGATTTCTCTAATATGTGGAATCTAAAAAACAAAACAAATGAACAAACATAATAAAACAGGAACAGACTCATAGATATAGAAAACAAACAGCTGGTTGCCAGAGGGGAGGGGGAGAGGGGATGAACTAGGTGAGGGAGATCAAGAGGTACAAACTTCCAGTTACAAAATAAATGAGTCTGGGGATGAAATGAACAGCATAGGAAACACAGTCAATAACGTAGTAATAATTTTGTATGGTAACAGATGATAACTAGACTTATTATGGTGATCATTCTGTAATGTATAGAAATATGGAATCACTATGTTGCATACCTAGAACTAACAGTTTTGTAGGTCAATTATACTTCTATAACAATTAATTAATTAAAATAATTGACTTTATCAGTTATAAGTATCTACTGGGGGAATTACTCTATTTATGTTCAAGTTGCATAGAGATATACTTTGGATATACACAAAAATGTTAAATAATATGGATGGTCATATAGTTACAAGCTACCATTTCATTTCATATTTCAAATATATGGCACCATGGTAAAATAATAGTTTAATGTGGCCTGAGTGGCCACAGAAAGGCTTTATAGTAAAAGTGTAATTTGTATATATAAAATAGATAACCAACAAGGTCCTACTGTATAGCACAGGGAACTATACTCAATATTTTGTAATAACCAATAAGGGAAAAGAATCTGATAAAGAATATAAATATAACAATCACTGTGCTGTACACCTGAAACTAACACAACATTGTAAATCAACTATACTTCAATTAAAAAAATAAAAGTATAATTTGATCTGAATCCCCAAGGACTGGGGAGAATTCAGAGGGGAGAGGAGTGAATTGGTCACTCCATCAGGAACCTGGATGTGGAAGTTTCAGACATAATTAGGAAGCAACAAGCAGGACAATAAGCTAAACGTGCCAATCACGCAGTATGAGAATGAGCTATTGGAAATAAATTAGGGATATTGTGGAAGGATTAAATATGGGGATAATGGTTTCAGATTTTATCCTAGAGTCAGAAAGAAGCCATTAAAGGTTTCTCAATGAAGAGAGTGAACCAGTATTAAGGTCAGTACTGTATCCTGGGCACTAGTCTAGATCTGGCCAGGCTACAGTGACCTTTATCTTTGACTGGGCTCTGCAAGCCATTCCCAGAATTCCTGTCTTCCTCCTACTCACCTGCAGTCATCCTGCAGGCAGTCACAAAAGGCAGGGCGCAGGGATTAGAGGCACTATTTTCACATCTGTATTCTCAGCTCATCACTCTGTTTAAAGCATACGCTCTTGGAAAAGAGTGTGAAATGCTGTGTTCTAGCCCTACCCTCTGGGATGGGGCCCAGGAATCTGGGAACAAACACTGCCTAGGAAAACTAGCATCTGGGGAAATCCTAGATTTAAGAACAGCTGGATATGGGAAGTGCTCACAAAAAGATAATTCAACTTTGAAATTTTAATAACTAGGGATTTAAAAGCCTTCTTGTCATTTAGGTTACCTGTATCTCTCTGACTGTCCTTTCTTCCAGTTCCTTCTTTTTCAAACCTCTCAAATTTGCTCGCTCTTCTCTCCGATTGACTTGGCCGTTTGGATTTGGAGTATTTAGAGGGCTTCACAAGCCTATAGGAGGATATCTTGTGATCACTTTGTATGGCATGAACCACAATAGTATCGCTTTCCAATGAATCACGAAATCTGAAGGAAAAAAAAGTATTTGCAATCATCACCATTTTAATCATGCTGCATGATTATTACATGATAAGATCACAATGTACTATGCTGATAAATGATACCATTATATCACGCTGGATCCAAAATTCAACCATGCATATACCAACCCAACAAGGATGTAGTGGAAGTTGAATAGGACTTGGTTAAAGAGCAAGTAGAATTTTCTTCTTAATGAAAATACTAAACATCTCATTATAAACAGTATAATACCATTGTTTTGATAGTATGAAGAGTCAAAAATTTTCAGACTGCAGTTTAAAGGTAAATGGATTATATCAAACTCTGAGGAAATGTAATTCATCTTCCTATCTATTATCTCATTTATTATATATAATATTTCATATATTACATATACGATAGATAACAGGTGGTGATACATGTATGTACATATTACCCTATTTGTCTTTATAAAAAACATTAAGCTCAGGAATCTGTACTACTCTCCAGTTCAACTTTCTCTTATAGCTCATAGACATCTATCTTTTAAAAGTTCTTCATCAATTTAATTGCTGTTATTTTTTGCTGGTTCACAATTATTTCCTCATCTTTTTATGTCTAAGTTGATTTATAGATTCAATGTAATTCCAATCAAAATCCTAGGTTTTGTCGTGAAAGTTGACAAACTTATTCTGTGCAAAGGACCTAAGCAATATTGAAGGTGAAGAACAATCCAGAGGGTTCATAATATCAGATGTCAAGAATAATTAAGGTCTTGTGACACTAGCACAAAAACAGACAGCCAATGGAATAAAATGAAGTGTTTAGAAACAGACCCACATATGTGTGGTTACCGGATTTTTGACAAAAGCATCACTACAATCTAGTAAGGAAAGGATGGTCTTTTCAGTGAATGACAGTGGGCCAACTGGATATCCATATAGAAACAAAAGACACTTGATCTCTATCTTACACCACCCACAAAAATTACCCAAGATAGATAAAGGCAAAACAGTAGAGCTTCTAAAAGAAAATGGAGAATTATTTCATGAATTGGGAATAGGCAAAGATTCCTTAACTACAACATAAAAGCACTAACCATAAAAAGTTAGTGAAAATATTGATAAATTATAAAGGAAAACATTGATAAACTAAACTTTATTAAAATTAAAAACTTCTGTTCAAAAAGATACTATAATGAGGATGAAAAGACAAGCCACAGAGTAGAGCAAGATATTTTACATGTATGCATACACACACATAGATATGTCATATATACATGTCATGGGTATGATGAGACTCATCCAGAATATAAGTCCCACAACCCAATTTTTAAATGAACAAAAGACTTGAGCAAACCCCTAACAAAAGAGAATATAAAAATAACCAATAAGTATAGGAAAAGGGACTGAAGATCGTCACTCATCTGGAAAATGCCAATTTAAATCACACTGAGACACTACTACAGAATAGCTGAAATTTAAAGAGCTGACAATGCCCAGTGATGGCAAGCATGAGTGTTATGGGTTGAATTGTGTCCCCCAAAAAGAATATGAAGTCCTAACCCCCAGGCACCTCAGAATATGACCTTATCTGGAAATAAGTTCTTAACAGAGGGAATCAAGTTAAAATGAGATCATTAGGGTGGATCCTAATCCAACATGACTGGTGTCCTCATAAAAGGAGAAAAGTTGGACAAGCACAGAGGCAATATTATACGAAGAGACACAGAGAGAACACCATGTGAAGACAGAAGATTTAGAGTGATGCATCTACAAGCTAAGAAACACCAAAGATTGCTGGCCAAGCCATCAGAAGCTCACAAAAAGGCATGGAACAGATTCTCCCTCCCAGCTCTCAAAAGAAACCAATTTAGTCAACAGTTCGATTTTGGTCCCCACAATTATCAGATAATAAATGTCTGTTATTGTAAGCCAGCCTGTCTGTGGTACTTTGTTATGGAAGCCCTAGAAAATGAATACAATGGGAATCAATTGGAATTCTCATACATTGATAATCAGAGTACAAATAAATTGAGCCATTTTGGAGAACTGTTTGTCAGTGTCTAATAAAGCTAAACATGCTTAGAACCTACAGTCTAGCAGTTCCACTCCTGATTATATAGCAAACAGAAATAAGTGCTTATGTCCACCAAAAGACATGCACAAGAATGTCAGCATTATTCATCGAAGCCAAAAAATAGGAACAACTCAAATATTAGCAGTTAAATGGATTAATAAATTGTGGTATAACCATTTAATAGAATATTACAAAGCAATGAAAATGAATGAAGTACTGCTACCTGCATCAACATGGGTAATCTTAGGCATGATACTGAATAAAGAAGCCAGATACAAAAGTGTTCATACTGCAGCTTTCCATGTATATGAAGTTCACAGACACAACTAATCTACGGTGATAAACATTCATCTTTGGAGAGTAAATATTATCGGGAGGAGGCCATGAGGGAAATTTCTGGAGTGTTATAATAGTTATTTTATTTTTTTAATTTTTTTGAGTTTTTATTTCTTTTTTTGGCTGTGTTAGGTCTCCGTTGCTGTGCTTGGGCTTTCTCTAGTTGTGGCGAGCGGGGGCTACTCTTTGTTGCCATGCACAGTCTTCTCATTGTGGTGGCTTCTCTTGTTGTGGAGCACCAGCTCTAGGCACGTGGGCTCAGTTGTGGCTCGTGAGCTCTAGAGTGTAGGCTCAGTAGTTGTGGTGCACAGGCTTAGTTGCTCTGGGGCATGTGTGATTTTCCCAGACCAGGGCTCGAACCCATGTCTCTTGCATTGGCAGGTGGATTCTTAACCACTGCGCCACCAGGGAAGCCCCTTTGGCTCTATTTTAATTTTGACTTTCTAATATATACATGCTCATGTGTTAGTTATAAAATAAATCGTTTGTTAAAAACTGAAAGTAGGGCTTCCCTGGTGGCACAGTGGTTGAGAGTCTGCCTGCTGATGCAGGGGACACGGGTTCGTGCCCCGGTCTGGGAAGATCCACATGCCGCGGAGCGGCTGGGTCCGTGAGCCATGGTTGCTGAGCCTGCGCGTCCGGAGCCTGTGCTCCGCAACGGGAGAGGCCACAACAGTGAGAGGTCTGCGTACAGCAAAAAAAAAAAAACAAAAAAAAAACCCGAAAGTAAATATGTATGACATAATTTGGTTTGCAAAAAATTTCGCAGACTTAAACTAGGAAGGAGTGAGCTCAGGAGATCAGTAGCACTGACAAGAGGATTCCTTGAGATTTTAGGAGTTAGTAGGTACTTCAGGAGACCTCTTAATCTGACCACTTCAACAAAGCCACTGGAAACGACTTTCTTCAAATATATGCTCTCAAACATCTTAACTTGCAGGAAATATGGATCCTACCTATTCTGTAGCTTCATTAGGCCAAGTTGGTGTTTCTCTTTTTCCCAAGCTAATTCCTTTTCCACTTGTTGAATTTTATTAGCTGTTTTCCTGTCAATCTCAGCACGAATTTTGGAATCTAGATCAAAATCCTGCAGATAAGTAGATTTGTTCATCAAAATGGGTATCTTTATCGATGGACTTTATCAATCCTATTTCATACATAAATACAGATTTTTAAGGTTTGTCCTCAATTTTATGCCACATCATAACTGTCTCCTAAGTATCATAAACTCTCATTCTAGAAAAAAACAACATACTTTTGATTTTACTGTCACAAAATATGGAGAAAACTTCCCAGAAATAATTAACAACGATGAAAATACAGTTACATATTAAAAGATTTTTCCCACAGTAAAAACAATGAATGCTAACAGAATATTTGGAGAGTTTAAACAGTTTAAAAAAAAAAAAAAGAGGAACTCTCTCCACCCCAGAATAACTACTATTACATAACCACCTGGGCATGGGGTAAAAGTTCATGGCACTTGATCATTAGCTGAACCTTTCCTCCCATGTGACCCCCCCACCTAGGAAAGACAGTAATGTCTTTGGTGTCTTCCGGATATAACCAAGTTCTGGCTGAATATCCTTCACCAAAGGGACCATTTTCCCCATAAGGATACTTAGGGGCCTCGTGTTTCTTTCCTTCACTCCTGGAAAAATATCAGGGCCTTCATTCACACTAAATTGAAAGTAATTATTCTTTCCAGGTGTGTTGGTGTTTTAACTAATGGTGTATGTAAAATGCTTAGCCACAGAACTTACCTCAGTTGTTCTTTATTTTGAATTATGTAACCATATTCTGCAAGTGTCAACACTTTTCTTAGTAAAATAACAAACATCCTTTAACCATTATAAATTGGTCTTTTAACCAATATAATGAGTTAATCATTATGATTTCACCACAGTTTTTTTTTTTATATGAAATTGGCTAAGTGCTTCTGGAATTATAGGACTGGGTAACCCATGGGTATAGTCAGGATAATAAATTCTGAGCTTTTATTTGATTAGGCTCTTGACAGTAATTCCATTTAAGACAATGTAAAAAAAATGAGGAAAAAAAGTTATCACTAGGAGGTAGATGGGGCTTTGCAACAAGTCACAGAAGAAAAAAATTTAATACCATATTAGCTTAAACAATTTGGTGATTGTCCCCATAGCTACAACTATACTAAGTCATCTTTTAGAAACTTTGTGGATGAACCAGGTACTATCTTTTCAATAGAGTTGATGAATTATGGAAAAGGAACCACAGAGAATCAAATTATATAGTATGTACCTATCCAACAGTTAAATATCTTGGCTAGGTATGGTAAGGATTGATAACCAGATTCAAACTTATATCTTATTACCAAAAAAATGTGAAGTAGTTAAATCCAGAAGTAAACTTTGTGTAAAGAGGCTCATCTATATCCAAACCAAGTTGCATGACAAGTTCTACAGTAGTTCAGTTGCTGCCAACACTGACCGACCAGACAAGGGAAATTTAAAGTGTTTTAAGTGTTCCTACTTGTTGGCAAAATAGCAGCCTCAATTCAGAAATAGCATATGTTAAAATTAAAATCAAATTTATTTTAGGCTTACTGTCCGTTTAAACTGCATATGTTTTGGTAATTCTTCATTCATCTGTAGTAGTTTCTGTAATTGATTCCTTAAAGCTTTGATTCGTTCTCTCTTCTCAGCCTTGATTTCTTCCCCTTCTTTCATTAACTTGTCATGTTCTCTTTTTCTTCTGGCATTCTCAATACTGAAAACAGAAATTTTAAAAGGTAACAGGTTAAAGACAGAGAAACAGCAGAGAAAATTAGTATTTAATAATTTGGAAATTCATTTAACTTGGTCAGCTTTGGTAAAATGTTGGTGTGTTTTGCAAAAGCCCAGTCTTATTAGGTATTGATCAAAAATTCCCATACCTGTAGGCTTTAGGATCTTCAATATCTTCTGGAATTGGCTCTGTTTCTATTCCAAACTGTAGGAAAAGGAGTAAAAGCTTAGCTCCTTTAAATTGCATATTTACCTTAAAATATCTAATAAGTAGTAAATTGAGGGGTTTTCTCTGCTAATTTCTAACAACTGTAGGCCTGGAAAGTATTGTCACAAAAAATAAACTAGGGAAAAAAACGTATTTGTTTCTACTTCATTTAAAGAGGTATGTAGAAAAAGAAAATCACATGTATGCAAAATGTTAATATCACCATATTCCCCTCCAAAATACGAATTAGTAATATTCATGTGTTACTAACAAAAAATACACCAAAAAAATCCTCTAGATCATTTATTTTAAAGTACTTTTTTTAGCATATTTCTTTCATACATGCTTTGATTCCCACCACAATACCTCATGTGTATACAAGGAAAAAATTTATGTATATCTTTAAAATTTTAAGTGTTTCACTTGATCTTATCACAGATATTCAGTGAGAAATACACAGAATAATATAATCCCTCTCCTTGAGAAAGAAAGATATGAAATCAGAAATATGACTCTCCCTTTAGAAAGGAAATCAGTTTAAATTAAGAAGTACTATGAAGTAAATCACTTAGAAGTACTTTGTTTATTCAGGTGCTGTGCTGAAAAATGTCTTAGGCTGTTAAAGAAGAGGATTTATAACCCAGTGAATAAAACAAAAAGTCCTAGTTTGCTAGCTAACAAGTTCTTAAGTAAAACTGAACTTATTTTCTATTCTCTTCATAGTACATAGGTCTCTGTTTTGCTATCATTTGTTGTAAAGAAATATTCTCTTTTGATCAAGTTGTTTTATTACAGTACTAGTCTTTATATACATAAAATATAATATACATTTATGTAAGACAAGGTTTATGATTTTCATAAAGTGAAGTCATAAAACATGACCAATGTAAGAGACAAGTGATGGCTAATACATTTTAGTTACTATTAATCACTTAGGATACAACTTGACTGAACTCTATTCTTTTATTGCTCAGAGTTAAGCCCCTTGCTTCTTCAATATCAGTTACGATTTCCAGGATTTGATACTGATATCAGCCAACTCTCTCCTGACCTCAGCTGTTTACAATAAATTTGAGTTAAACAAAGGTGCTTCCAAAGAGTTCCAAAACACCTGCCAATTGTTCTCAATCCTGACTGCACTCTAGAACTACGGGGGCTGGGGGGAGGGGTGAATTTAATAAAATACAGTTGGTCCCTTACTTACAATGGTCAACTTGACGACTTTGCATTTGGTAGAAAGCATACTTCAAGTTTGGAATTTTGACCTTTTCCTGGCTAGGGACATGTGGTAGATCCTCTCTCGTGATGCTGGGCAGCTGCTGCAACCACAGCTCCCAGGCAGCCACATGATCATGAGGGTCAACAACCGGTACAACCATTCTGTTTCTCACTTTCAGTACAGTATTCAACAAATTATGAGACAGTCAACACTTCATTATAAAATAGGCTTTGTGGTAGAGATATTGCCCAACTGCAGGCTAAAGCAAGTGTTCTGAGCATGTTTAAGGTAGGTTAGGCTAAGCTGTGGTGTTTGGTAGGTTAGGTGTATTAAATGCATTTTCAACTTATGGTATTTTCAACTTCTGATGGGTTTATCAGGGCACAATCCCATCATATCTTAAGTTGAAGAATATCTGTACTGATGCCTGGGCCTCACTTTCCAAGATTCTGATTTAACCGCTCAGGCTTCTATAGTTTTAAGAGCTCCCCTGTGATTCTAAAATACGGTAAGAACCTCAGACCTATGCAGAGCTTAGTTTTTTATTTTGTTTATTCAATTCTTTCTGATTTTGCCTTCTAAAAAGCAGAGGCTGCTTCAGTGACTTCAGAAATATTTATTGCAGTCATAAATAAAAGGAGACCATTATACAAATGTGGAATGGATTTTTTCTATCCCATATGGGTTTCCATAGAGAGTTGGAACTAAGTAGAAAGATAAAGATTTTCTTCTTGTTCATACACTTTCCCTTCTGGAAAATTCCTCTTCCTTAGCTTGACCTCATTAGACAACAGTTCATTCTCCAAATTTTGCTGCTATTAATAGAAATGAAAATTTACCTACTCAAATCTTCCCTACATTCTTTGCATATTCTTTTGATATTCTTTTGAAGCAGGCTACCGTTAAATAGGAAGCCAATGTGTTCACAGGAATTTTAACTTTGGTCTAATACAATTCCTTATTCTTTAGAAGCAATCCTAACAGTTATTAGTCATTTTACCCAAAGGAACCTTTTTTTTTTTTTATTGGAGTATAATTGTTTCACAATGTTGTGTTAGTTTCTGCTGTACAACAAAGTAAATCAGCTATATGTATAAATATATTCCCTCCCTCTTGGACCTCCCTCCCACCCTTCCCCCCCCCATCCCACCCATCTAGGTAATTACAGAGCACAGAGCTGAGCTCCCTGTGCTATACAGCAGGTTCCCACTAGCTATCTATTTTACACATGGTAGTGTATATATGTCAATCCTAATCTCCCATTTCATCTCACCCTCCCCTTCCCCCTGTGTGTGCACATGTCTGTTCTCTACATCCTTGTCTCTATTCCTGCCCTGGAAATAGGTTCATCTGTACCATTTTTCTAGATTCCACATATATTCTAGATTGCACATAATTTACGATATTTGTTTTTCTCTTTCTGAGTCACTTTACTCCATATGACAGACTCTAGTTCCATCCACATCTCTACAAATGACCCAGTTTCATTCCTTTTTATGGCTGAGTAATACTCCATTGTATATATGTACCACATCTTCTTTATCCATTTATCTGTTGTTGGACATTTAGGTTATTTTCATGTCCTGGATATTGTAAATAGTGTTGCAGTGAACATTGGGGTACATGTGTTCTTTTTTTTTTTTTTTTTTTTTGCGGTACGCGGGCCTCTCACTGTTGTGGCCTCTCCCGTTTGCGGAGCACAGGCTCCGGACGCGCAGGCTCAGAGGCCATGGCTCACGGGCTCAGTCACTCCGCGGCATGTGGGATCTTCCTAGACCGGGGCACGAACCCGTGTCCCCTGCATCGGCAGGCGGACTCTCAACCACTGCGCCACCAGGGAAGCCCCTCATGTGTTCTTTTGAATTATGTTTTTCTCAGGGTATATGTCCAGTAGTAGGATTTTTGGGTCATATCGTAGTTCTATTTTTAGTTTTTTAAGGAACATCCATACTGTTCTCCATAGTGACTGTATCAATTTACATTCCCACCAACAGTGCACGAGGGTTCCCTTTTCTCCACACCCTCTCCAGCATTTACTGTTTGTAGATTTTTTGACAATAGCCATTCTGACTGGTGTGAGGTGATACCTCATTGTAGTTTTGATTTGCATTTCTCTAATAATTAGTGATGTTGAGCAGCTTTTCATGTGCTTCTTGGCCATCTCTATGTCTTCCTTGAAGAAATGTCTATTTAGGTCTTCTGCCCGTTTTTTGATTTTTTTTTTTTTTGATATTGAGCTCCATGAGCTGTTTGTATATTTTGGAGATTAATCCTTTGTCCATTGCTTCATTTGCAAATATTTTCCTCCATTCTGAGAGCCGTCTTTTCGTCTTATTTATGGCTTCCTTTGCTGTGCAAAAGTTTTGAAGTTTCATTAGGTCCCATTTGTTTATTTTTGTTTTTATTTTCATTACTCTAGGAGGTGGGTCAAAAAAGATCTTGCTATGGTTTATGTCAGAGTGTTTTTTCTGTTTTCCTCTAAGAGTTTTATAGTGTCCAGTCTTAAAGTTAGGTCTTTAATCCATTTTGAGTTTATTTTTGTGTAGACTGTTAGGGAGTGTTCTAATTTCATTCTTTTACATGTAGCTGTCTAGTTTTCCCAGCACCACTTATTGAAGAGGCTGTCTTTTCTCCATTGTATATTCTTGCCTCCTTTGTCATAGATTAGGTGACCATAGGTGTGTGGGTTTGTCTCTGGGCTTTCTATCCTGGACCATTGATCTATATTTCTGCTTTTGTGCCAGTACCATACTGTCTTGATTACTGTAGCTTTGTAGTATAGTCTCAAGTCAGGGAGTCTGATTCCTCCAGCTCTATTTTACTTTCTCAAGATTGCTTTGGCTACTTGGGGTCTTGTGTTTCCACACAAATTGTAAAATTTTTTGTTCTAATTCTATGAAGAAATCCATTGGTAATTTGATAGGGTTTGCACTGAACCTGTAGATTGCTTTGGGTAGTATAGTCATTTTCACAATGTTGATTCTTCCAATCCAAGAACATGGTATATTTCTCCATCTGTTTGTATCATCTTTGATTTCTTTCATTAGTGTTTTATAGTTCTCTAAGTACAAGTCTTTTGCTTCCTTAGGTAGGTTTATTCCTAGGTATTTTATTCTTTCTGTTGCGATAGTAAATGGGATTGCTTCCTTAATTTCTGTTTCTGATCTTTCACTGTTAGTGTATAGGAATGAGAGACTTCTGTGAATTTTGTATCCTGCACCTTTACCAAATTCACTGATTAGCTCTAGTAGTTTTCTGGTGCTGTCTTTAGGATTTTCTATGTATAGTATCATGTCATCTACAAACCGTGACAGTTTTAATTCTTTTCCAGTTTGTATTACTTTTATTTCTTTTTCTTCTCTGACTGCCTTGGCTAGGATTTCCAAAACTATGTTGAATAAGAGTGGTGAGAGTGGACATCCTTGTCTTATTCCTGATCTTAGAGGAAATGCTTTCAGTTTTTCACCATTGAGAATGATGTTTGCAGTGGGTTTATTCATATATGGCCTTTTTATGTTGAGGTAGGTTCCCTCTATGCCCACTTTCTGGAGAGTTTTTATCATAAATAGGTGTTGAATTCTGTCAAAAGCTTTTTCTGTATCTATTGAGATGATCATATGGTTTTTATTCTTTAATTTGTTAACATGATATATTAACATTGATTGATTTGCATATATTGAAGAATCCTTGCATTCAGGGGATAAATCCCACTTGATCTTGGTTTTGATACTTTAATGTGTTGTTGGATTCTGTTTGCTAGTATTTTGTTGAGGATTTTTGCATCTATGTTCAGTGATATTGGTCTGTAATTTTCTTTTTTTGTGATACCTTGTCTGGTTTTGGTATCAGGATGATGGTGGCCTTGTAGAACGAGTTTGGGAGTATTCCTCCCTCTGCAATTTTTTGGAAGAGTTTGAGAAGGATAGGTGTTAGCTCTTCTCTCCAAAGGAACCATTTTGATAATAGAAAATTTAGGTCTTGTGATAGGGCAAAGGGATATAATTTGGGGATTCAAACCCTCAATCTTCATTACAAAGCCAATAATGTATTCTGTTTAAGAATACAATAATTTACCTGAGTCTTTGATGAAACTCTCATATTCTAATACTAAAGATAACAATATTTTTACAACCCCTTTCAAAGGTACAAATTATGGTATACATCCCACATATGCCTCTTCAATAAGCAAATGAATAAATAGAAAGCAAAATATATCTGAAAAAAGTTGGGCATCTTGAAAACAAAAAACTTTGTGAAAGTGATGGAGACAGAAAAGTTGACAGTCTTTTTAGTAGAGGGACTTCTACACCTTTAGTAATAAGGTGAATTCAACATCTTTAATATTTGATAACAGAGACACCAGAAAGGCAAAATTATAGTACTGGTAGGAAGATTAGACTGCAAGGTATTTGTGGCTAAATAGTTTCATTTTTAAAGAATATGAGCATTTTAACATCACAATATTAAAATAAAGTTATTATTATTAGTCAGTTACATACCTTGGGCGATGGCACCTTGGCTTTCATGACTTCCTTTAACTCAAATTCAGAAAAAATGTTGAAAACAAATATATTACTGTCTGCTCCAGCAGTCACCAAGAAACGGTCATCAAAGCTAGTGGAGATGGCTTTAATGCATCCATAATTATTGTCGTGCATACTGAAGTGCCAGTAGTCCTCCATATTGGTCAATGAAGGATCATTCTTATTTAGGATATAGACTCGAATTGCTCCATTTTGCATTCCACAAAACATTATTTCTTGGTTAATGCTATGAAACAAAAGGAAAGTAAATCGTTCTTCATATTAATCTGAAAATGTTTAATTTTAAGTTAATTGAAAAATGACTAAAGTTTTAAAAACAAAGATGTTATGGAGTAAATTGTGTCCCCACAAAATTCATATGCTGAAGCCCTCACAAACTATGGCAGCTCTAGCAAACTAATACAAAAGAGTAGAAGGAGAAAAAGACAATTTGGAATTTGGAGCTATTATATTTGGTCTTCAAAAGAATGACCAGGATGTATGCTTAATTCTTAATTATTAAAGGACTAATGATTCAATTAGTGATCTTTCCAGAATCATTGTAACCCAGAACTTTCATTATCTGACTGTGCAGTAGCATCCTCCTAAGTAACAGAAAGAAAATCCATACAATTGAACTGTGTGATAAATTCTGACAGAATATTTGATAGAAGGGATTGAAGTAGTTTCAGGAGTACCTTAGATTCTACTTTAGTCACTTGATTTATTTAACTAAACATTGTTTGAGTACTCCTCCATTTGGACAGATCTTTAAAACTGACAATATTAATGATGGACAAAAACAGACAGTAATGGGATATAGTTTTTTTAAAGCTTTCTGAAATTCTGGTCACCTGAAAGTGATAGTTGTGATGGGATTATCCTCTGTATCCTCAAGAAGACGGAAATCAAAAGGTTCATCTTTCTTTTCTGTGATATCACTGCTTTTGTCATATGGGGGAAACTCACAGTGATATAGAAAACCAGAATCATAGCCACCCTGGAAAAGAGATAAATAACATAGAAGGTAGTACCTGAATATAAGAAACCTATGACCACATGAGGAGTTTTTGATTATTTCAAATTTTAACACACAAAATAGGTGTCTTAAAACATATACTTTTGTATGATTTCTATGGTTACAGATTGAGATGCTTTATAAAACCTATTATTCATTTATATGCAACTACATAATTATAAAAATAAAACACTTTACAATGATTTGTTCCTACTTAAAAGACAATACAAGAGGGACTTCCCTGGTGGTCCAGTGGTTAAGAATCCACCTCCCAATGCAGGGGACGTGGGTTCGATACCTTGTTGGGGAACTAGGATCCACATGCCAAGGGGCAACTAAGCTCGTGCACCCACAACTAGAGAGCCCATGCACTCTGGAGCCCGTGCACTGCAACTACTGAGCTCACGTGCCGCAAGGAAGAGCCCATGCACTGCAATGAAAGATCCCACATGCTGCAAAAAAGATCCGACACAGCCAAAATAAATAAATAAAAATAAATATTAAAAAAAGACAATACATGAGAGATATCATTTCTATCTACATACTGAATCCCATTTTATTTTAAGGATTATTCGGCATAAGCAGTATTTAACAATAGAGTTTTGTAGACCATGGTTTTCAGAGATTTCCAGTCCAGGAGATTTTTTTCTCCCTAAGGCAACTGCCAGTTCTGAAAGTGGCAGCTAAGAGGTTAAGAAATTGAGCAGAGCAATCTGTAATGTCATGGGCTTAGGGAAAGGCAAAGGATTCCCAGGGTCCTCCAAGAAGAAGGAGCCATTGTAAACACACCTTCCACTGGGCTTTCCATTGCAACCCTGGAGCACTATATCCCACATGTATGGATAAACCAGAAATAGACTGGCCCTCGTAGGAAGTAAAACCTAATTTCAAGTCATCTCAATCACTGACTGGATGAAACTGATCTAGGATTTATAGTTGCTTTCCAGAACTAAAAATAAATTTCAGGAGACAATAGCAATATAACAGAGACTCAAGTTGATGCTAAAGTTTTTCACAGACAAGATCCAGCATTCAATTAAAAAAAAAAAAAAAACTAGGTATACTAACAAAGAAAAGTCTTGATTGAAAATCAAAAGAAAAAACAGACCAAAGAAACAAAAGTACAAGAAATAGTGATAGAGGTGTTTTCAAAATGGACTTCAAAATAACTCTGATTAATATATTTAAGGCCTTTGAAGGCAATACAGAAAGAAGTCAACTAGGATCTATAAAAAAGTAGATAATGGAAAAAATAAAAATTTTAGAACTGAAAAATAAAATGAAAAAAATTAGAATTCAATAGATTGGTTTAAAAGCAACTAGACACAGCTAAAACTAGAGTTATGAAGCTGGAACAGAATCAGAAAAAATAGAGTAAGGCAGGAGAGAGAAAATACAGATGTAAAAATTTTTAAAAAGGAGTATAAGATCTACATGGGACATAATGATAATGATTAATATACACAAAATTAGAATCCCACAAGAAGAGACTAAAAGATGGACCAGAAGCAGTATTGTGGTCGATAAATGTCTGATAATTTTCTAAAACTGAATACAAATGTGTTGAAGTACAAGAAATGCAATGACCCACAAGCAAGATATATGAAGAATTTACACCTTTTAACATTACACCATAAAACTCCTAGAAGAGAGCATAAGCAAAACATTCTCTGACATAAATCATACCAATGTTTTCTTAGGTCAGTCTCCCAAGTTGACAGAAATAAAAACAAAAATAAACAAATGGGACCTAATCAAACTTACAAGCTTTTGCACAGCAAAGGAAACCATAAAAAAAAAAAGACAACCTATGGAATGGGAGAAAATATTTGCAAATGATGTGACAGACAAGGGCTTAATCTCCAAACTATACAAACAGCTCATACAACTCAACAACAAAAAAACAAACAACTCAATCAAAAAATGGGCAGAAGACCTAAATAGACATTTCTCTAAAGAAGACATACAGATGGCTAACAGGCACATAAAAATATGCTCAACATCACTAATTACTAGAGAAATGTAAATCAAAACTACAATGAGGTACCACTTCACACCTGTCAGAATGGCCATCATTAAAAAGTCTACGAATAACAAATGCTAGAGAGGGTGTGGAGAGAAGGGAACCTCCTACACTGTTGGTGGAAATGTAAGTTGGGGCAGCCACTATGGAAAACAGTATGGAGGTTGCTCAGAAAACTAAAAATATAATTACCATATGATCCAGCAATCCCACTCCTGGGCATATACACAGACAATACTATAATTCAAAAGATACATGCACCCCTATGTTCATAGCAGCACTATTCACAATAGCCCAAACATGGAAACAACCTAAATGTCCACTGACAGATGAATGGATAAAGAAGACGTAGTACATATGTACAGTGGAATACTACTCGGCCATAAAGAAGAATGAAATAATGCCATTTACAGCAACATGGATGAAACTAGAGATTATCATACTAACTGAAGTCAAAAAAAGAAAGACAAATACCATACAATATCACTTATATGTGGAATCTAAAATATGGCACAAATGAACCTAGCTACAAAACAGAGACAGACTCACAGACATAGAGTTCAGACTTGTAGTTGCCAAGGGGGAGGAGGGTGGGAGAGGTAAGGACTGGGAGTGTGGGCTTAGCAGATGTAAACTTTTATATATAGGATGGAAAAACAACAAGGTCCTACTGTATAGCACAGGGAACTATATTCAATATCCTGTGATAAACCATAATGGAAAAGAATATGAAAAAAAAAGCCTGCATGTATATAACTGAGTCACACTGCTGTACAGCAGAGACTGCCACAACACTGTAAATCAACTGTACTTCAATAAAAAAGTAAAGAAGTTACACCTTTTAACACAAAATCTTCAAAGCAACAAGAAAAATGATGCATAGGTTACAAAAAATAACAATAAAAAGATGTACATAGGGTTTCCCTGGTAGCACAGTGGTTAAGAATCCGCCTGCCAATGCAGGGGACACAGGTTCGATCCCTGGTCCAGGAAGATCCCACATGCCGTGGAGCAACTAAGCCCATGCACCACAACTACTGAGCCTGTGCTCTAGAGCCCGCAAGCCACAACTACTGAGCCTGCGCGCCGCAACTACTGAAGCCTGCGCACCTAGAGGATATGCTCTGCAACAGAGAAGCCACCACAACGAGAAGCCCACGCACCGCAACAAAGAGTAGCCCCCACACAGCTACAAAAACCCAATGTAGCCAAAAATAAATTAAAAAAAAAAAGATATAGATGGCAGAATGGAAGACAAAAGATGATATCAAAGTTTTAAAAAGAAAATATACAGAAAAACTAAAAGTTTTAAAGGCAAAATAGGCACTATAAGGCAACCCCCCCCCAAACTTATATATACATATACGTGTGTGTGTGTGTGTGTGTGTGTGTGTGTGTATAAAATGTGACAATGAGGTGAGGGGGAGGATACACAACACTAAAGTGCCCTAAGATCTTTTTTCTCTAGGGCTAGTAAAAGAATAAATTTGTATCAAATTATATTAAGTTAAGGATATATACTATGACCTTTAGCATCACCACTAAAAACAAAATAGTAAAAAAAAATGTATAACTAATAACCTAATAGAGGAGGAAAACTGGGGGAAAAACTACCTAATCATCTGATAGAAGGTGAAAAACCAAACGTAGAATTGGTGTGATAAACAGAAATAATAAGATGGTAGATTTAATCTAAAATATACTAGCCATTACATTAAATATAAAAGAACACAATGTTCTATTAAAATAAAGATTTTACTACAGGATTAAAAAGAAAAGCCTAGCCATGTACTGCTTACAAAAGACATACTTTGAAATAAGAATATCAAAGGTAGAGGAAAGAAAAGAATCATTAACAACTCTCAGAGTTTTGGCTTAGTAACTGGATGGATGGTTGTCCCATTTACTGGGCTGGAGATGGAGCAGGTTTGCACAGGGCAAGTGTGATTTAAAAGTTATATTTTGGGGATTTCCCTGGTGGTACAGTGGGTAAGACTCTGTGCTCCCAATGCAGGGGGCCCAGGTTCGATCCCTGGTTGGGGAACTAGATCCTGCATGCATGCCGCAACTAAGAAGTCCACACACCACAACTAAGAAGTCCACATGCCACAACTAAAGATCCCACATGCTGCAACTAAAGATCCCACATGTCGCAACTAAAGATTCCATGTTCCATGACTAAAACCCAGAGCAGCCAAAATAAAAATAAATATTTTTTAAAAAGTTATATTTTGGAAATGTCCATTTTGAGGTGCCAAGTAGTGATGTCAAGTTGGACATACAAGTCCGAATATGAGAGGAGAGGTCAAGACTAGAGATACAAATGAAATTTATTGGCATATATTTGATATTTAAAATCTTGGGACCAGATAAAATCATCTAGCAAGAAAGAGGGCACCCAAGACCACATCCTAAAGTACTTCAAAGTTCAAAGCTAGTTCAACATATAAGAAGCCAGCAAAAGAGGCTAAAAAGGAGTGGCCAGCAGATGGTGGTGTCATGGAAGCCAAAAAAGAAAATGCTTTAAGAAGAATGGAGGATTAACTTTATCAAATGTTTCAGAGAGGTCAAATGGACAGAGAAGTGACCACTGAGCTTGGCAGTAGGAAAATCTTTGATGACTTGAAGTGGTGGAGCTAGAAACCTGACTGGAATGTGTTAAAAACCAAATAGGAGGTGAAGAAATGAAGCCAGTGACTACAGACAACTCTTTCAAGTTCTCCTATAAAGGAGCAGTGGATGAGAAGAAAAGAGATGTGAAAGAAAAAAAAATTCAAGTACTAGGAGCATGTTTATGTGCTGACGATAAGAACTGAGTAAACAGAGAGAGGTTGAAGATACAGGAGACCAGCTAGTTTATTTCAGGAGTAAAATCTTTGAGAAAGTGAGAGGGGATGGGATCAAGAGGCCATTTGGAATAGTGTCCTTGGAAAGTTGCAGGGGACCATTCACCAACTGTTAACAGTAGCAGACAAACTTGTATGGATCTCCTTAGGACATTAGATCTCATTAAGACAAGATAAGGGAATTCCATCTGATTGTTTTTATTTTCTCAGTGAAATGTGAGATGGGAATTCCTTGGTGGTCCAGTGGTTAGGACTCTGCACTTTCACTGCCGGGGCCCGGGGTTCAACTCCTGGTCAGGGAACTAAGATCCTGTAAGCCGCTCAGCGGGGCAAAAGAAAAAAAAAAAAAAAAAAAAAGAAAAGAAATGTGAGATAAGGTTATCATTAGAAATTGAGGGAAGGTACAAAATGATTGATGGGAGAAGAATTAAAGCAATAATTTGGAAAGTGGGAAAGTGAACATGGCTGGGCAGTAGAACCAGCCTGCACTGTGAGTACTGATTTGAGAACTGTGGTCGTGCCTTCAAAATGAGACTGGTTTTCTGCAGCACCGGCTTGGATGCAGGCACAGAGTTGGCAAACAGTTGAGTCAAGCAGGGTTAGTGTCACTTCTTCTGAACTATGCCTTGACCTTGTATGCTGGTGTAGTTTAATGGTTAAGAGCGTGGACTCTAGATCCAGACTGCCTGAGTCCAGATCCTGGTTCCACCCCCTCATTAATTATACAACCTCAGATAAGTTACCTAACCTCTCCACTCCTTGGTTTCTTCTTATGTAAAATGCAAATTATGAAGAGCGCTTATTTTATAGGGTGGTCACTTAGAATGGTGCCTGGTATAGAATAAGCAGGTTTCCAGATTTAGCAAATAAAAATACAGAATGAATGTTAACTAAGCTTATTGTGGTAATCATTTCATGATACATGCAAGTCAAATCATTATGCTATATACCTTAAATTATACAATGCTGCATGTCAATTATATCTCAGTAAAACCAGGAAAAAAGTTTTTAAATGCAGGATGCACAGTTAATTTGAATTTCAGATAAACAACAAATATGTTTTTAGTATAAGTATGTCCCATGTAATACTTATCTGGCACCCCCAAAGGTAAGCATTAAATATGTTTGTCAAATAATTAATAATTCTTGCATATGTTTCAAGGACACTAGAACTCCATTATATTACTGTACAGTTGTTTCTGTGCCTCTCTCCCTCATGATATGAGGGAACTTTCAGAAGGCAGGATCATGTCTTAATTATTCCTTTACCCCGTGAACCTCACACAACAGTAGCCATCGATAATTGTTTCATAAAGCACAGAAGATAAAACGTCAAGGCACTAATACATGGAATCCTAAGGTGCCTCCATCACTACTTTCTATCCTTCTTGCTGCTTGTCTCCTTAGAAGTTGCTATCAAAGATGTATTTCTAAGAAATGTTGAAGAGGAGTGGAGTTAACTCTCATCACTCCTTATAGCAACAGTACTCAGTTAGGCAGTCTCCTGGCCTGACCAAAGATCTGATACCACTTATGAATTAGAGATAACAATCGACATAAAAGTATAGGTGAAAGAATACTTTTTTGGTGAATGGAATTGAAATTTGTGACAAACTCATAATGAAGGAAATCTTGCTTTGCAATAGATCAATAAAATATTTTATAAGAGTAGAAAATATATAATTAGGGGATGTAATTGTCACATTATTGTAACGTTCGCAGGTACTTGTCTCGCATTTTTCTCTTCTTCCTTATTAGCCAAGTCCCAATTTCACTCAGGGTGGCAAGGTGACCATCTAAAAACAGTCACTTTCCCAGACTTCCATGCAGCCACACAGCATAGTTGTAGATAATGAAATGTAAGCAAAAGTCTAGTGGACTGTGCTGCCATCATATTCAAAATTTTAAAACGACAAACACGGCTGGAAAACCCCTTAGCCCTTTGCCCTTCTACCTTTAATTCTCCTCCCCTTTGACCTTCTGAAACGTGATTGTCATAGATAACAGATACAATAAGTAGACATATAAAACATATTAAGATGATATAAAAACAAACTCACATTCATTCATCAAAATTCACACCTTCCGTAGTAGTTAATAGCTGAAGTCTTACCATAGAGTAAGGAATTAAGAAAGTGATGGAAAAGAATACCTATAATTAGATTAGGGTTGAGATAAAAATTTATTACATTATTACTTACCAAAGAAACCCAGAACTTCCCTGGCCCAGAGTAAAATCCACAGAGGATGTGACAGGGGGTTAAAGGAATAAAGATTTCGGGTAATGGTTCCTCCTCTTCCTCCTCTTCCCCCTGGAGTTCCCTTTCTCCATCTTCTCCCATCTCTGCTTCTAGGCTTTTTCTCCTTTCTTCCTTTTCCTTCTCCTTCAACTCCTTTTGTTTCTTTCTCTTTGCAATTTCTATTAATCTCTTGTGCAAAAGAGATATTGGGATTAAAAAAACTGTAATTAATTCATTCATTCACACTATTATTAAAGAAAGTAGGAGGAAGATAGAGTCCTAGAAAAATTCACAGCTCTAATGTAACAAATAATGTCATTTAAAGATTATTATCAAGTTGGGAATATATTTTTATTGTTAAAATTTTCAAAACATTGGAATGACTTTCTGCATAACTCCTATTGATCCTGGTTTTACAGAAATTATTTTGCCTTTTTTTTCCTAATAGAGAAGTTAAATATAGCTTCTCTCAGAGCCTATCACTGTCAATCCATGAATTTGGTGGACTGAAATAGTCCACGGGGGAAGCTGTTTCTATCTTTAGCGGTACAGTGATTTAGGCCCTCAGCCTCTATCAACTGGCTATTGCAAAAGCCCCCTAGCACTGGCATCCCTACCTCCCATCTTTTACTTCTTTATTCCATTTACCTCTTAGAATTAACTTCCAAATTTATATGATCTCATCACATCAATCTCCTCCTTAAAAATTCAAAATGGATTCCAACGGCCCAAAAATTAAATTAAAACATCTTGGCTAATATTTAAGGGGTTCCATGTGGTGGTCACAGACTCCTGTCACACCGCTCCACAAATTGCATCCCTCTGCCTCATGGTCCATTCTTCATTTCTCAAAAACACCAAAACTCTTGCAACTCTGCCTTCCCTCAGGATGTTCTCCCAGCTTTTATTGCCTTCCTCCTCATTTTCAACCTGTCAAAATCCTTCCCATTCTTTAAATACTAAATATCACCTCCATGAAGTCATCCTTGACCTCCTCTCACCACTCTATGAGGATCATATATTCTTTCCTCTGTGTGCCCCTAAAATTCTTTTCTTTGCACTGTGATTTTAATATCTACTCATTACCACCTTCTAATACAATAAGCTGCTTTCTACCAAATAAGCTCCTTAAAGTCTATGTTTTATTCTTCTTCGTATTTTCCCAGCACTTAACACAGGATATTTTATATTCTAAGAAAGAAAAAAAATTAGAAGTCAATGCTTCAAGGGTATTTCATACCAGAATCTTAGATTTGATACTTGAGAAATGGAAACATTTTATACACATGTCTTTGATTTCATAGGAAACTACATCATGGTCCTCCTCCTCCTCCTTTATAGTTGGAAATGGAGCTTCAAGAACATAGCCATTCTCACAAATAATCAGTAAAGTACTTTCAGGCTAAAAAGAAAATTAAAACATATCGTTTACATTTAGGCAAATTTTTAGAAGCACAGTTCAAAACGATTTTAAACCAGGGAAACTATAATTGCTATGTATATTAGCCATTTTTAAAAGATACTTATTACCAGTAATAACGACTGTGAGGAACTTAGTCAATCTTATTAATCATTATACACAATTATTAGCACAATTATATCATTAATTAATAAGTGTTAAAATTAGATTTAGATTCATTTCCCTTACAGACACCATATTTTCTGAGCCAAAAATTTGGTTGTGAAATGTTAGCCCAAAGGGCAGAATATTAAAATTAGGACTGCCAAGGAAAATCTGCAGTATGTGAATGGCATATATCACCTCAGCCTCCTTTGATGGATCATCCTCTCTCTGCCTGAGTTCATTTAATGCGGATGGCTCCAAGATTTTTGTTCACTTCCCTTTTCTTCTTTCTCTCCATAAACATGCCCTGGGAAATCTTATAGCCAATGAAGACTTCATTACCACTCACAAGCAATTAGACTCCTGATTAATCTCTCTAGTCCAGTCCAAAATCATGTATTTAACTATGTGTGGGAAATCCCCATCTTGATAGTCTACAGAAACATTATTCAAAATGTTTATTCGAAATGTTTATTCATTCAGTTATTCTATTCTATACTTATTATACACCTATTATGTGTTCAGAATTTTGTAGAGGGCTAGAGGCAAAATTATAATAAGAAAAATAGGGATTATCTCTGCCATTATGAAGCTTACCTCCAATGGGAGAGCCTGTCATTTAACAAATTATATAAATAAATGTAAATTATAACCACAATAAGTGTTGAAAGGTACCGCAAGAGTAAGGAGGTTGTACAAGGCTTCCTGAGAAGGTGGTACCTAAGTCTCAAGGTGAAGGATGAGTAGAAGATATTTTTATAATGACTTAGGGGAGGGTTTGAGGGAGCATGCTATGTAAAGGACATACCATGTGCAAATATCCTGTGGCACATTTGGGCTTTTAAGAAAGTTGTGGCCTTGGTTGTATCACCTAGGTGAAGAGAACAGAGTGAGCAGAGAGACTGGGACAGAGCCTTTGGGAAACAACACTCAATGGCTGAGTGAGGGAGACTGAGAAGGAGTGACAAGATGTAAGAGAAGGAACAAGGAGAGCATAATGTCCCCCAAATCAAAGATGGTATTTCAAAGAGAAAGTGAGTGTCAACTAGGTCAACTGAGGCTAAGAGGGCAAGAAGATAAGAACTAAAACTGTTAAATGGATACCACCGGTATCTTTAGAAGAGCTGATCTGGTGGAATTATGAGACACGAGAAACTCGTAAGAATGTGTAAAGGAAGGAGTAGGTGTAAGGAAATGCAGTTCGTGGGAATAAACAATCCCCTTAAGAAAATTGGGAGGAGAAACATGGAGCAGTGACTGGAGGAGAACATGAAGTCAAGGAATTTATTTTTTATACATGAGAGTCTTGAATATATTTAAATACTAATGGAAATAATCCATTTAACAGGTAAGGTTAAATTTATATGACAGAAAAGAGAAAATAAATGTGTGAAATATTGAAAAAAGTGGGAGTAGAATCCAAAGGTCACAAGGGAGAATTGGCCTCAAGTAGGAAGGCATACAGCACCTCTATTGTAAAAAAAAAAAAAAAAAAAAAAAAAAAAAAAAAAAAAAGGGAAGAGGAGCAGGTACATGAAGAGGTAACAGGATTTTACATTCGGTAGTGGGAAGGTAAAGGAGTTCCTGGCAGAGGGCTCCTACTTTATGAAATAAGTGATGCTGAGAATGAGAGTGAGCGAGCTAGTGGGAGGCTTGAAGCTTTGAGGAGAGGGGGAGTTTTTAAGTGTTCATTGTGGGTGAAAGAGAGTTGATAAGAACAATGTCATAGGATTGCTAAGCCATACCATGAATTGTGTTGAGGCCATTTGAGTCACTAAAATATGGAGAAGCTAATCTTCTCTGATGTATGACTATCTCCAGCTGCCCTTGGTAATCACTGTAGGCAAATATAAAGCAGTTGGGGGCATTCAGGGATGGATTTTTGCCAGAAGTGTATGAAAAAAAGAGAAGGGAGCTCAATGCATTGAAAGAGTGCTATTGAACCCTACTGAAAAGAATCATGATATTTAAGCTGGATATAGGGGGAACTTAAGACAAGAGTGGACTAATGAGTGAGGGAAAGCAAATGGTGAATGAACAAGGGGTGCCTGTGACTTCAGAGAACAAGTAGAGCAAAAGTAGCTAAGTTAACAGGCTGGATAGGAGAGAGGTTGAGGTTAGAATGTGAGATATCTGAATAGTAGACTTTTAAAGTTGAGTTCTTACAAGACATTGTAGTCTGAATCATGTCCCCCCAAATTCTTATGCAGAAGTCCTAACCCCCAGTATGTCAGAATGTGACTGTATTTGGAGATGGGGCCTTTAAGCAGGTAATTATGTTACAATACAGTTGTTAGGGTGGGTCCTAATCCAATAGGACTGGTGTCCTTATAAGAAGGGGAGATTAGGACAGAGGGACAATCATGTGAGGACACAGTGAGAAGGTGGCCACCTGCAAGCCAAGGAGAGAGGTCTCAGAAGAAATCAAACCTGTCAGCACCTTGATCTTAAACTTCTAGCCTAAAGAACTGTGAGAAAATAAATTCCTGTTCTTTAAGCCACCCAGACTGTGGTATTTTGTTATGGAAGTCCTAGTAAACTAATAAACTGGTGGTAATAGTGCCCAGTGGGTGGCTGTGAACGTGTGTTGATAAACTGTAAAGGTCATGGGAAATGAAGAGGTCAAGAAGCTCAAAGGCTGATGTGATTTGATTGACTAGGCACATGGTGTTAATATCATTCAGTATAATTGTTTACACTCTGGATAAAGAGAAAGATAACCATATTCTCAAAATTTTAATAAAGGGGCAGGCTTGACCAGGTGGTCAGAAGATAACAGCAATATAAAAAGACAGAAGGTGATATAGCCAAGTTACAAGAGCCTCAGAGGAGCTGTGTTTCTATTTTATGAGTCAAGTCATAAAAGTAATAAATATTGCCACAAATGAAATAAAAGTTAACTATTATACTTCTCTCCCTGACCCCAAACAGATATAACGAATGCTAAGAAGTTGATGTGTATCCTTTCACACTTTTCTCCTCGGAATAGAATTTTTTCGAATACGGAAAAGGGTACTCATTCATTCATTCAGTGAAGATATGGTCAATCCATATCCATGAAGATAAAATAACCAGACACATTAGAAATAAGACATTAGAAGTGAGAGTCAACAAAACAAATACCAAAAAAATCTATAAAGACTTCAGATGTTGAAATTATCAGACTCAGTCCAAAAAACAATTATGCTTACTATATTTAAAGGAATATAGAAGTATCCACAGGGAACAAAAAAATATAAAACTAACAAAACAAATATGAAAAACAACTAAATAAAACTTCAAGAACTAAAAAAAACAGAAGTTGAAAATAAGATCACAAAGGATGGCTTTAACACCAGATAACTGAAGAGATTACTAGTCAGTAGAAAATATGAGAAGAAATCTGTAAAATACAGCCTGGAGAGATTTTTTTTTTAAGCTAGAAAATATGGAAGATCTGTCATTTATATGACAGAAAAAACCAGTGTGAAATTTTGGAAAAAGTAGGAGACAGAGAAAGTTAAACAAAATGAGAGGACAGAGGAATTTGTTACAAACAAAAGAACAAGGGAAAAAACTCTTAAAAAAAACAATTAATGAAACAGAAAAAATTTACCAGATAAAGAGCTCAAAGCATTAGTAATAAGTATGCTAACTGAATTTGAAAAAAGAATAGATGAACACATGAGAATTTTAACAAAAACTAGAAAAATATAATAATTCAGAGTTGAAGAATACAGTAACAAATGAAAAACACACTAGAAGGAATTAGAGCAAACTAAGTGATACAGAAGAAAGCATAAGTGATCTTGAAGGTAGAATAATGGAAATCACCCAATCAGAATAGCAAAAAGAAAAACAAATTTTAAAAATGAGGATAGTTTAAGGGACCTCTGGGACACCATCAAGCATACTAACATTCCCATTATAGAGATCCCAGAAGGAGAAGAGAAAGAGAGAAAGGGGTTGAAAATCTATCTGATGAAATTATGGCTGAAAACTTCCCAAACCTGCAGAAGGAAATAGATATCCAGGTACAGGAAGCACAGAGATTCCCAAACAGGATGAACCACAAGTGAAGAAACTAAAAGAACACAGAAGAACTACAAAAACAGCCAGAAAACAAGTAACAAAATAGCAATAAGTACATGCCTATAAATAATTACTTTAAATGTCAATGGACCAAATACTTCAACAAAGAATTATGGGTGGCTCATTGGATTTAAAAAAAAAAAAGACCCATCCATATGCTGCTTACAAAAGACTCACTTCAAAGCTAAAGACACACAGAGACTGAAAATGAGGGGAGGGAAAAATATATTTCATGCAAATGGAAATGACAAGAAAGCTGGGGTAGCAATACTCATATAGGACAAAGTAGACCTTAAAACAAATTTTATACAAAAGACAAAGAAGGGCATTATGCAGTGATAAAGGGATCAATACAAGAAAATAATATAACATTCATTAACATATATGCATCTGGGACTTCCCTGGTGGTCCAGCAGCTTAGGCTCTGCACTCCCAATCTAGGGGGCCCAGGTTCAATCCCTGCTCAGAGAACCAGATCCCACATGCCACAGTGAAGTTCCTGCAGGCCGCAACTAAAGATCCTGCATGCTGCAACTAAGACCTGGCACAGGCAAATAAATAAATAAATATTTTAAAAATGTTTTTAAAAAACATATGCACCTAATATAGGAGCACCTAAACATATAAGGCAAATATTAACAGACATGAAGGAAAAAGTTGACAATAATAAAATAATAGTAGGGGAACTTTAACACCCCACTAATGTCAATGGACAGATCATCCAGACAGAAAATCAATAAGGAAGTGGTGGTTCTTAATGACACATTAGACCAGTTGGACTTAATAGATAACTATAGAACATTCCATCCCCAAACTGCAGAATACATATTATTCTCAAGTGCACATGGCACTTTCTCTAGAACAGAACACATGCTAGGCCACAAAACAAGTCTCAACAAATTTAATAGAATAATAGAAATGATATCAAGCATTTTTTCCAACAACATGGTATGAAATTAGAAGTCAATTACATGAAGAAAAATGGCAAAAACACAAATATGTGGAGACTAAACAACATACCACTGAAAAACCAAAGGGCCAATGAAGAAATCAAAGAGGAAATCAGCAAATATCATGAGACAAATGGAAATAAAAACACAACTTTCCAAAATCTATGGACACAGCAAAAGCAGTTCTAAGATGAAGTTTATAGTGATGCAGGCCTATTTTAAGAAACAAGAAAAATGTCAAGTAACCTAACCTACCACCTAAAGGAATTAGAAAAAGAAAACAAAGCCAAAAGAAATCAGCAGAAGAAAGGAAGTAAAGACCAGAGAGGAAATAGAGACCCCAAAAAATAGAAAACAGCAATGAAACCAAGAGCTGTTTTCTTTAACAAAACATGAACAAAATTGATTATCTTTTAGCCAGGATCATTTAGAAGAAAAGAGAGAGGACCCAAATAAACAAAATAAGAAATGAGAGAGGAGAAATTACAACTGACATCACAGAGACACAAAAAAATCACAACAAAATACTGAGAATGGTTATATGCCAACAAATTGGACGACCTAGAAGAAATGGATAAATTTCCAGAAACATACAATCTACAAAGACTGAATCAGAAAGAAATAGACAATTTGAACAGACCAATCACTAGCAGTGAAATTGAATTAGTAATCAAAAAATTCCCAGCAAACAAAAGTCTATGAATTCACAGGGGAATTCTACCAAATATATAAAAAGATCTAAGACCTATCCTTCTCAAACTGTTCCAAAAATTGAAGAGGGAACACTTCCAAATTCATTCTATGAGGCCACCATTACCCTGATACCAAAACCAAATATACTACAAAAAAAAGAAAATTACAGATCAATAGCAAAAATTCTCAACAAAATATTAGAAAACAAAATTCAGCAATATGTAGAAAAGATCATATATAAAAAGGATCATACATCATGATCAAGTGGGATTTATTCCAGAGATGCAAGGATGGTTCAATATCCACAAAAATCAATATGATACAGCACATTAACAAAATGAATGATAAAAATCACATTATCATCTCAATAGATGCAGAAAAAGCATTTCACGAATTTCAACATCCATTCATGATTTAAAAAATAAACTTATCAATGTTGGCATTGAGGGAACATACCTCAACATAAAAGAGGCCGTTTATGACAAATGCAGAGCTATCATCATACTCAATAGTGAAAAACTGAAAGCTTTTCCTCTAAAATCGGGAAAAAGACAAGGATGCCCACTCTCACCAATTCTATTAATATTTTTAACATAGTATTTGGAAGGCCTAGCCACAGCAATCAGGTAAGAAAAATAAGACAAATTGGAAGGGTAGAAGTAAAACTCACTTTTTACAGATGATATGATACTATATATAGAAAAATCCTGAAGTCTGTATTAGAATAAAGTTGCAAAATACAAGATTAATATACAGTCATACACTGTACACGTGGTATCAACTACAATCATGCATGATAAACTCACTGGAGAGTTGCTGTTTTATATCCCTTAACCAAGACACCCATGATAAAGGTCAGGACCCAAGGGTCAACATAGTTGGATATACTTCTGGTAGTCATCTTAGCCCTGGATGCCCTGGCCAACAACTAGTTCATCAATATTTTTATAAAATCTTGAGCCATTAACAATTGTCTGTCTGCCTGATACAGCCAATGGCAGCAACAACATTCCTTATCCAAGGAATATCTTGACTCATAGATACCCAAAATATAAATCAAGGTCACATGTCTCTACATGACTTCATCAGCTTATTCCCTTCAAGCATCCAGACATTGGAAATAATGTTAGAGAAACAATTTATTGGAATTTCCAATCAACCTTTCTTTACTTGATGTTAGAATATTTTTCCCCTGTAGAGGAGGAAAGAGTTTCTTTCTCCTGAGGTCTTCTGGGGTTTCTATTAGTCTAGAACTACATTATTCCAATTTTAATATTTGAAGATTTCCAAATCACTTGGGTGATCCAACACAGGGCCATAAGTGTGCATTTTAGAGCTATTTAACTTATGGTTCATCTTTATCTTAGTACATAGTTTTGGGGGATATAAGCTTTAGTTAGTGGTTGCCAAGGAGGAGAGGGAGTTGGATGGAGGGAGACTTAGAAAAAAATAGTGAATTAGAATGGATTCTTTAGCTGGTTCCTTGTTTAAACCTTAAAAGAAAGAAAAAAAAAAAGCTTAAGTTAGTGAAGGTTTGTCATAATTTCTTCCTTTGCTATGCCCTCATCTTGAACATGAGTCTCCATAGACTAAGGAGGACATCAAAAAGATAGCCAATTTTTGAGGCTCTTTTTTTTTTCTTTCTCTCTTTTTTTCCTTTTGATCAGAATACGCCTGCCCTCTTAGCAGAATCAGCTTTCGGTACTTGAAGTTTTCCCAGTATTTGTGCTACATCTCACACCACCAATAAGATGCCTTGGTTATTCTGTCAAACCTTTTATTTATCCTCATGAAAAGGTTGAATTGAGCCACCTAGTACTCCATGAGCTAATGCAGACCCTTACCCAATTGTATGTTCTATGCACACATTCTTAAGTAATCTTATTCAAGTGGAAGATGTTGGGTTCTTTTTTGTGATAAAATGACAAAATCATCGCTGTAATTGTAATAACTCAACCAGATATTTTTCATCCATCATGTGTGAGTATCACAGTAAGTCACTCTCATCACATTGTTAATTCTAAAATACCTGAAAATTCAATTTCATTATACTTCTCTATCCTTCATGAAGGTCTGTATCCTTGATGACTGAATGTAGTTTATGTTTTAGAGATGAAAGATGTTAGAGAAGCACTGTTTTGCAGTTTCTATTCTTCCTGTCTTTAATCTGTCTTACAAAATTCCTTCATGAAAAGCTGTATATCAACAACCGGTAAATTTATTTAAATTTTGAAGACTGATATTTATGTACAGTATGCATATGTATACAGAAACATGACATATATTATGTATATACACATATATGCATATATACATATATATGCATGCCATGTCATTTTTGCTAGGTAACTAGAAAACTTTAGAATCATCTAAAGAGAAAATGCTGTGGTTTTCTTACATATACATTTATTTATAGACTTCATCCCCAAAATGAATCAGAGCAGCAGAATATATGCCCTATAGGAATAAGGAGCTTTAATACTTCTCTACCACATTTTATAGATTTTATTTCCTTTTCTAATCAAGTGAAATTCTATAAAAGGAGACTCATTTTCTTTTGTATTACACCTTGATTAATCTTTTTATTTACAACGTGACTAGATAAATCAAGAGGATATTTTATGAAGGTCATCTAAATTCCACTAAGCAAATTAAATTAATTGACAAGGGTTGGCTGGGTATTTGTGAAGAACTCCATTGTTATTGTTAAGAACTAGACATTTATTCCTTATTAAATTAACAGATTCAATTGAGAAATCACAGTTAATGTAATAGTCACCCACTTGGTTATACTCTGTAATTACTCTATATGACAAAGTTACTAACATTGGAAAAACTACCAATAAGAACTAGCTAAATCAAAGCCCCTTCACTGTGGGGAGGAGAGCATTTTTTTCAAATTTTCAAGTAGTGCACTCAAAAAATACATTTATTAAGCTTTTATCACTTGAGTAATAATGCATTTTGGGGATGAACTGAAGTGTATCATTTCAATTTTCCAATTTGATAATTAGTAAACATACTCTCCCCATGATGAAAAATATTGAATATTTTAATTCTCATAACTTTAAGAATATAGCAACTATTAATCTTGTCATTCTTTTTGATTCATTAATCTCTCTCAAAACTTGAAAAAAATCAGTCTACCCTTGTCTTGTTATTCAAGAAATGATACAAGTTGGATGCTGATATTGAAAGGTTAGATAATGGATCCCAAATATTTTAGATACTAACAACATATCCTAAGTGATCTTCAGTAAAATACACTTCCTGAAATCAAATATTTTTAGGGAATAACTGCTTGCCACTTACTATGGACTAAATATTTGGGTTCCTCCAAAATCCATATGTTGAAACCCTATGTGGAGGTGGGGGCTTTGGGAGGTAATTAGATTTAGATGAGGTCCTTAGGGTGGAGCCCCCATTATGGGGCTAGTACTTTTATAAGATGAAGAGACCAGAGCTCTCTCTCTCTCCATGTGAGGAATCAGCAAGAAGGCAGTGATCTGGAAAGCAGGTAGAAGGCCCTCACTATGAATCTGACCATGCTGGCATCTGAGCATGCTGACCATGGGGCTGATCTCAGACTTCCAGCTTCCAGAACAGTGAGAAATAAATGTTTGTTGTTTAAGGCACCTAGTATATGGTATTCTGTTATAGCAGAATGCCAGACTGATAAAATAGTTATTTATAAACATCTTATTCGAGGCTAATTTGCAAACTTTTGTTCCTGATTGTCTGATGCTTTAGGTCTTGATTACCTAGAATCTATTTTACATGTATGAACATATCAATCACCCCAAAGTATGCTTAAACAGAGTGAATGTTTGCAAATATAAAATGACATTTTCTAAGAATTTAGACATATACTAGGATATGACAACAAATTTAATAAAAAGTTTGTTTCTGTGGTTGTCCTTGCAAATGTTGAAATGGAAGCAATTGTAAAAATAAATAAACTTTACAATAAACAGAAATAAAAAAGGCAAAAAAGATTAATATACAGAAATTTGTTGCTTTTCTATATACTAATAATGAACTACCAAAAGAAAAAGCAAGAAAACAGCCCTTTTTAAAATCACATGAAAAAGAATAAAATACCTAGGAATAAACTTAACCAAGGAGGTAGGCGATCTATACTTTGAAAACTATAAGACATTGATGAAGTTGAAGATACAAAGAAATGGAAAAATACCCCATGTTCATGAATTGGAAGAATTAATATTGTTAAAATGACTGTACTACCTAAGGCAATCTGCAGATTTAATGCAATGCCCATTAAAATACTGATGGCATTTTTCACAGAAATAAAACAAATAATCCTAAAATTTATATGGAACCATAAAAGACACTGAATAGCCAAAGCAATCCTGAAAAAAAAAGAACAAAGCTGGAGGTATCACACGCCCTGATTTCAGACTATACTACAAAGCTACAGTAATCAAAACAGTATGGTACTGGCACAAAAACAGACACATAGATCAATGGAACAGAATAGAGAGCCCAGAAATAAACCACACACTTAGGGGCAAAATTAATCTACAATAAGAGGCAAGAATATACAATGGGGAAAATAGTCCCTTCAATAAATGATGCTGGGAAAACTGGACAGCTATATGTTAGGGAATGAAACTAGAACATTTTCTCACACCATATACAAAAAATAAGCACAAAACGGATTATAGAGCTAAATGTAAGACCAGAAACCATTACACTCCTAGAAGAACACATAGGCAGAACACTCTTTGACCAAAACGATACAATATTTTTTTGGATCTGTTTCTTAAAACAAAGGAAACAAAAGCAAAAATAAGCAAATGGGACCTAATTAAACTTAATCTTTTGCACAGCAAAGTAAACCACTGACAAAAAGACAACCTACTAAACAAGAGAAAATATTAGCAAATGACATGACCCATAAGGGGTTAATATCCAAAATATATAAACAGCTCTTACAACTCGATATCCAAACAAACAACCAATTTAAAAAATGGTCAGAAGGCCTGAATAGACATTTTTTAAAAGAAGACATACAGATGGTCAACAGGCACATGAAAAGATGCTCAACATCACTAACCATCAGGGAACTGAAAATCAAAACCCACAATGAGGTATCATCCCACAACTGCCAGAATGGCTATCAACCCAAAGACCATAATTAATAAGTGTTGGGGAGTATGTGGAGAAAAGGGAACCCTGGTACACTGTTGGTAGGAATGTAAATTGATGAAGCTACTGTAAAAAAAACAGTATGAAGGTTACTAAAAAAACTAAAAATATTACTACCATATGATCTGGCAATTCTACTTCTGGGTATATATCCCCAACAAGACAAAACCCAAAAACACTAATTTGAAAAGATACGTGCACCCCAATGTTCATAGCAGCATTATTTACAACAGCTAAGACATGGCAACAACCTAACTGTCCATCAACAAATGAATGGATAAAGAAGATGTGGTATGTACACACACACACACACACACACACACACACACACACACATTGGAATATTACTCAACCATAAAAAATAATGAAATTTTGCATTTGCAACAACATGGATGGACCTGAACGGTATCATACTTAGTGAAATAAGTCAGACAAATACTGTATGTTATCACTTATATGTGGAATCTAAAAAATGAAACAAACTAGTGAATATAACAAAACAGAAACAGACTCACAGATATAGAGAACAAACTAGTGGCTACCAGTGGAGATGGAGGACAAGATACAGGTAGGGGATTAAGAGGTACGAACTACTATGTATAAAATAAACAAGCTACATGAATATATTGTACAGCATAGGGAATATAGCCAATAATTTATAATCAATTCAAGTAGAGTATAATCTATAAAAATATTGAATCACTATATTGTACACCTGAAACTAATATTGTAAATCAACTATACTTCAATAAAAATAAAGTTTAAATAATAAAAATAAAGGATTTCCCTGTAGCACAGTGGTCAAGAATTTGCCTGCCAATGTAGGGGACACAGGTTCGTTCCCTGGTCCAGGAAGATCCCACATGTTGCAGAGAACTAAGCCTGTGTGCCACAACTACTGAGCCTGCACTCTAGAGCTCGTGAGCCACAACTACTAAAGCCTGTGCACCCTACAGCCCGCATGCCGCAACTACTAAGCCCACGGACCGCAACTACTGAAGCCCATGAACTCTAGGGCCCATGTGCTGCAAGTACTGAGCCCGCGTGCCTAGAGTCCATGCTCCACAACAGGAGAAACCACTGCAATGAGAAGCCTGCGCACCACAACAAAGAGTAGCCCCTACTTGCCGCAACTAGAGAAACCCTGTGCACAGCAATGAAGACCCAATACAGCCAAAAAAAAAAAAAGATTAAAAATAAATAAACAATAAAATATCAATACTTCTAAATAGTCCATAGGTCAAGGAAATCAAAATGAAACTGAGAAAATATTTTCAAATGGATAATAAAAATACTACATTATCAAAACTTGTGGGATACATTAAAGCCTATAGCTTTATAAGGTACACATAAAGATACATATAAAGAAGAAGAATAAAATATAAATATCCGTTTCATGAAATTAGAAAACAAGAAAATAAACCTTAAGACAGTAAATGTAGGATTGTAATAAAAGAATATAACTTAATAAAATAAAAAACAAAATAAAAATCAATAAAGTGAAAAGTTCCTTGAAAACACTAATTGACAAACCTCTAGAAAGATTAAGCAAGAGGAAGGGGAAAAAATGACCAGTATAAAAAAATGAAAAGGAAACATCATTACAGATCCTGTGACATTAAGAATATTATGAAAATTACAGACAAAAATTTTGAAAATTCAAAGGAAATAAACAAGTTCCCTAGGGGGGGAAAATGTACTTACAAAAATTAAATCAAGAAGAACACATCTGATTGGAACCACAAGAGACCCTGAATAGCCAAAGCAATCTTGAGAAAGAAGTCAAAGCTGGAGGTATCACACTACCTGATTTCAAACTATACTGCAAAGCTATAGTAATCAAAACAATATGGTATTGGCATAAAAACAGTCATAGAGATCAATGGAACAGAATAGAGAACCCAAAAATAAATCCATGTATATATGGTAAATTAATTTATGACAAAGGAGCCAAGACTACACAAGGGGGTTAAGACAGTCTCTTCAATAAATGGTGCCGGGAAAACTGGACAGCCACAGGAAAAAGGGTGAATCTGGACTATTACCTTATACTGTGCACAAAAATTAACTCAAAACGAATTAAAGACTTGAATGTAAGACCTGAAACCATAAAACTCCTTGCAGAAAACATAGGCAGTAAGTTCCTTGACCTTGTCATTGGTCTTTGTGATGAGTTTTTGGATCTGACACCAAAAGCAAAGGCAACAAAAGCAAAACAAAAACAAAAACAAAGTGAGACTACATCAAACTAAAAAAGCTTTTGCACAGCAAAGAACTCAACAAAATGAAAGGCAACCTTATGAATAAGCAAAAATATTTGCAAATAATCTATCTGAAAAGGGATTAATATCCAAAATACATAAAGAACTCGTAAACTCATTAGCAAAAAAAAAAAAAGCACAAAGAATCCAATTAAAAAGGGGGCAGAAGATCTGAAGAGACATTTTTCCAAAGAAGACAGAGACAGACAACAAGTACATGAAGATATGCTCAACATCACTAATCATCAGGGAACTGCAAATCAAAACCACAATGAGATATCACCTCACACCTGTTAGAATAGCTATTATCAAAAAGACAAGAAATGTTGGCTAAGATGTAGAGAAAAGGGAACACTTGTGCACTGTTGGTGAGAACATAAATCAGTACAGCCATTATGGAAAACATTGTGGAGATTCTTCAAAAAATTAAAAATAGAACTACCACATGATCCAGCAATCCCACTTCAGGGTATTTATCTGAGAAAATGAAAACATTAACTCGAAAAGATACATGCACCCTCAAGTTTATCACAACATTCTTTACAATAGCCAAGATATGGAAACTATGTGTTCATTGAAGGGTGAATGGATAAAGAAAATATTCCATTGTGATTATATGTACACAATGGAATATTATTCAGCCACAAAAAAGAATGAAATCTTGTCATTTGCAACAATATGGATGGACCTTGAGGACATTATGCTAAGTGAAATAAGTCAGGAAAAGAAAGACAAATATTGCATGATATCAATTGTATTTGGAATCTTTAAAAAAGAAAAAAACATTAGGTACAGAAAACAGACTGGTGGTTGCCAGAGGCAGGGGCTGGGTGATGATAAAATGGAGGGGTTCAAAATGTACAAATTTCCAGTGATAAAATAAGTCATGGGAATGTAATGTACATGAGCATGATGACTATAGTTAATAATACCGTACTGCATATTTGACTGTTGCTCAGAGTAGATCTCAAAAGTTCTCATGTATGGTGACAGATGTTAACTAGACTTATTGTGGTGATCAGTTCACAGTGTATACAATTATCAAATCATGTTGTATATCTGAGACTTATTTATTTAATTATACTTTAAAATTTAAAAAGAAGAACTATAATCATTAAAGGCATTAAATTAATTTTTTAAAAAGCACCTCAAAAAGAAAAAAAACCCTATGCTCTGATGGCTCTACTACCAAGTCTGCCAAAAATTCAAAATTCTAATATATTACAAATTCTTCAAGAGAATAGAGAGAATATTTTACAACTCATCTTAGGAGATGAAAAAAACCTTAATAACAAACTTGATGATGAACTATGAAGACAGAAAATATTATCCAAATCTTTTTTATAAACATAGATGAAAAACACTAATGTTAGCAAACTGAATTCAATGACACATGAAAGTTTGCTAAATCAGCTAGTTCAAGACAACACAGAGAAACCAGTACAGCCACAGCTCTAAGAGCCAAGATAGCAAGAGAAGGGAAGTTAGGTGAGGTGAGCTGGGCATTCTCTGCACCTCTTTCTCCTAAGGGCATTGGTCAACTTACTGCATGGGACCTAGAAGCCAAACAGAATGCAGTGTTCTAGAGCTTTAGGCATTCTCTCAGAGATGAATAGACACAAGGTGAAGTTCAAAGTGACAAGAAAGTTAGGACCTGATGGCACATGATACCAGAGAAAAGGGAAATGCAGAAAAGGGAGCCTGACATTCTGCTGGGCCTTTGACTTTAAAACATTTGCACAACCCTAAGCTGCATGAGAACAGGAGTTGCTCATTTCATCCAAAAAGTCACATTATTGTTTACTCACTTTCATTTATGAAAGATACTACCACTGGGTATAAAATTGTGGGTTGGAAGTTATAGAACTATAAACTGCTAAAAGAAGACATCTACTGAAGAAATTCAATCCATTATTAAAAATCCTCCTACAAACAACAAATCAGGTCCAGAGAATAGAAAAGACCTTTTTAAAAAAAAAAAAAAAAAAAAAGTGGCCAGAAATACCTTGATTCCAAACCTGGCAAGGACATTACAAAAGGGGGAAATTATCACTCTGTTATGAATGTAGATGCAAAAATCCTTAATAAAATATTAGTAAATTATGTGTGTGTTAAAATATAGTGAGTTGATGTGTGCTAGGATGACAAGAAGGAGGTCACTTTAGGCGGAGAAGATTAAGTTTAAAGCTTAATGCATGAAACAAAGAGGAACAAGACAATATAGAGGAAGAGAGAGATTTAACAGATGTTTAGGGTGCATAACCAATGGGGGGGCTTGGTGAACCACCAAAGCAGGGTGGTTAGAGGTAGGGAAGAGATGGCTCTAAAGATTTTCTGGTTTAGGTAACAGGGAGAATGGTGTTCTCAGAAAAATGCAGGAGGAAAAAAAACATGTCTTAGAAAAACTCTAATGAATTTCATTTAGACACATCAAAATCAGCCCCAGAAATTCAGAAGATCACCAAGTTCCGTCAATTCTACCTATCTCTTATCCACACAGTCTTTCACACTTTGGTCACATCTTCTCTGGAACACAGCTGTCCAATAGATCTACCTGCCTCTCATTTGGCTCCCTTGTAACTTCTCCACACTGCTGCCTAAGTGATCATGGTAGTGGCCACTGAAGATGGAATGGTTCTGTGTGTGATGCAGTTTTATTGGAAACCAAAATAATGAGCAGAAGCTTAATGCAGTCAGGAAGCTAGGAGGTCTGACCAGTGAGCTGGTAGGGGCTAACTGCTATTGCTATTTGGACAACTGAAGTGTGCAGTATCAGTAACACATGTTAATTTACTTTTTCCCCTCAGATTCATTGTAATATAACTGACATAACATTGTGTAAGTTTAAGGTGCATAACGGGATGATTTGGTGCATGTATATATTGTGAGAGGAGAGTAATTTACATTAGTAATACCCAAATAATACTAGAAATATAAGTGCTAATTGGCACCACTGCCTGAAATGACTTTTGAATTATTTTTTATTTTTTTTGGGGGGGGGCGTGTCTTTTTTGCCTTGATTTTTGTTTTAGTTTCTTATTTTGAAGTAACTATTAATTCATAGGAAGCTGCAAAGATAGTACAAAGAGGTTTATACCTTTTGCCCAGTTTCTCCCATTGGTTACTTCTTCTGTAACAATATCAAAACTAGGAAATCAACATTAATATAATGTGTGTATAGTTCTATGTCATTTTATCACATGTGCAGATTCATGCAACCATCCACAATCAAAACATAAACTATCCCACCACTACAAAGATCTCCCTCAAGCTGCCCCTTTATAGTCACACCCACCCCCTTCCCACCCATCATTCCCAACCCCTGAAAAATGCTGGGTTTTTTAAAACTTTGTTATATAGGGAAATGATTGAAGGATGCACAAAGTATTATATGTTGTGATACAATAGCTCATGCTTTAACACACAGCATCCTTTGCAGCTCTCTTTCCTTCACCTACACAACTTGCACTCTCCTCCTCTCAACTAACTCACATCACATGTTAACTTCTCCCTTGCTTGATATTCCCTTTCTTGATATACATGCTCTATATTCACAGCACGTATTGTCTATACCACTGATATCACTGATAATTTAGTCACCCATTCCCTTGTGAAATCTTAAATAATTCTATCACAGATCAATATGACTTCTTAAACATGTGTATTTTTTTTCTCCTTCAGAAGATACTGTTATGTACTGCTTATTGAATCCATTGCCAGGGCCTAGCAAAGATGAAAACAATGAGTATTTGTTAATTAAAAAATATTTTTTCTAGGTACTACTATATTTTATAGCCATTTTCTTTAGAAGAGCTTAAAATAGATTACAGATGTTACCCCCCACCCCTCCAAAATCCTGATAGTACTTCTATGCAGTTCATCAGCATTATTATTATGCTGGAACCCTAGTACAGTACCTGGTTTAGACATTCAATCAATATTCAGGTGACTGAATTATCCTATGCTCAAAATTAGGGAAATTAGGGGCATTAAATAAGATTAGTAATCAATACTGAATCACCAATTGTTATTAGAAAAGAGGCAATGGAAGATTAGAAGAGAAAATGGAGCTGGAATGGGAGCAGAAGAGAAGTAAAGAGATTAGACATGAGGATAAGTACACTCAACACATTCTGACATGTTGTGTTTTGGGCTGAAGTCTCCATTGTTGAAGCAAAGTCTGATATAATAGATTAATTAGATTATGGAAGAAGGAGGAGGTAGTTGGAAGGGCTTGAAGCTCCTGAGTAATGCTCCACTAGTAAAGCAGAGCAGCTTCCCTGGCCCCTCACGGCAGGACCCAGGAGTGGAGCTAATAATTCCACCCACTATTCTCTATCTACCAGATCACTTCACTATGTAGTAACTGAGATTTAAACACGAAGACAAATAACTACTTACATGAGAGGCTGTAGACCAGGTTAACTGGCAAACAGGTCCAGGAGTAGTAATATAACCGATTGGCTTATAATCCCTTTCCACTTCAAAGAAGAATACAGTTTGATCTTTACTCTAAGAAAAAGAGAGATACCCAAATATATATTATTATGAAACATTGCATACAGTACAAAGAAGCATTTAACAGCTATATTACACTCACTGTATACGTATACCTACAATGATCATATCTCCCCAGGTTATTCTGGGAACATTCTTATTTCAAATATTTGCTTCATTTTCCCCATGAGAACACTTGACAAACCATGTTTTCTTGTATGTGTTTCTGAAAAGATGATCACCATACCTGTATATAAGATTCACAAAAAATTCCACAGTGCATATGCTCACCTATTTATGCATAAAGAATTTACATGTTTATTCTCTTCATTTAGGCCAATTCTATATAAGAACATACTTAGGTTATAAAACGTTGATTATACATAAAACATGTTGCATGATTCCCAGTTGAAAATTTCTATTCATTTAAAATAAGCATTACAACTCAATTTGTAAGAATATTTTAAAATGTCACGCACAGACTACACTGAAAGAATCTGAATACTAAGAAAACAAAACATGGATATATTCTCAGAAAGGAATATAAGCAAATTAGGCATCATTAAGTAGGAAGACTAATAAGGCAGGGTTAACCACAAAAATTCAATAGGAAACACAAGGAAATCTACTACTTACCCCTGTGGCTAGAACTTCTCCATCACGATCATAAGCTAAAGCAGTGACAGGAGAAGTATGAGGTTTGAAAACCTGTTTCAAACGAATATCTGCATCTGAAACTCTCTTCCGTCCCACAAAAACTGTAAGCCCTTTTGGATCATAAAGTTCAAGAATTCGAACAACTCCATCTTCAAATCCTGCAGTAATCTGTGCTCCCCCATTGCTTACCTTGGACAAAAAAGAAATGCGAGTTTTCTGAAATTAGTTGATTAAGAAAGCTGTACTACATAACAGATTTCTGTATTTTATTTAGACTTAAATTATTTAACTAAATAATTAACTAAAATAAATGCTAATCAATAATTCCTTATACTACTTTCTGGTAACTTCCATCTCTTCTATGACAGTTCCTTATCACTGCAGACCATGAGACAGGTAAACAATGACAATCCAAGCATTCAATGAGCAAAAGTTGGTGGAGTGTCTGTCTACTATGTGCCAGGTACCCATCACCAGCAACCCAAGTGTGAGCATAAACAGTCTCAACCTGTTTTCACAAATTTATGGTCGAGTGGGAGGACAGACATTAATCAACCACACAAATGAATATGGAATTATGAACTGAAATAAGTAAAAGGAAATAAACATTCTCTGAGAGCACACAGCAAAGAAAGTTGACCTAGTCTGCAGCTTAGAGGAGAAGTCTGGGCCAGAGATATAAATCTAGCAATGTCTTAATGTACTAAACCTGCTATCTCAGAAGGCATTCAGGAGAAGGGCAAGAGCCTTGGTATTCTTTAGAGAAGACTGATCATCCCTGAGGCCAGGCAATTATGAAAATCTTGGGAATAAGAAAACTATATTCCATTCAATTCCAACTGAATGTTTATGCAAACATTTAGTAAGTGTCTAAATGTACCAGTAACTGTAGAGGCACTGGAAGTACAAAGAAGAATAAGATATGGCATCGTCATGAAGAACAAACAGTCTGGTGGGAAAGACAGTCAATAAAGCAAGTCATCTTAGTACACTGTGATAAGTGCTATAAAAGAGGTATATACACAGTCCTTAAACAAAAACCACGAAGAAGTACGCAGCTCTATTTGAAGGTGGGGTCATGGAGGGCTATGGAGAGGAGATGATATCTGACCTGAGCTAAATTGTAAACAATGATGTGCAGTTTTCCAGAAAGGCAAGAGGGTATGAAGAAGGGGCAATTCAAGCATAATATCCATATGATCATTACTTGGATATAAGGTTAAAAAAGAAAACATTCTATGGACATTGTCCAAGCATCTGAAAAAATGATTCAATTACATAGGCTGTATTTTAAAGAATTTAGGTAAGAGTGTAAATAGATTAGGATAAAGAGTGATCCATGTTTGGTAATCTAAATACTCTGCCATTTCTACTTAATCCAGCCTCATCATTGTTCTGCTTCTATGCCCTGGCCTGAGTTCTCCTTCTGGTCTTGATCCCATCATGAAATTCCCCTCCATTCCAGCCACCTCCACATCTACTTTGGGCCTGGAACATTTTCTCTTTGACTTCAACCCAAAACAATAAGGATAAAATATTCCAAATATTCCCATGACATTTTAAAAACTTTGCTGCAAATTTTTTGCCATGCCTCTCATGGAGAGGTGGGGTTTAAGTCCCTCCCTCCTTGAATCTGGGAGCGGGGGGGCTTGTGACTGCTTCACCCAACTGAGTATGATACAAGTGACATTATGTGACTTCCAAGGCCAGGTCATAAAAGGACAGCAACTTCTGCCTTATTTGTTGGAACACTAGATCTTGGAGCCCTGAGCTTCCATAAAGAAGTGTGTGACTGCCCTGAGGCCACCATGCTGTGATAATGACCTCTCCATGTGGCATGGGCTTCAGGTAAGCACTGCTGTTCACATCCCAGCTTAGCCTAACCTTCAACCCAGGTGCCAGACCTGTAACAAAGAAGCCTTCAGATGACTCTAGGCCCCAACCATTCAAATCTCCCCAACTGAGGCCCCAGATACTGTGAAGCAGAGATAATCCATCCTTGTTGTCACCTGTCCGAATTCCCAAACCAGAGACTGTGAGCAAAATAAGATGATTGCCATTTTATGCCACTACATTTGGGGTAGTTTATTACACAGCAATAGACAACTAGAACAATGATCTCTAATTTTTTCTATAGCTCTTATCATTATCTAACATATCACATAAATTTACTTGTTTTTTGTCTGTCTCTGCCTCCTGTCTCCCACTTAGAGTGGGAGATTCATGAGGGCAAATATTTTTTTCTTTTTGTTCATTGCTATATTCCCAGAATCTAGTAAAAGGACTGGCACGTGGCAGACGTGCTGGAAATATATAGAATGAATGAATCAGAGTCAGACAGAGGACAGATACACAAAGTTCTGTCAGGTAATTACTTTTTAACATGGAACTATTTCTAAACTTTAGGTGGCATAACAATAGATTTTCATTAAAACAGAACCAAAACCACAATAGCAAAGTCATGATATGATTTCTATCACGTTCTGAGTGAACTAAATTTTCTGTTCTTCTCTAAAATCCAGAGTCAGAAAATATCTGTGTTTCTAAGAAATATACCATATTTACAAATAGATTCTAATAGAAATTCATTATAACAATAAACTTACCAATCGTGGTACCCAAGCAAGGGCAGTACCTCCTTGTTTGAATTTCATCTGAACCAAAGGAGTTTTGCTAGCAAAATCATAGAGTCTAACAGAGCCTACAGAAAGACAGTTTTAAAAGAAACAAGTTATTTATATATATATTTATTTATATGTAAATATCTTTAATAACTTTAACTCACTCCACATTTAAGCACTAAACAAGAAACATCATAAAAATTAAATCAACTGATAATCTAATGGCTTTTCTTTAGTTAAAAATTTACATGTATACCCTCAATCAGGTAATTTATAAACATGAATAATACTATGCCATTTTATATAAGGGACTTGAGCATCTGTGGATTTTGCTATCAGTGGAGTCCTGGAACAAATCCCCACACAGATACCAAGGGATGACTGTAGTAAAGAAACAACTGATGACTGACTGGTGGATAAATTTCACCTTGCACAGTCCACATAGATTCACTGTAAGTCAAGAAGGAAGAAAGGAGATGGAAAGAAAAGGAAAAGCATGAATGTGGATAACACCAAGATGAATGGTATTTTCACGAGTAACTTATTGATGTGTCTTTATTTTAATCTCTCGCAATAACCATGGTTGCCGTATTTTGGGCCCTTTCCCCTCTCCTGAAACTTACCTCACTTGCATCAACAAGCTTCCCTTTTGGAAAAATTCTCAAATACTTTAATCAAACACATTAAAAAAATGAATTGAAAACAAAACACAAAGGTCCAGATATGAGTTCCTACTTACAGTCCAAGCCAGTAGTGGCCATGAGATAAGTGAGAGGAGAGACGGCCAAGGCTTCAATGGCTCCAGAATGGAAGGAGAAGAGGCATTCTGGATCTTGGGTCTGATAACAAAAAAAAGATCCTATTAGAGCTCAAAGATAGGTTAACACAGAATTAAGGCCAAGTTTAAAGAAATGCAGTTAGAACCCTGTATCATGTGTGACTTTATCTGAACAGAAATAAGAAAAGGCATAGTAAGATAGAAAGGGCGCTGAAGTTTGGAATTAGGAGAGACAGATGATGCGCTTGATGGCTGTGTGATTTGGCACAAGTCACTTCAAATGACAGTTTCCATTTCTTCATCAGTAAAATGAGATGATGGCAACTGCCTGCCTACAAAACAGAGTAGTTGTGAGGATTATATGAGATAATATACATTAAAATGCCATATGTTTATGAAAACTGTAAAGCACTGTATAATGTTAGGCATTGTCATTGCCACTTTTCTTGTAAATTCTGTTATGAGATAGATCCTTTTTTATGTAAAGTCATAAGGAGAGAAAGAGACAGATACAGTATGAATTCTTTGGATATGTTGAGCAAGTTTTTGATGAGAACAATGATCAAATATGGAAAAAGAGTATCTTTTAAAGAATAACAACAAAGGTTTTTTACTATGAGAATTAGAAAAAAATAAAAATAGGCAACTTACAATATTTGAAAAGCTAAGGTCAAGCTTCCATATGGCTCCATTGGAATCCTAAAAAATTAAATACCTAATAATATTTTGTTCATCATTTTAGACTTTTATCAAATTAAAGAAATTTTTTTATGATTTAGTTAAAGGATAAAACATACCAAAAACTTACATATATTTTAAAGTGTGATTGAAATTAAACAACAGCAACTTCCATGCATCTTAGAACACAATGACACAATAAATGAAGCAATCTCATAAAACTTACAGTCAGTTTAACATAATAAAAATGCTAATTTGTTTTCTGTGTATAAAATACAAGTCAATTAAATATCAAAATTCAGGGAACTCTTCATTGTAGTATCAACAGTAGTCTTAATAGTACAATGGATTTAGTGACAATAAATTATACTATTTTAATTTTATGTCCAGATAACTTTATTTTTTTAATGTATTTTTTAAAGTCTTTATTGAATTTGTTACAGTATTGCTTCTGTTTTATGTTTTGGTTTTTTGGCCACGAGGCATGTGGGATCTTAGCTCTCCAACCAGGGATCAAACTTACACCCCCTGCATTGGAAGGCAAAGTCTTAACCACTGGACCGCCAGGGAAGTCCCAATGTCCAGATAACTTTAAAGAGCAAAGAGAGAAGAGTGCATCTTACCTGAGACAACCAAAAGTTATTTCCAATTTCATTCATTTTTATCATAGAGAAGAGTCTGACATTCTTGTCTACTTGAAGTTCATTAATGGGCTCTATCTCTAACAATCCAGTCTCGTCTATAGTATCAGCAGTGTCTATTGTCTCAAAATCCCATATCTTAAAAAATAAGAAAATACTTTAATCAATCAGCAGTTTCTGAATGTATATTTTCTAAGCCAGAAAAGGCCCCATTTTTTTTCAAAAGTCATTTCTTCTTGTTTCAGGAAAATAATGAGTAGGTATAATTAAAACACCAGACAAAATCTAACCCTGGGATTTTGCTCTGAAATGGGAATAATGAATTATTATAATTTCCTTTGTATTTATGGAGATTAGTGAGAAAATACAGACTTGAATAAGAATTCTAATTTGCCCAAAGTAAACTTTATTTCAAGGTTTCTCTCAGGCCTTACTGCATATATAGCGGCCACAAGGAATAAATGGTTCAGTCATACACTGAGACATCATGACAAGCCTCGCCTTACATTAGATCCGTGGGCTCCTGGAAGGGGGACATAGACCTTCTTGCTTAATGATTCAAGCACTATCTTCATTATAAGCAGAGAAAAATGGATGTAGGTAATGTCTTCATGAGATAATGTTTCTCTTCCTTATCATAGATTTAGACTGTACTATTCAGATAAGGATTGTTGTTCTTGGGATAGGAGACCAGAATAGTACTAGGGAAGGATGAGGGAGCACAGTTTCACTTCATGTGGTGAAGAGACTCGGAAGGACTTCCTCTGTGAAGTGCCAAAGCCCAGCCTGGATGGTTCTATAGCCACATCCTGCTACGTCATCCTAGACTCAACAACTCAGACTTTGGGAGGATTGGTGGTGTCCCACAGAGTAGACTTGTGGAGGAGAGTCCCAGATCCTAGGGTCAGACTAACTCCTGGGAGTTGGAGTAGGTTTTTCCTAGAGGGTGAGAGGTAGAGATTTACAACATAGAGGACTGAAGAGATAAGGGCAGACTTTGAAAGGGGAAGCAAATTAGTGATGTCCATACTTTCTCTGTGAAGTATTTAACTTCTCTTCTCTTGAGGTTTTCCTCCACTTGGTATTTTGATGTATTTGGGGGTGGCATATGCCTTGGAAGGATAGTGAATACGTTGTACGACATAATAAAGGACAAAAGATTCTCACAGCAATGAGTAAAATAGAACAAAATTAAATTTAACACGATTCAAAAAGCCCATGGTAAGAGGACAAACTGTGGAAGACATGTCTAATATATTGTTTGAGCCATACGTAAGCTCAGTAAGTGTCAGAGTAACCATACTAGTAAAAAAAAAAAAATAGTCTTATTTCTGATAATACTACTTCCTAAAGAATGTCTGGAGAATACTCCCTTTTATGAATATTTTCTTATGAAAGGGCTCAGTAGAAATACATACTGTGGGGACCACAAGGCAAATCAGAAGACTGCAGGTTTGCCAGCAACAGCAGGGTACCTACACATGGGTAGGTGGGAGAAGAGGTGTGACAATAGCCAGAAGGATGGAGATGCAGAAGCAATGTCCCAGCTTAGCCCACACTATGGGCAGGACAGTGTCCACAGGTGAGGACAAGCGAGTTCACTAGTGTACAGAGCACCAGGAAGGAGCATCCATAGGCAAACCCTGTCAGTTCACCTTTGTATTTCTAATTGGTAGACTCAGTAAAAAATAACTAACAAATGTTTGGCCTCATTGTCCCTAGAAAATGACCCATTCATACCAGGCATTTTGGAAGGACATCTGAGTCCTCTGTTAATATTGTGCTAACATGGATATTCATTTTCCAAAGCTACTATTGATATATCAACAAAAGAATCAAAATAACAAAAGGTCCCCTCAGAAAATTTCAGTGCCAAGATGTAAATGAATTTTGACTAGAATTTAAATATTTACAAGACAAGCATTATTTAAAATGAGTTGGCCCTAGGAGTAAATGACCACTGATCTCCTTCATCAAGTGACCTTTGTGAGAAATAAAAATCTGATAAAATCCACAGGATGATCTGCAAGGTTTTGATATGGGTGCTACTGTCCTAGTGTAAAGAAAACTTACCCTAACACATCCATCTGACCCGATGGTGATGACTTCACCCTCGTCCAGCATTATCTGGTTAATGGGACCCTGATGACAAGGCTTGCCTGAAGCTCGACTCAGCTCGACTTTGATGTGGCCACCTTCCCAAAGCAGCATGTTGCCCCATTCTGACCCTGAGAGCACCTGGCAGGTGTGTGGAAAGGAAAGAACATGCATGAAGACAGACAAACATGTATATATGCTTCAAAGAGCTGGTGAGACTTGTTTCTAAAGATTTTTCTTGGTTATGAAAGTAAAAATTTTTTTTAACTTTTAAAATAAAATACAGCAATGAAAATTCACTACCCCAGAAACAACCACTTGTCACATTTTGACATATTTGCTCCTAGCATTATACATGGTTTTTCCTCATTGTGTATGTTGGTTAATTTTTCAAACATATCTGCTGTAGATTTCTTTGTACATCTCTTAAGGACACAACCCAGGGGTGGAATTACCAGGTCAAAATTTAGAGACATGTTTCAAGTCCTTGATAGATGAAATTCTACTTTTTAAGAGTGATAATATCAAATGTTATGTTTGATAATTGTGAGGTCAGTACTGAACTCAGCAAATTATAGCAGAATATAATTCAATTTCAAATAAGGATGATCATTTAGAACCACTTCACATTAATGCACTTAATCCAGCACTTCCCAAAGTATGTACCACCAAACACTAGTTCTTAAGATGTTTAACTAATATAACATAATAAGTAATACTAATTGAGTATTGACTCCATGCCAAGCAGTGCTTGAGCACTTAACATATATTGTTATTTAATCCTAAAAACCAAGGATACCATGTGCTGTTGTATAGGTTGGGTATTTTATTTTCCCAGAAAAGACAGTTTTTCTCATTTGCACAAAGGAACCATCCAGGCCAATGGAAGTCCTGACTATTACTATCCCCATTTTATAAAGTAAAAAAACTGAAGCACAGAACAGTTAAGTACGTTGCCCAAAATTACTCAGAGGAGTCAGGGTTCTAAACCACGCACTGTGGCTCAAAACCTCCCATTCCAACTAATGCTGCCTCAGAAGACATATGCTAGGAAAAACAAAGTCAAACAAGTTTCTTTTCTCTAGGACCCCTTGGAAGCTTAAATACAGAAGTGTTCACTGGGAATCACCATGAGAAATTTCTAGCTGCAAAGGAATTTGACCAGGAAAGTCTTTTCATAGAGTTTCTGTGCAAAAGAATGTTGCATGCAATGCCCTTTGGGGAACTCTGATCTAATTCTTGCCTGCCTGCTCGAGGACTCTGCAGCCCCATTTTCCTCTCACCTAGAGGAACTTATGACCTTACTCAGTCTTTTCTACTTCTCCAGTCTACCTATGCTTATCTATTCTACCTATTAAGCCTCAGCCCACTTGTCTTTACTTAGATTTCTTTTTTTCTGTCCAGTAACTAAAACCACCAAAAGTCACCAAAGCCTATAAGGCATTTCTTTCTGAAATGTCACTCATGTCTAGCTTCCCTCTTCCATTTGTCCTGAGAAGAGTCCAGACTCTCATCATCTCTTCTTACATAAAAGCAGTATCTTCCTTCTGAGCTCATCTCCTTGACTCCACATTTCCCTTCTAATATGCTTGGCATTTGGGGCCAAATTTATATATAACTTCTTTCATTTGCAACTCTACTCTTCCAGAACCTAATAGTTCTGCCTTGCTGTTCAAGTCCTCATACATGAGGGCCCCACCATACTTCTCAATCTCATTTCCCACTCCTTCCCAACATGAGTACTGCAATTAATCCTCTAAATATATAATATTTACTCCTAACTCTAAATATTTCCTTTTATGGCTCTTTCATTTAAAATGGCTTCTTTTCTCCCCTACCTCTACACAAACTCTACTGAACCTTTTTCAGATATATCTCATACCATGTTTTTAATGATCTTTAGCTTAATTCTTACAGAATTTGAAGCTGGAATGATTTATTATCATCTTATAGGTTTGGATATATAATTTATAATTTAGCCAGCACCCAAGACTTTTTATTTCCTACCATACACCATGATTTCAAATTAAGAATATTCCACTAGGCAATGACTAGACCATTTGGTTCCTCAGAGTAATATTTGTATGTTGGCATTTACTTATAACTGAGATGACCACAAATAATACTATATAACTCATCCTAATAGGAAGCCTTATACAATATTAATGGAGAACTGATCCTATAGGCAATATGTCTATAAATTTTATAAGAAAAGAAGAAGAAGAAACTAACAGATTAAAATTGCAGTGTTGTAGATGTCACTATACAGTGGCTCAATCTTCCTGAACAATAATTTGGTAATAAAAGCAAAAGCCACAAGACTGTATATAACCTTTGACCCAGTAAGTCCTCTTGGAGGATCATGGCAAAGAAGAGAGAAGGGAAAGATAAACACTATAAACACTGCAACTCCATGACATAGTTAAAAGTGACAAGTAAGTCACTATGTTAATATATGAAAATGCTCGCATACTTTATATGTGTATATAATATTTAGTAAAGACAAAATGATATGTACATGTGGATTATGACAATTTCACAGAATGAAAATTGATAATCTGAAAAGGTAAAATTAAATGCTCATTATATTTGCCATTATAGTATCTGTTATTGCCAATATTGGCAGTGCTTTTTAGACTGCTTTCATATATGTATATCACTTCATTTAATTTCAATAATTTCATTATTGTAGAATAGTAGCTGTACTCACCTTCCCATCTGGGAGCTCCATGTAACCTTCTATATCATTAGTGGCTGTTTTGCCAAATCGACCCAATGAACCCTGAAGCTTGAGACCAGTGAATGTTAGAGCCATTTCCCAGAACCTGCCAACAAATAAGAGCCTGAATGTACCTCAAAGAAATTTGATTTATTTTAATTTTAATATCACCCAAACATTTACATATTTCATAGTCACATATTATTTCACTTATCCATTCATTCAATTAAAATGTATTAAGTATCAACTACCTGTCAGGCAAAGTTCTAGGCAATATGAATTTGGCATCAAGCAAAATAGCCCAAAAAGAAAAAATTCCCTGCCTTTGCAGACCTTACATTTTAGAGTTGTGTTTTCCTATGCAATAGCCACACGTTTGACTATTTTAATTTAGACTTAAAGTAATTAACATTAAATAAAATTTAAACATTAGTGTTTCATTCAGACTGACCAGTTTCAAGTATTCAATAGCTACATGTGGCTACTGTCTATTAGATTGGCCAGCACAGAACACTCCCACCCTAGCAGAAATGTCTACTGCATAGTACCACTTTAGAGGATATAAGTTTTCCAAAGGTTCTAATTTACTTGTTGTGTAACTTTGAGTGATTTTCTTGATCACATTGTACTTTCATTTGCTCATGTGTAAAATGAGAATATTATTTGCACCAACCTCATGAAATTGTTGAAAACCTCTTTTAGAACAGTGCCTAGCACATAAAGTCAATAAATGTTAAGTTACTAATATTTTCTTATTCATAATCTAAACAAATGAATAGTCAGAATGATGAAAACCATGTAGAAAAAAGAAAGAATCTGGCCTACCAACTGGATGTAGAATAGATAATGGACAGTATCAACAAGCCAATAATATGAAGCCAAGAGCCTAAATGACCAACACCCTTCTCCAAGGCTGTTGTAGGTCCCCTAATCATCTGTTTCCATTTCCTCTGTTTCTTTTACAGCGCACCACACATGAAACTGTTCGAGGTCTATCTTTCCCCAAAGACATAGTACATAGAAAATATGCACTTAGTAAGCAATGGAAAAATTAGCATTTTTAACCTGTAGCCAGCAGAGAGTTAGTTGACAATTCCCCCAAGATTTAAAAATCTGTTCAATTATTCTATATTTCAAAAGGACCAGACTTAAATTGGAATGAAAAGAATTTAAGATAGATTTTAAAATGTCTTTCTCATAAAGAGACACTGGGAATCAAGTTAAGGGCAGCTCGAGAGTAGTGCTAGAAGGTTGTTAAATAAAGGACAAAATCAATTCCATCCTGAACAAAGAACAAAAGGGTATAATATAGTGGAAAACACCCAGAGACCTGAGATCAAGAGTAGGCTCTGTTACCATTTAGTATTGAGGGTCCTGCATCAGGAATGGTTCTGTTATAATTCTTATTTTACAAGTGAAGACTGAGTTCAGAGACATCAAGATGACTTATCCATCTCACAGTATCACTACAACACATTGAACTGTGGATATGAAAGCTCAATATGAACTTGGACACAGCATGCCAATGTTAGTAAGACACGATACAAACTCTCTTAGGAAATGAAGCCTACAAAGAAGGCAGCAAGCAAAATTCAGAACCCCTTCTTTTATCTATGCTGTTTTCAGTAATAAAATCTCCATACCCAACTAGAAAAGCTGCACTACAGTTAGTTTTTAAAATAACACATTTAAAAATTATCCTAATGTTAACAATATCAGCAAAAATGTCTCCAGCTGGTCAATCCTCTTAGAAAAGACCCTAACAATAAACGACTAGCACCTGTATCAGTCACGCAACCTACTTGATGTGGCCGGATCCTGATGTAGTAAGTTGCTCGTCATCTTCAGGATTGAAAGAAACCTTGAAAACTTCCTGGGAAAAAGCTTTTGTCCTCAGTAGGGGCTGCTCTTCTTTCCAATTCCAGATTGTCAGCGTGTGATCAGGGTTGCCACCAACAGAGGCCAGCAAGGTACCATTGCTGTTAAAGTCCACATATGCATAGGCCAGATCAGTCCCATCTGAAAGGGTGAAAAGATGAATGCAAGTCTAATGAACACAGACAGCACTTACTTTACAAAAGTGTATTATTTAAATTTAAAAAAGGAGAGAGAGAGCACCCTTAGTGGTGTGCATTGGTGGAAGAATGCCAAGACTCCCCTAAAGAAACAATTCCAAAATCACTCATCACCCTTGGCTGTAGAATGAACTACATGATATGGGGGGGGGGGGTGGGGAGGGTGAAGAAATCTTAATCACACTTTGCATATGAGAAAAACACTTTGAGAATACATTCTACTTTATGAAGTGGGGAAGGGTGACACAAAAGCATGTTAGACAGCAGAGAGAAATCAATTTAAAATCTGTCACTGAAAATTTCATGAAATAAAAATTGATGACTTCAGGTTTCTGGTTATGCATGTGAGGAGGTAAGAAATCACCATTCCATCCTAACAAGTAAAAAGCTGAACAGACTGAAAAATCGACAGCTCTTCTTGGATCTATACGAGAAGAAAGAAACCAGGGCAAACCCCTGCCCCCAAGAATGGAGAGACCACCAGGTAAATACAGGGATTTGCAACTCACCATAGCAGAGGCTTCCAAGCAGAAACAGCCAGAACAGCTCAAGGAACCGCTGCCGGTGAAGTAAAACATGAACTCTAACTGACTAATTGCTGGAGGCTCAGTGTGGACAAGTCTGAGAATTAAAAACTCCAGGGGGACCCAGTCATAAGATGGCCCCAACAATATTGTGAGATTTACCTCCAGGAGTTAACCAGATTCCTTCCTAAAGTAAAAATATCTAGAAAAATCCTCCCAGGCTTCCAACAGAAGGAGGGGGAAAGGAACCATTTTGAAATACCCAGGAGCCCTCTGTTCTTCTTAATAAGGTCTGCCCTCAGGGGAAACTAATTAACCAGAGCCTGACCAACTGGTGTGTTATCAGAGCTTAACTGACCTGGAGAAGGAAATATCCAACCCAGCCCATTCCAGCCATCCTGTCCTACCTAAGCAGGGAGAAAAATGCTGAGAAACATTTGTGAAGTTCACAGTGCAGAGGCATAGGCTCACCAAAAAACTGAGACCTAATCCCAGGACTAGAGAATGCTTCCCCTGCCCCACACCTTACCACCAGGTGACTAAAGTCCTATTTAAGGCAGTTCTTCTTACCCAGTACCTCATGTCTGGCTACCCAGAAAAAATTACAAGGCATACCAAAAAGCAAAAAAAAGACAGTTTGAAGACACAAAGCATGCAGCACAACCAGACATGGCATAGATGTTGGAATTGTCATATTGGGAATTTAAAACAACTACAATATGCTAAGGGCTCTAACAGATAAAGTAGACAACATATAAGAGCAGATAGGCAATGTCAGCAGAGAGATGGAAATCCTAAGAAGGAACCAAAAAGAAATGCTAGAGATAAAAAAAAAAAAACACTGTAACAGAAATGAATGCTTTTGATGGGCTCATTACTAGATTGGACACAGCTGAGGAAAGACTTGCTTAGCTACAGGATGTCTCAATAGAATCTTCAAAAACCAAAAAGCAAAGAGAACAAAGACTGATAAAAACAGAACAGAATATCCAAGGGCTGTGGGACAAATAAAAAAGGTGTAATGTATGTGTGGTGGGAATACCAGAAGGAGAAGAAAGAGGAACATAAGAAATATTTAAACCAATAATGACTGAGAAATTTCCCAAATTAATGTCACACACCAAACCACGGATCCAGGAAGCTCAGAGATCACCAACCAGGATAAATGCCCAGAAACACTACAGAAAATGAAAGATAAAGAAAAAAAATACTGGGGAAAAAAGAAAAAGAGGGGGGATAAAATCTTACCTAAAAAACACCAACCTAGAATTCTGCGCCCTGCAAAGTTACCCTTCAAAGATGACAGATGGGGCTTCCCTGGTGGCGCAGTGGTTGAGAGTCTGCCTGCCGATGCAGGGGACACGGGTTCGTGCCCCGGTCCGGGAAGATCCCACATGCCACGGAGCGGCTGGGCCCGTGAGCCATGGCCACTGAGCCTGCGTGTCCGGAGCCTGTGCTCCGCAACGGGAGAGGCCACAGCAGTGAGAGGCCCGCGTACCGCAAAAAAAATAAAAGGGTGACAGACTTTCTCAGACCAACGAACACTGAGGGAATCTGTTGCCAGGAGACCTGCCTTGCAAGAAATGTTAAAAGAAGTTCCTTAGAAAGAAGGAAAATAATATGGGTCAGAAACTTGGATCTACATAAAGGAAGAGAATCAAAGGAGTAAATGAAAGTAAAATAAAACTTCTATTTTTCTTATTCTCGATTGTGTAACAGATAACTGTTCAAAATAAAAGCAATAATGTATTTGATTATGTATGCTTATGTCTGTGTGTGTGTGTGTATATATGCTTTATGTAAGTGAAATGAATGCTTATATATAAGCTTATATGTAACTGAAATGAATGACAGCAACTAAAATGCCCCTTAATAGGTGAACGGATACATAAAATATAGTACATCCAGACAATGGAATATTATTCAACACTAAAAAGAAATGGACTATCAAGCCATTAAAAGACAAGGAGGAAACTTAAATGCATATTACTAAGTGAAAGAAGCCAATCTGAGAAGGCTACATACTGTATAATTCCAACTATATGACACTTTGGAAAAGGCAAAACTATGGAGACAATAAAAGATCAGTGGCTGCCAAAGAGGGTAGGGCAGTTATGAATAGACACAGCACAGATGATGTTTAGGACAGGCTTTGGGAAAACTCCTATTCAGAATACTGAATGATGTTATAATGATGGATATATGTCATTATACATTTGTCTAAATGAATACAGAACACCACAAGTGAACCCTAAGGGAAACTACGGACTTTGGGTAATTGTGACTGTTAACATCGACTCATCCTTGGTAAAAAATGTACCATTCTGATGAGTTATGTTGATAATGAGTAGGCTAAGCATGGGTGAGGGGAGAGGGTATGTGGGAATCTCTGAAACTTCCTCTCAATTTTATTGTAAAGCTAAAACTGCTCTGAAAAATAAAATCTTTTTTTAAAATGGACTACTGAAATTAATTATATGGAAAACAGAATTGTAAGATAATTGTGATGGTAATTTTATGTGTCAACTTGGTTGGGCTATAGTACCCAGTTATTCAATTAAACACTAATCTAGATGTTGCTGTGAAGATAGTTTGTAGATGTGGTCAACATCTATAATCAGTTAAGATTATCCTTGGTAACCTGGGTGGGCCTCATCCCATCAGTTGAAAGCACTTAAAGCAGAACTAAGGTTTCCCTGAGGAAGCAGAAGTTCTGCCCTTAGATGTAGAATCAATTCCTTCCCAAGAATTTCCAGCCTGCTGGCCTGCCCTACAAACTTCAGATTTGCCAGCCCTCATAATTACATAAGCCAGTTCCTTCAAATAAATCTCTCATCTATCTCCCACCAGCTGTGTTGCTCTGGAGGACCCTGACTGCTACAATAATGTTACATCTTCAAAATGTTAACCTTAAATGTGAGATATTTTAAAGATTCTACTAGACTCACCTTGAAGTATTCTGTAGGGCCTCAAAGAAGGATATTCATAAATGATAATCTTTGGGAAAACTCCTTTTTCTGCTACTGTGAAGTAAGTTTTTTGGGGGTGAACCTATAAAAGATAAAATCTCACTAAAGCACTGAAAGGGAGATTATCATATAAATCACTCAGTTAATACAGTATTTAGCATCTGTTACTTTATAATTTGTTTATTAGGATCCACTCTAATAGAAAACTCAAAACTGGGCATCTAATAAATACTTGACAATGGATATAATTTAAACTGAAAACTAGAAGAATACTCATTTTAAGTTTTACTTTCATTAAGAGTCATGTCTTAACTCTACAATTTTTTTAATTGCCATCAGAAGAGCTAGAACAGTGGTTCCCAATCTTTAGCAGGCATCAGAATCACAGGTAGGGCTTATTAAAGCACAGATTGCAAGCTTTAACACTAGAGTTTCAGTAAATTGGGGCTGGGACCTGATATTCTGCATTTACATTTCTAACAATTTCCCAGGTGATGCTGGTGATGCTGAATCTGGGGACCACTCTTTGAGAACAACTAAGTTAGATGAATTGCTTACCCTGCGTTTGGTGTTTTGCTTTATTTTTAATGGAGACCTAGAACAAGCAAGACACTTACTTTACACTCAACACATAAATTCACCGTCTTTTCTGGAAGAGAGCTTATATCCCCCAAACCACATTTCTCATGGCTTTCTCATAGCCTCACAAGAGCATTTCTTATCCACAAACGGATAACTGTTTCAGAAAAATTGAAGTGACATGGGCAGTGGAGGAAGGTCCCTGTCACTGTCTGGGCACCAGCAGCCTCAGCACACATGGAGAAGAGCCCCACCAATGCACAAGCGCTCAGTGTCCAGAAGGGTGAGGTTTAGGGTTAGCATTCTTGTTCACACTACACCCCTAACTACTGACCTCAAACCAAATAATCGTTCCACAAAATAGAAAAACGGACATTTCAAAACTATCGTTGGCCAAAAAGTGATAGAAAAATAAGCAGGCTAGATGTTGCTCAGTCCTCTGCAGATGGGGGGGACCTCAGGGCTCATGGTACTTTGAGATGGTCCTGACCGACTTCCTCCACAGAGCCTTCATGTCGGGCCGGTGAATATTTGCAACAGCTGGTGCCACTGTAGCATGTACTTGTGTATATATACCTAGCTTTTTGGTTTTGCCTCTTTTTTTTTTTTAATTGGCCGTGCACACGACTTGCGATTTCTTAACTCCCCGACCAGGGATTGAACCCGCGCCCCCTGCAGTGGAAGCGTGGAGTTCTAACCACTGAACCACCAGGGAATTCCCAGAGAGGGGCCTTTTAAAATGAGAACAAGTTGATTTAGTATGTTTTTATGCTGAGGATGCCTAAGGAAGTAAAGGCTGAAGATACAAGAAAGAATATGACTGATGGAGACAGACCCTGAGGAGGAATGAAGAGACAGACTCGAAATCACACACAGATCTTTTGTCAACTGCTTGAAACTACTGAATGTACAATTTATGCTTCATTTCCTAATGTTCAACTGTTTTATCTGGCACTTAGCTTTAATTACTATGTGAATTATCATTTGTGTTATTCATCTCAGTATTTTTGCAGAATAGCAACATAGCATTTACTGTGAAAAACCTGCATGACTATGGGAAAGTCACTCAACCTCTATTAGCCCCAGTTTCCTTATCTGCAAAATGAGATGATAATATTATTAATATAATATTATAATATTGCATGGAGTTAATGTCAGTGAACGTAGTGGTTGTAATCGCGAATTGAAAATGCCTTAGAATAAAGACTGCTGTGCATCTCATGTAATCCCTCCTCACAGCCTGGCTGGTCCATAGAACAAACAAACACATGGATGGATTTTTGTTTTCTAAGTTACTAAAGGCATACCCCAATGACACCAATTCCTCTGCCACTGCTACTTCGCAGGTAGGTCTGTTCCTTGGTTTTCAAATTCAGAAGGATCAGCTGGTTCCCAGCTATGTACAACACCATATTGCTGTCCAGAAGTTGTAGGTTGGCCCGCTTTCTGCAGTCATAACCAAAGGAATGTCTGAGGGAAAGTTGCAAAGGAAAACAAGTGAAACAACATAACTGTCCTAGAGAGGGGAAAAGTAACGAAATGAATATATTTTTAAAACCCATACCCTTAGTTAGATAAAGACCCAGGGTTGAAGTAGTTGAATTTTATGCTGAAACTCAGAGTTATTTACTGTATTACTAATGTAATCTTGTTTTTAAATTAGGTGAAAATTCTCATACTCTGATTCAGTCAATATTTTAGTTTTCCTACGAAAACCCTGAAAGCACATTAATTTTGTTTGCAATAAAAAATAAACTTTCTATTTGGGTACTATAGAGAGCAAAGTAGTCCCCGAAATAAGTTCATTTTCCTCTCTCCTGCTAAAACTAAATCACATTATAATGTGAGAGAAAGTCTGTCTTTGCCATCTTTGTACTCCCAAAGCCTGTCCAGTTTGTTGACTGATCATAGTAAAAGGATCATGTAGGCCTCTTCCTTGATGCTGAAAGATAAGATGTTTAGAATTCTGACATGTTTGTGAAATTCTGACACACCAGTGACAATGTGACTACTGTAATAAATTCACATAAATATAATTGAAATTTAATATGAAAAATTATAAAAATTGACTAAATAATACATAATATATAAGTATATAAAATAAATAGGCTAACATTTCCTTTCCAAGATCGTTAGTATGTACGGGTGTGCAGATGAGTATATACGTGTGTGTGCGTTTATGCTATAGAGTGAAACTGCATTAATTCAAAACAGAGGTTTAAAAAACTGAGCTATAAAACATTTTTTAAGTGTACTTTGTTATTACGTTCAAGCTCAAATTACTATAACCCAAGATATAAGTGTAATAATTAAATGAGATCAACCTATTAAAAAATTATAGTTTGCCAAAGAAATATATTATGTAGTGTATCTTAAGTAGATATATTCTTATCTTCCAATAATTCATTGCTGAACACAAAAGTTGAAGGATCACTGGAGCAATCCTTATTTCTTGAGCCCTTGTTTTTGTTTTGTTTTTTCAGTCTGATTTTAGACGATTCCCCTTATTTGTAAGTAAATATTTTCAGAGAAAGAAACTATACAAAACTTTTAACAAGAACGATATGTAGAATGTAAAAAAGGAAGAGCAAATTTTAATTAATGCAATTTGAATTGTGAAGAATATATAAATTATAACTAACTACAAGTAACTATACCTATCTCATTGCCTCATAGTTAAATTGAAAAAGAGAGAGAGAACATTTCAGGGCATTTGTACAAGAAAAAGGAATTTTATAAATTTAAAAGACATTAATGCCTAAAATTGAATCTTATATAGAAATGCAAATGAATATGTGATCCAAGATCTAGATGAAGCTATTCTGCCCTCATGGAGAATACCTGGGGCCGCCTCACAAATAAAGAGTAGAGTCTACAGCCCCTTATCTTTACAGAGCCTGGTATGGGGCAGGAAGTTTTGCCTACCCTCTTTTTTCCTCTCCCTAAACTACTGTTCTCACCTTTCCTTCTTCCTTCTCTCCTTTCCCTTTTCCCAGGTGCCAGTGTAATACTCTAAAGGGCTAGAAGAATGTCTATGAGGGTAGAAGTGGGCTACCATCCCTTCACTAACTTGGATGACAGTAGGGAATCAGAGACATGATCATTTATCTAATATTATCATCTGTAATTTCAGGGGGAAACTCCCTCTTATTGCTGCTGTTTTGACTGAGGGCCCTTTCAAATGCAGAAATGGGTTAGATTGCAGCTTGCCAAACGCTCTCCCTCTAAATCAATCACAACATGCTTGAGGGCAGAGACTGCTTCTCATTCATCTGTTTCCTGGAATGCCTACCACAGAGTCTTGAGCCTATTTGGTTGAATGAATGAATGAATGAATGAATAACTAGAGTCTGATCTTTCCCTTTTAACCCCAGAGGACAAGGCAGTCCCTAAGCAGAGCTCTGAAAATGTTCAAATGTTTTCTGACATACCTTCACCTCCCTTCTGTTTTATCTCATCCTCTCTTTTGGCACCTATTCTTAACTTCCTATCAGAGGCCCAGGGCCTTTGCTGTTTGTCCATGTCCATCCAGGACCTCCACTTTAAAGTGGTGTTTAAGCACTGTCTTAAGTGCTGTTTAGTGTCTTCTATAAATTATGCTGTGGTTTAGGTGATATTTTATAAATTATACTTTCTTGATTGATTTAGAAGACACAAATGTTAAAACTGAAGTAGATAAAGAATTAAAAAGGGTATATGGGGATACATGAGAGCAGACTTCTTACAGCTTCTCACAAGAAATAGAGATTATATTTGTTCATCTCTAGAGGGTAGGACTAAGTCTAATGCAGGACATTCCAGAAAGGTAGATTGTAATTCAAGGCCTAGAGGAGCTCTCTAATAAGGTAAGCTATTCAAAAATGGGATAAGCTGCTTTGTAATTGCCCTGGTTTTGAAAGTGTTCAAGTCCATAGCTTATACAGCCACTCCTCCAGCATGAGTAGAAAGGATTCATGCACTGAGCCAAACGTCAAGATCGCTCTGACTCCCTTATTTACAGACTAGGCATATCTCTCTAATACAGAGATCCTTGTATTCAGGAGCACCAAATCCCCAGTGGAGAGCTGGGAGAAGGCAGCACAATCAAAATTACCCGAGAAGCTTTTTCAGAGTACATATATACCCAAGCCCCTCTCCACATGGAAATAATGCAGTAGGTCCAGGAAGCTATCAGAGCACGTGCATTTCAGGAAAAGCTTCTAGGTGACTAATAAACCACTTCAGTTGAGAAAAATCGGCTAGAAGGCCAACAGCATAACTTTTATCAGTAACCTGTCCAAAGGCCACAAAGGAAAAAAAAAAGGCCCTCAAGAGAGAAAACTCCAGGTTACAAATTTCAGGGTGAATTAGTTTTAGTTACACCTGGGATCGAAATAAAGTTAGAAGATATAATAACAATAACATGTTCTATTTTTACATAAAAAGCAAAACTGAGTCAGGAAGTATGCTGCCCTCCCCCTCTCAGCACCCCATTTATAAGGGGCCAGTCAGTGTCTAGGCCATGCGGTCATAACCACTGCCCTTCTGAGGGTAGGCATGCTAAATTGCTAACCAAGGGCCTTAATGGAAATTGTCTCCTAACTAGCGTCTCACAAACCTAACATCATAAAGTGATGGCAAACCCTAAATCCCCTGTTAACCATCCCACTTTTACTTTTCTTCACAGACTCTTATTCTTCTATTAAAATGGGTTATATTGTGCTCACTTCTTCAGGGTTGTCTTCTCTGTAACTCATCTGGTAAATAATGTGAAAGCACTAATGCCTGACAATGGCCACGTCAGCGTTTCAAGCAGGGAGATCAATGATTTTAACTTAACAGGCATTGAAAAAGGGGTGCCAATGTGGTAGAGATAAATGGGGATAAGAGGCCTCCTGGTCTCCTTCACATCACATCTCCTGAAAGGACAGCCAGAAAAGCATTATATCTCTTTATGGTTATTTGGCATCTAACAAAAGCTAACAAAAGCTTAGTTTAAATTAAGATCAAGCATTTCTATCTTAATCTTCTTAGAATTATCTAAGATAGGGGTTGGCAAACTTTTTTTGTAAAGGGCCAGGTAGTAACTATTTTAGGCTTTGTGGGCCAGATGATTTCTGTTGTAACTACTTAAATCTGCCCTTGTAGTGTGATGGCAGTTATAGACTTCATGTAAATAATTGAGTATTGCTGTGTTCCAATAAAACATTATTTAGGGAAAAAGGCCAGAGGCCAGATTTGGTCCATGGGCTGCAGTTTGCCAACCCCTGACCTAAAAAGCTGAAATTCCAAGATTATACATAGGTAAATGGAGTGGATACACAAGTGTAAGAAGATCCAGCGGTATGTTTGAATCTGGAGTCACAAAAGGCATCGAAGCAAGCTCCATATAATCGTAGAAGAAGCTTTCTGGTATTTTCTTCTTAACTTCCTCCTCTGCCTCTTCTGCATCTGCAACAGGAGTTTCCATGTACTGAGATTCTAAAAAATTAAAAATATTTTAACTAAGAAGAGTGTCTGGTCAATCCTAAAATCGTATTTCATGAAGACAGGAGGAATGTACGTAGCCCATGATACTCTAGCAGTAACTACTACTTCTGGCCCAGACATAGGACGCCACCCACAAGTGAGCATGGAAGAAGAGGCAACACGCCTGTGTGCATTGGGGTGAACGCCTAGCCCTGCATGGTTCCGGCGGTCTCAAAGAACAGTGCACGGTCAGTTCTAAGGGAGAGTTAGTCTCACTAATGTGGGATAGATCACTCCTTAGACAATCCCACTCCCCAGAAAAACCCAGTATGAGAGTATGTGATACTCAGAATACACAACTCCAGAGCTGCTAAAGCACCCTATCAGGATATGTTTGATGCTCTTTCTTTTATCACCTCCACACTTCCTGCAACCATTTCTTTTATGGATTTACAACTGTTCAGTTAAAACAGTGACAAGTACTGATAGAAAACTAGTAATACTTACTTCCAATGCTTTCCACATAATCATCTTGAAATAAACTTGAACTTCCTTCCAAATGTTCCACATAGGATTCATCATCCCCTAAATATGATTCTTCCCCTTCAGTAAATGTTTCGCCTGTGGTATCTTCAACAGATTTGTAATCCTCTTTCATAGCGGCTATTCAAAATAATTTCTTTTAATAATTTCTAAATTTGAATTAAACATTTTCAAATTTCTAAATTTGAATTAAACATTGTCTTAAACATTAAATAATTTCTAAATTTGAATTAAACATTTCTTATTTCCAAAGTACCTAATACTTCCAATTCATTTGTGCTCTAAACTGAATGAATTTTAAACTCAAAAATTGCTACAAAAATCATTTTATTTGGTCACTCTTGCAGCTTTACAAAAAAATTTTAAAGATTTTCCTGTGAGTATATCTCCATTTTCACTTCATTTGCAGTCTATTTCCTACCACTGCACACTTACAAGAAAGTAAAGGATAGAGAAAAAAAGATTGGCTAGTATGTTGCTATCATTTTTTCAATTCAATTTCACTTGAACAACACGTTATTTATAAGGACCTTTTATGTCAAAGATAAATAATGTATATTCAAGAATAAACTCCTCTGGGTATGACTATGTCTGAATGATATCCTAGGAATACATCAGACTATTTGCTTTAGGACAAGCTAGAAGAGAAAAAGAATTGGAATGGGAGTAGAATAGACCTAGGTATAAGCCAACATTCAGATCAACTCCAAACATGACTATGGTTCACATATACCATGTCCAGCAGGTGAAAGGGCTGGATGAACTTTCAGAATAATAAGGCAGAAATGGTAAGTATGTCAGAAACAGAGTAGAACCCCCTAGTAGGTCTATCTGAGATGAGGCTAAAAGAAGAGGACCAAGGCCCAAGACTAACATGAATGAGGTGAGATAGCTGGGCCAATCCAATTAGCAGAATAAGAGGACAGGGTTCTGTAGGATTCATGCATTTGGATGGAAAGAAAATAATCCTGGACACCTAAATGGGGCCCACTTCTTGAACTCCCCTAGGGGAGAGCCCTGGCTAAATACTCTCCAGAAATACCATTTAAGAGATTTCTTAGCTCTTTCTTGTGACTGTTGCAATCAAACATTATATCCCCATTTCAAGATTAGGATATTATCTGCTGGCCTGCCTCTCTCTGGGAACAGAGTTCAAGCTGCCATTAGATGAGTTCAGGCTGCCAGCTAGGATGAGGGAATCACTGATACAGGAATCAGAAGTGAATACGAATGAAGGGGAGTAAATCATTTTTCTAAAAATGAATATTCTGAGCCTGGTTGAAGGGTTGTGCCACTGAAAGGAAAAGTGGAGTTTGGGAAAGAACTAATTTAACAGGAAGTAGACACATTAAATCAGATTGGCAAAGCAGCAGATCTTAGCAACTTGGTGACAACAAAGATTTCTATACTTTTTATAATCCCAAAATAGACAGGTGGAAGGATTATGGTTTGATGGACAAATCAGCATTTTTCTTTCTATTCTTGGAAATAATCTAAAATCAACATTGAAAATGAAATCTAAAATTACAAATGCCATTTTTTGTAGAACCATAAGCTGCTAAAACCTCAAATCAGAAATGGATGGCAGGGCTGGCTGGTGGAAGGGCTGGCAAAATTAGTGGACACTGAACAAGGATGGGTGCAGGAGGAAGCAAAGGGAGGTAACCAAGGTGAGGAGACACCATAGCCACAGATCTCAAAAAGAGCCAGCTGAAAGTTTGTTTTATGACCAAGGATTTTTAATAATTAATTAATTTGACTGCACCAGGTCTTTTTTTTAAAATTAGTTTCTGCTTTATAACAAAGTGAATCAGTCATACATATACATCTGTTCCCACATCCCTTCCCTCTTGCGTCTCCCTCCCTCCCACCCTCCCCACCCCACCCCTCCAGGCGGTCACAAAGCACCGAGCCAATCTCCCTGTGCTCTGCGGCCACCTCCCACTATCTATCCACCCCACGTTTGGTAGTGTATATATGTCCATGCCTCTCTTTCGCTTTGTCACAGCTTACCCTTCCCCCTCCCCATATCCTCAAGTCCATTCTCAAGTAGGTCTGTGTCTTTATTCCCGTTTTACCCCTAGGTTCTTCATGACATTTTTTTTTCTTAAATTCCATATATATGTGTTAGCATACGGTATTTGTCCTTCTCTTTCTGACTTACTTCACTCTGTATGACAGACTCCAGGTCTATCCACCTCATTATAAATAGCTCAGTTTCGTTTCTTTTTATGGCTGAGTAATATTCCATTGTATATATGTGCCACATCTTCTTTATCCATTCATCTGATGATGGACACTTAGGTTGTTTCCATCTCCGGGCTATTGTAAATAGAGCTGCAATGAACATTTTGGTACATGACTCTTTTTGAATTATGGTTTTCTCAGGGTATATGCCCAGTAGTGGGATTGCTGGGTCGTATGGTAGTTGTATTTGTAGTTTTTTAAGGAACCTCCATACTGTTCTCCATAGTGGCTGTACCAATTCACATTCCCACCAGCAGTGCAAGAGTGTTCCCTTTTCTCCGCACCCTCTCCAGCATTTATTGTTTCTAGATTTCTTGATGATGGCCATTCTGACTGGTGTGAGATGATATCTCATTGTAGTTTTGATTTGCATTTCTCTAATGACTAATGATGTTGAGCATTCTTTCATGTGTTTGTTGGCAGTCTGTATATCTTCTTTGGAGAAATGTCTGTTTAGGTCTTCTGCCCATTTTTGGATTGGGTTGTTTGTTTTTTTGCTATTGAGCTGCATGAGCTGCTTATAAATTTTGGAGATTAATCCTTTGTCAGTTGCTTCATTTGCAAATATTTTCTCCCATTCTGAGGGTTGTCCTTTGGTCTTGTTTATGGTTTCCTTTGCTGTGCAAAAGCTTTGAAGTTTCATTAGGTCCCATTTGTTTATTTTTGTTTTTATTTCCATTTCTCTAGGAGGTGGGTCAAAAAGGATCTTGCTGTGACTTATGTCATAGAGTGTTCTGCCTATGTTTTCCTCTAAGAGTTTGATAGTGTCTGGCCTTACATTTAGGTCTTTAATCCATTTTGAGTTTATTTTTGTGTATGGTGTTCGGGAGTGATCTAATCTCATACTTTTACATGTACCTGTTCAGTTTTCCCAGCACCACTTATTGAAGAGGCTGTCCTTTCTCCACTGTACACTCCTGCCTCCTTTATCAAAGATAAGTTGACCATATGTGTGTGGGTTTATCTCTGGGCTTTCTATCCTGTTCCATTGATCTGTCTTTCTGTTTTTGTGCCAGTACCACACTGTCTTGATTACTGTAGCTTTGTAGTATAGTCTGAAGTCAGGGAGCCTGATTCCTCCAGCTCCGTTTTTCATTCTCAAGATTGCTTTGGCTATTCGGGGTCTTTTGTTTTTCCAAACAAATTTTGAAATTTTTTGTTCTAGTTCTGTGAAAAATGCCAGTAGTAATTTGATAGGGATTGCATTGAATCTGTAGATTGCTTTGGGTAGTAGAGTCATTTTCACAATATTGATTCTTCCAATCCAGGAACATGGTATATCTCTCCATCTATTTGTATCATCTTTAATTTCTTTCATCAGTTTCTTATAATTTTTTGCATAGAGGTCTTTTGTCTCCTTAAGTAGGTTTATTCCTAGATATTTTATTCTTTTTGTTGCAATGGTAAATGGGAGTGTTTTCTTGATTTCACTTTCAGATTTTTCATCATTAGTGTATAGGAATGCCAGAGATTTCTGTGCATTAATTTTGTATCCTGCTACTTTACCAAATTCATTGATTAGCTCTAGTAGTCTTCTGGTAGCATCTTTAGGATTCTCTATGTATGGTATCATGTCATCTGCAAACAGTGACAGCTTTACTTCTTCTTTTCCAATTTGGATTCCTTTTATTTCCTTTTCTTCTCTGATTGCTGTGGCTAAAACTTCCAAAACTATGTTGAATAAGAGTGGTGAGAGTGGGCAGCCTTGTCTTGTTCCTGATCTTAGTGGAAATGGTTTCAGTTTTTCACCATTGAGGACGATGTTGGCTGTGGGTTTGTCATATATGGCCTTTATTATGTTGAGGAAAGTTCCCTCTATGCGTACTTTCTACAGGGTTTTTATCATAAATGGGTGTTGAATTTTGTCAAAAGCTTTCTCTGCATCTATTGAGATGATCATATGGTTTTTCTCCTTCAATTTGTTAATATGGTGTTTCACGTTGATTGATTTGCGTATATTAAAGAATCCTTGCATTCCTGGAATAAACCCCACTTGATCATGGTGTGTGATCCTTTTAATGTGCTGTTGGATTCTAAAACAGACTTTAAAATAAAGACTAACAGAGACCTTATCTCTGTTACAAGAGATAAGGAAGGACACTACATAATGATCAGGGGATCAATCCAAGAAGAAGATATAACAATTAGAAATGTTTATGCATCCAACATAGGAGCACCTCAATACATAAGGCAAATGCTAATAACCATGAAATGGGAAAATGACAGTAACATAATAATAGTCGGGGACTTTAACACCCTACTTACACCAATGGACAGATCATCCAAACAGAAAAGAAATAAGGAAACACAAGCTTTAAATGGCACAATAGACCAGATAGATTTAACTGATATTTATAGAACATTCCACCCAAAAGTGGCAGAATACACTTTCTTCTTAAGTGCACATGGAACATTCTCCAGGATAGATCACATCTTAGGTCACAAATCAAGCCTTGGAAAATTTAAGAAAATTGAAATCGTATCAAGCATCTTCTCTGACTACAACGCTATGAGACCGGAAACCAGTTACTGTAAAAAAACTGAAAAAACCCACAAATACATGGACGCTAAACAGTGTGCTACTAGATAAGCAAGAGATCACTGAAGAAATCAAAGAAGAAATAAAAAAACACATAAAAACAAATAACTAAAACAAAACGACCCAAAACCTATGGGGCGCAGCAAAAGCAGTTCTAAAAGGGAAGTTTATAGCAATTCAATCTCACCTCAGGAAACAAGAAAAATCTCAAATAAACAATCTAACCTTACACCTAAAGCAACTAGAGAAAGAAGAACAAAGAAAACCCAAAGTCAGTAGAAGGAGAGAAGTCATAAAAATCAGAGCAGAAACAAATGAAATAGAAATGAAGAAAACAATAGCAAAGATCAATAAAACTAAAAGCTGGTTCTTTGAGAAGATAAAATAAAATTGACATACCCTTAGCCAGACTCATCAAGAAAAAAAGGGAGAGGACACAAATCAATAAAATTAGAAATGAAAAAGGAGAAATCACAACTGACACCACAGAAATACAAAGGATTATAAGAGACTACTGCAAACAACTATATGCCAATAAAATGGACAACCATGAAAAAATGGACAAATTCTTGGAAAGGTACAACTTTCCAAGACTGAACCAGGAAGAATTAGAAAATATAAACAGACCTATCGCAAGGAATGAAATTGAAACTGTAATTAAAAATCTTCTAACAGGGGCTTCCCTGGTGGCAAAGTGGTTGAGAGTCTGCCTGCCGATGCAGGGGACACGGGTTCGTGCCCCGGTCCGGGAAGATCCCACATGCCGCAGAGCGGCTGGGCCCGTGAGCCATGGCTGCTGAGCCTGCGCGTCCGGAACCTGTGCTCCGCAACGGGAGAGGCCACAATGGTGAGAGGCCCGCGTACCGCAAAAAAAAAAAAAAAAAATCTTCCAACAAACAAAAGTTCAGGACCAGATGGCTTTACAGGTGAATTCTATCAAACATTTAGGGGAGAAGAGAATGTACTTGAGGACATAGGGAGGGGGAGGTGGAAGCTGGGGCAAAGTGAGAGTAGCAGCGACATATATACACTACCAAATGTAAAATAGATAGCTAGTGGGAAGCAGCAGCAGAGCACAGGGAGATCAACTCGGTGCTTTCCGACGACCTAGAGGGGTGGGATAGGGAGGGTGGGAGGGAGAGACGCAAGAGGGAGGGGATGTGGGGATATATGTATGCATATGGCTGATTCACTTTGTTGTACAACAGAAACCAACACGGTATTGTGAAGCAATTATACTCCAATAAAGATCTATAAAAAATTTTTGAAAAAAAAAGAAAAAATAAATCATCCAGAAAAATACTGCAAAGCACTAGAAACTAAAAAGTAGACAATCCTGTGTCAGAAACATAGGGAGTGGAGAAAAGTGGAAATGGAAAAACAAATGAGAAGCAAACTAAAGTTTTTCAGGAGAGTGATATAATCATATTTTTTGGAAAGATAACTCTAAGGGTGGTATGGACAGGAAGACTTAAGCAGAAATCCTTGTTGTAAGAGTCCAAGCAAGAGGAGATAGACCTCTAAAATAAAATACGATACGGAGAAATCATGGATTTTTACCAGACGTGCCTCAGATAAATTGAAAGAATTTAATGTACATTTTGTAAATGAATTGATTTCCCCAGAACCTGCTCTTTTCTAGGTGAATAGTAAAAATTAGATTCTGAAACTATATTTAGGATTAGAACTAAAAATGTCAATATTCCACTAAGCCACCTAACACCACGATGCCCAGACAGAAAGAGCCAGTCATCTTTTAAAAATCCTATTACAAAATTCTTCACTTTCCCTTCTATCTGCAATCTATGGTATCCTTCCACATATGTTATCCAATTTAATCCTCAAACACCTCACAACGATCATTTTATGGGTGAGAAAACTGAGGCTCAGAAAGGTGAAATAATTTATCCAAGATCAAGCATCTCTAAGTGGTAGACCTAGGACTCAAAACTTAAGTCCAGCTCTCTTTCCACTACACTGTGTTAGAGAAGCCCATTAAAGACCTTGTAGACCCTACATGAAGGAGCCAGACCAGATGTGATGATGGGTCATTATCAACATAGAGATGATAGTAACTTCTGTGTTCCAGGACTAGAGATAAAATGATTAAAACACAGAATCTGCTCTTAAAGAACTTAGAGTTTAGTAAGGGAATTAAACAAGTCAACCTTTCTCTCATATAAACTTAGATATGCACTCTTTAAAAATTATGTTACCTAAATTTAATAATCAAGACCCTAAGTGTATATTATAATCTTTACTCACACTTTGATGCAGATCTAGAAGAATGAGACTGCCTTGCATCACTCTTTGATCTCTCTGATTTCCCCCCATCAGTATCCTGATCATCTGGTTCCTTCATTTTCTCTGTAAGCACAAAATAGAGACAGAGAAAGGGATAGAGCTGTAAAATAGAAATCATTAACAGATTATTTTCCCCCTAAACAAATTCCATGAGCACCAAACACCATGTGTGTTGACAATCTGTATGTTTGCAAGGTAGCAGAAATGACTTCACCAGCTGGAGGGCACAGCCATCATCAGAGACCTCTGTAGAATGGCAAAATATAGTCTGATATTCCCTTCCTCCAGGCAAACTTGTCATCGTGGTGCCCTCTGGTTTTCCAGAAGTCCACAGTGAAACACCACCCAAGCCTATCTTTTCTCTAAAGGCTCCACATTAAAATTAACCCTTTGCCATCCTTCCTTTGGTTCATCCCCTCCTCTTCCGCCTCCCATCATCAAAGTCCCCTGGTGTTACTAATCAAGTTCAATTTTTAAATATTTGTTGAGGATAACTTCTATGTATCAAATCTTATGTTAGGCACTAAATTGTAGTACTGAACTAGAAAGATACGATCCTTAACTTAGTGGAGGTTTTTTAGAAATATAGGTATTAAACAAGTAATTAAAATATAATGAGTGCTACAAAAAAATAGGGTGCTGTGGGCACATACAGCAAGAAGATTAAACCATGTCTGGGGTTAAGGAAGAGGCATTTGAGACACAGGTAATGAGTAGACGTTTGCCAGGCATAAAATGGGAAAGATTATTGGCAGAGGGAGCTTCTAAGAGAGGCCTGTGTCTGTGAAGGCCTGAGAGCAGTCTATTGGCTAGAGCAGGAGAGTGAAATGGACGTTGATGAGGAAGCGGGTAGCAGATCATCAAATTGTCTCTAAGCTTTGCTAAGGAGTTTAGAACTTATTTCTATGGTAATTGAAAGCCATTGAAGGTTTTTAAGGAGGGGAGTGACACGAGAGGTTTCCTCTGTCCTCTCTCTCTATGGCAGCTCTTGTAGATGAGAACATCTACTATGTCTTCCTTCTAAGTCTTCATTTCTCCGCACTAAACATCCCGTGTTTCCTCAACATTCTTCTATGGCACAGCTGGCAGGCAGAGTAGAGTAGTAGTTCTATTTGGATGAGATCTGTGGTTAGATTCAGGTCTGAATCCCAGTTTTGCCACATAACTAGCTAATTACTTCACATCAATTCCTCAACTGTAAAATGGGAGTGAAGAAAAAACTATGTATAAGGCTGCTATGTGAATTAACTGAACTAGTGCATTATTATACCTTCCTGGTCTCTCAAGAAAGACTACTATGCCCAAAGCAGCCAGGATCTACGCTGCACAATCAGTGCATGAGAGTGCAGGATGACAACTACCCACCTTCATCTGGACATTAGGGTTTATACCATCTGTTTCCTTGTACTGACATCATGATACCCTATCTTGATTTTTGTGTTTGTTTTTATTTTTTTAGAATTAAGGGATTGAGAAGTTGTATTGTAACCTGATGAGGCTTTGATGTCAGAGAGACTTGTTTGGCCAAGAAAAAAGGTTTACTTGGCCAAGGGCCAAGCCCCTAGCATCCCTTAACCTGTCAGTCCTTTTATATGTACAATGGGGAAGATAAGGTTGTCTGGCAGAGTTATTGTAAGTATTAAATGAGATCTTTTATACCCACTGTTCTCAACTCTGGCTGTACTTTAGAATCACTTGGAAAACTTTTTACAATGTACCATTCTCAGGGTCTCACTCCCTATATAATTCTTTTGTGGAGCCAAAGAATAGGATCCAGATATAAGGACCATAGGTTTATATCAAACTCTTCGTAGGTACTGGAAAATGGTAGTTTTATTATAATTACTACACATTCTCTTTAATACAGATAGGGCTCAATAAATATGGTCACAGCATCTTGAGAGTTGAAAGAGGGTTAATTTGGTCCAATCCTCCCACCCAGTGTAAGTCACACATCTACAACTTAAGCCCAGGCTAAGAGTATTGGCTAGAATCACACTGACTGGGCTCAAAGCCTGGCTCTTCCTCTTACTATTATAGTTGTGAGGTATTAAACAAGGTATTAAACAAGAGGTATTTAACCTCTCTGTGCCTTCTCATCTGTAAAGTGCAGTACCTACTTCACAAGGTGGTTCTGAGATCTCAATGAGTTAATACAGTAAAGCTTTCAAAGAACAGTGCCTTGCACTCAGTAGGTAAAATAGTTGAAGGGGTGAATGTTTTAATTCCTGAATAAAGGAACAAATGAAGGAACACACCAAGAGACAATCAGCTTTAAACATTTCAGGTAAGAGGGTGAGCACATTCTGTTGATGTTCTCAGCTCTAGTTCTTAGGAAGTTCGTATTCTATGAAATCTTACTCCCTGCAACTTGGATCTATTTGGCCCTATTCTTCTGGGGACACACAGAACAAGTTTTCCTGTTTACTACAGCCATTCAAATAATTAGCTAGTTAACTTTCCTACCCAGATCCTCTCTTTTCCCAGATAAAGCATCCCAATTCTTTCAACTATTTCTCACTAACATGTTTTCAACTCTTTTCAGCATCTGGATAGCTCAAAAACTTAATTCCCAATCCATCATATATCCCTCCCAATTTTGCATGTCCTTTGAAGGATCTGGACACTTTCCAGAAGATATGAACCATCACTTTATCCGTTGGGGACATTATATTCTTTCAAGGCAGCCTAATATTACATTATCTTGCCAGGGTCGGGGGTGGGGGTGGGCAGGCTCCTCATATACTGACTCATAATAATCCATTTGTAACCAGTTAGAATGACTAAACCTTATTTCTGTATACCTAACCATGTCCTATCTTATACAACTGAACTAGCTGGGTTTGGAAGTCTATTTGCAGAACTACCTTAAATCTATTTTCATTAGACTCAGGCTTATTGGTCCAGCCTATGGTTAATTCTGTTAACCAACTCATTAGGTAGACTGTGAAGTTTTGAGTCAACCCTGAGGAAGTGTAAAGAAAAAAGAAAATTATAGTACACAGTGTTGCAGAGTGTGTGTTGCTAGAAGGAGGTTGGCTGGAAGCCGGACAGAGGGCTCCCCAAGATGACATTACTCAAGATTCATTCCTTAGATTCCAGGGTCGGTCCCCACTCTCACAAACTCAAACACTCTATCTCAGCAGTGTGCCAGAGCTGGTCACGTTGAGATTCATAAGAGATTCCTGTATAAAAACAGACACTCAGTTTTTACTTTACAGTGTGAAATACAACTGTGGAGAGAATGACAGCTCGTGTTTTTTTAATGTTTACCACGTGTCGAGCACAGTTCTGAGGATTTACACATATTGTTTCATATATTTCTCAAAACTCTATGAGTTAGGTGTATTTTACAGATGAGATAGCAGAGAAGTTACTATTTGAATCCTTCCCTCTCACCCAGCTCATGCAATTGACTTCCAAGTCCTGTTGCCCAGTGTCCAGTTATTAAGCCTTTTGAATTCATCCTCTCCCTTCTAGTCCCACTGTCCCCATCCTAGTTCTGGTCCTCATACTGTCTCACCTCTACCATTACCACAGCCTCATTCTCTCCCTTCTCTGGTCCATTTGTACACTGCCTCTTATATTCCTAAAACACAGCTTTTAATGTGTCACTCTTCTTGTTTAAAACCTTTAATGGTTCCTCATTGCCACAGAACAAGAACTCAGATTCCTTGGCGTGGCACAAAGGTCCTTCATCTCAGGGTCTGTAATTCATCTCTTGTCACCTTCGCGTTTCCTGGATCCTCCTCAGCCCCTCCTCCTTCTGAAAAGTTTTAGTCAGTAGCCACCTTGGACAACTCACAATTGGCCGGGCATGCTGAGTACTTGTATGCTACTATATCTACTTGTATGCAACAAGGATTTATTGTGCACCTACTGTGTCTTGCATGTGCTACACACTTACTTGACCTGCATTCTCCTATTTAATTGTAACAGGAACCCCATGAAGTAAGCACTACCACCTTCCCTACCTAGATGAGGAATCTAAAGTGCAGAAGGTCAACTTGCCAAGTGTCACACTTAACAGGTCTGGGTGGCTTGTTGACCCCAGAACCCAGGCACTTTCCCACCGACTCCCTGTTCCTGGCTCAGCCCGGACCAACTCGGACTCCTGCCGTCGTCTGTCTTCCTCCCCAGCTGGATCATGAGCTCCTTGCAGGCAGGAACAGCGTCCACGTTGTATCTATAGTGTGTAGCCCCATGCCTGCGAATGCTGTCACTTCAAATGTTTGTCGAACTGGTCCATAGAAAGGAGAAGGAAAGTGTCGCAGCAAAGCCCGGAGAACCCTAGTTCGGCCTAAGAGAAGTCCAAATGGGGTCGATTTATCCCTGACTCGCCAACAGATTTGAGGGGGAGGTTGTGGGAACTACCAGGCTGCTGGGGTCAAAACTTACCTAAGGCACCGACATCCGCCGCGCGTTCCCAGTCACAGCGTCTGCCCCAGGTCTCCGTTTACTGCGGTTACCACGGCAACGCCATCCCGCCTCCCGGATGGGCGGAGACGGGCGAGCCGAGAGGCGCATGCGCCGCCCTAAGGCCGCTTTCTGGGAAATGACAAGGCGGTTGCAGCGGTACCCTTGGTCTCGCTTGCCCTCTGGCCCGGCTATTTCGTGGCCCATGACTCAGGATCAAGGCCAAACAGAAAGCACGGCATTCTGCCAGCTTATTATCCCCATTTAATTTTTATGTCTAGTTTATATTATTATTATCCTAAGGATGATACATTGATGACTTTCGAAGATATGCCCAATAATACAAAATGGCTCAAAGGAGCCCTGATCACACACCGTCACCAGCAAAGATACGTCGCGGGGCGGTTTTTGTTTTATTTATTTATTTTACGCTATGTTATCTCTGTTGACTTTAAGAGTAAGTATTTTATGTTGTGGGCTCTTTGGTCACAGGACTCTAGGTGCACAAAATACAGGCCTAGCTTGACAGATTTTTTCAGTTTAGCAGTTTGCTCTCCAAATGCTCTGTGGCACAGCCAGCAATCATTATTAATTATTTTAAAGTACCTAACTGTTACTGTTTACAAAACATTGTTTTTAAATGGCTACAGCCTCGCAATAATATGACAAAGAATTTTGTATCCGGAATATGTAAAGAACTCTTAAAATTCAACAACAAAAAAACTAACCACCTAGGACTTTGAATACCTCACCACATCAGATGTATGAGCAGTCAATAAACACATGGAAAGATGCATAACATTAGGCCCCAGGGAGATGCACACCACAATGCACACATTCCATATCTACTGGGATGGGTAAAAGTTTTAAAATTGCCAGCACCAAATGTGGAAGGATGTGGAGCAAATGGAACTCTCATATAATGCTGTTGAAAATGTAAAGTAGCACAACCACTTTGGAAAAACGTTTGGCAGTTTCTTTAAAAGTTAAACATTTACCAAGCGAGTCCATGTCCAAGGTATTTTCCCAAGAGAATAAAAATTTCCATCCATACAAAGCCTTATGCGTGAATGTTCATAGCAGCCATATTCACAATAGCAAAAAACTGGAAACCACCTAAATGGTCACTGACAGGTGAATGGATAAATATCTGTACAACAGAATACTACTCAGAAGTAAAAAGGAAGAAACTGATACACACAACATGGATGAATCTCAGTTGGGATGAGTGAAAGTAGACAGGCACAAAATATTACAGTGTGTGTGATTTCATTTATATAAAATGCAAACAAATCTATGATGCCCAAAAGCAGATCAGTGGTTCCCTAGAGCTGGAGTAAAGGGAGAGATGCACTGCAAAGAGACAGGAGGAATCTTCTGGAGATTATAGAAATGGTCTTAATTGTGGTGATAGTTTTGTCTGTATATACAACTGCCAAAGTCCATGAATTGTTCTCTTTAAATGGATATATGGATACATTTTGTTGTATATAAATTATTTCTCAGTAAAGTTGGTAAGAAAAAAATGGCTGTATTATATTTTGTGTTTATTGGTTTCTGTAATGTTACACAATGATTTTCCAAAAACTTTGTACCATGCATTTACTGGTAATATTGAAATGTTCTCTTTAGTCAAGTATTCTTGTGGATTAAAAAACAAGACCATTATCGCTGCTGTTAATTATTAAATAGTATATCCAGGGTGTCAAAAAGTCAGAAAACATAGGATAAACTTACTTTTAAACAGTATGTTAGTTATTTTCAAATAATACGCTCAACCTGTTTTATTTCAACCTCCAAACATCTTTAAAGTTAAAGCAGTGGATCCAGTTATTAATTTGAGAAAAACACAAATTCACTACAGAATGTCTTTAAAAATCCAGAAGTACAGAGGGAATAGTATATTTATTTCTACACCAAAAAGTCAGCAGTCATTACTGAATGCTTGTGAGTCCGGTGCTGTTCTTAGCATATTTACACCTATTTACCTCACTTAATTCTCACAACCCTGAAAGAAAGGTATTATCTCTGACTTTCAAATGGGAAAAATGAGATTAAGCTGCCCAAGAGACACAGCCCAAGGAACACAGATGACATATGAATCCAAGCTTTCTGTTGGCAACACTTGCACCCGTAGCCACTATGCTATATTAGTTATTTCTTTTAAGTTAGTAGAAGTCCAATAATTGTTTTTAAAAAGAGCTTCAAGTCCTGGCTTTACTTCTTATAAACACTCTGACGTTGGGTAGCTTATTCGACCTCTAGAGCTCAATTTCCTCATCTGTAAGGGGGGTGGGTGGCATTTAAACACATCTAACTCATAGGTTGACTGTGAGATATAAATGCAATAACGGGCTACTGCGGCTTAGCACGGCGCCTGCCACAGGAACGGCTCAATAAAGGACAGCTATTACCATTATGGTGCTTCCATATTGTGCACACCATAAGAGGGCAGCGCAGCATAGGCTTTGGAGAAAGACTGCCTATGTTCTCATTCTAGTGCCACCACTCCCTGGTTATGTGACCTTGAGAGAGTGCTTACCTCCTCGGACCTAATTTCCTCATCTGCAAAATAAGGATAACAGTACTTACTTCCTGAAGGTGTCACGAAGTCATGTGGATAGAACAGTGCCTAGCACTTAGCACATAGTAAACCATTATTAAATTCTGCTAATCCAAATGATTTTGCTATACAGTGTAGGACAGTGTAGGAGTGATTCTATCATAACTATGGATTTAGCTATCAGTCTAGTTTCTCTCACAAGCTGCAATTTGGAGAACTATAAATTTTATTAAAGTTTATTAGCAACTGAACAGCAGCTTTCTGGGACATATCGGACAAGACATATGTTAGCAAAAAACTTGCATCTAAAACCAAGAAACACAAGTAATCTGAGTTTGGACCGTTAAAAAGTAAATACAAATGTAGTACATCACAGTCAAATACAGCAGAGTTCACCTGTCTGCAGTGCTATAGATCCATGGTTCCCAAATTTGAGCATGCACCGAATCACATGAAAGGCTTATTAAAAAAGACACTAGAGTTTCTGATCAATAGGTCTGGGGTAGGGCCCAAGAATTTTCACATCTAACAAGTACCCCAGGTGATACTGATGCTGCTGGCTGGTGTTCACGCTTTGAGACCCACTGATGCAGCTGGCTCTGAAAGCTGATAAAGAGAAGCTAATAAAGGTAGTTTAACTTAATTAAACGCAATTATGCACTAATTTATGACTTGGGGATAATAAATGTTTTTATTTTCCCAAGCTTGGCTGTTCACTGGAATCATCTCAGGAGGTTTTTAAAATACTAATGTTTGTGTCCCATCCCCAGAGCTTCTAATTTAATTGGTCTGGAGTGAGAATTGGGCACTGGGAATTTTAGAAGGTCCCCAGATGACTCTAATAACAGCTGAAGTTGAGAAGCACTACTCCAGAAGGCCTAAGAAAGAAAGGCTCCTTTCTCTGTATCTATTATTCTTGGAGTTTTTACAATCTACCTTTGTATTTTATCAGCAAAAACAAACATTAACAGGATGAATACTTCAATATCAGTCCCAAAGGTTGCCAGTGAGCTAGTGGTAAAAGTTTTTGCATTGGTTCTCAACTCTGGCTGCACATTAAATCACCATGAGCAGCTTTTTAAAATGCCACGCCAAGGCATCTTAGAGGTTGAAAGGAATATAGAGGGAAAAAATAAAGAGCCAACCAGTTGGAGAATATTAAGAAAATACATGTCAAAAGAATGCATTCACAAACCAAGCAGATAACTTGACATTTCAATAAGAGAAGGAATAACACTAAAATGGTTTTATATGCCATACAGGGATAGTATTTATTAAATACCAAGGTTTAAAAAGTGCAATACAGATGGAAGAATCTGCAATAATGCACATGCATACAGATGACTTCACATAAATAAAATCAGTGATACCGAAAGATAATAATTATTTTGCCCCTACAACAATGAAAGCTGCATAGCACACTTCCTACAACAGTGACTTACAACTGCAGGAGGGGGGAAGGTGTTATCTGAGAAAGTTCCCCAAGGAGTTTCAGTGTGCTTCCCCCTCGCCACTCCCACCTCACTTAGGCTGAGAATTCCTATCATAGAGCCAAGGAGCAGAGACCATTCAAAAACCAAGTTTAAAACAGAAACCAATATGTGAGATCAAACAGGTGCCTTGAAGAAAAATCTACCCTGAATGCATTGTAGATTCAAGGCTGGGAAAATTGATAGCAACGTTTTGTACTCAATTCTGTTTCAAACATTAAATAAACCAATAAATCAATGTTACTGCATTCAGATATTTAAGCTCAATCATTATTTTTTTGATATACATTACCACTACTGATAACATTTTCACATGTAAAGACTATGTAAGAATTTTATAATATATATAACCACCCTTACCTGCTTAAGCAAATACAAACAAATACTCCCACACTTACTTTTTAAAACTATATATTCACTTGATGGAAAAAGTGATGGACTACAGTGACTTCTCTCAAAAGGGGGTGTAAATTTTTCTGAAAGCCAGACTTTAGTCACACCGAGGCATGTTACTGTAAGTTATATGGAAAAGCAGCTTAGTTCTTCAGAAAAAAATAAAATAAATATAAAATAGATCAACACTTGAGATACACTGGACCAAAAACAATCTGAATAAAGATGATAAAGAAAAAATATATTTCTCAAAAAAATCCTTGAATTTATTAGAATATAAAACTTTTATTTCCCTCTAGTCAAAATTTTATTCACAAGAGGTTACAGGTTGTTTGTTTGTTGGAAATCTATTTGAAAAGGTTAAAAATGAAAATAATTGCTTTGTTTCTTTGTTCCATTAGTACTAAGTCACGAGATCTTTGTAAGTTATATCTGAAAGAAGAACATAGAAACTTAAAAGTGGGAGCAGGGAAAGGGGAGTGGAAGCTCAAGAATATATTACTGAGAACAAACTCTACAACTCGACCTCACTTATGACACGTGGGTAGCAAGAGCAAACCAGCCTTCTTCATTCTGTTTCTCAATCTGTTGAACAAAGATGCAGAAAGGCTTTAGAAAGTAATCAGGAGCATGAAACCACTCAAGATTTACAATTATTTAGACCAAGTACATAGAACCAAAGTTATCTTACACCACTGAATGGTACTAAAAATTATTGCTACTAGAAATTTGTATTCTCTATCAGAGACACTCCCAAATATTCCCTGGTCAACAGATCCGGCAGGCCTAATTTTTTAAAGAAGAATCAATCTGGTATTTTATACAACTCAATGTACAACTTTTTAAAATAACAAAAAAAGTTATTTGACCTTGGTAAATTAAATCTGTTACTAAATTCCAGAAATTAAGGGCAAATTATATAAAATAGTTTACGTTAAAGCTTTTTAAGAATATAAGAAACAACAAAGGACAAATTTTCCAGTGCTGAGCAACTGGAATATTCTGAGCCTACCGATTTATTTGGACTATAAATACTCAATGTTTATTGAGGCGTTCACTATTTGGTCTAATTACTGAAGCTAGTAATAAGAATAGCAAGGAAGATTCCCCCCTCCACCCCATCAAACAGTTGTTAGCTCACGTTTGCAAATGTAATGTTTATGATTTTAAAGATACCCTCACAATTTGCTATGACTAATCAGTCAAAGGAACTATATTTTGCTGTATTACCAGCACAGAAAAACGCCTTTTGCAAAAATTTTGGATATACTGTAAGATGCTTAGTTTCTGTACATCCCTATAGCAAATCAGAACACATAAAAAATATGTAAGACATTTATTTACCCTTTGTGCCATAACCTCTCTATGTGTGGCACATAACCTCTCTGTGGCACACTCAGATACAGCACACTGGGGCAGAGAGACAAGGAAAGTGACTGGCCCCAGGGCTCTGGTTATCCCAAGCCCTACACAGCCACAGCAAAGACTGAGGAAACCAGTATCTCAGTAAGCCCACAACCCATTCAAGGCATCCCTGCGTGTCTTGCCACACTATTTGGAATGCTCTGCCTGAAACAATAATGTCCGATCTTTGTTGAAATCTTATTGAATTTTACCTTATTCCTTAGTTACCCTAGAAAACAAAAGAAGTGTATGCTTATTTGTTTTTTTTCTAATGAAGGTGAATTAGTATTTCTTTTCTTCTGAGAATTTTATGTTATCTTTAAGATAACAGGAATAATAATTAAGCTGGAAACTACTAAATCAGCCACCTCCCACCTTTGCCCTCCCAACCTCTAGACACAGTTCACAATTACATTTTATCACATACCTTTGCACTTGGATTAAGAGGTGTCAGGTGCCCACTTCCTGAGGTGGCATTTAATGGAGAACAAGAATTACTAGTAGCCCCTGGAGATCTATTTATGAGAAATAAAAGAGGGTGAGAGTGTAATCTATTACTATTCACCTTTAAAAATTATATAAGACACAATTCTCAATACTGAGAAGAGCTTGAAAGGAATGGCTGACTTAAGTCCAAATGAGGTAAATTATTTGCAACATATTTTCACCAACCTAAGTCTTGTTTTTTAATTAATAGATTTTCTTTTTTAGAGTATGTTTAGGTTTACAGAAAGACTGAATGGAATGTACAGAGACCATTAGAGGACCATACAGATAAGTTTTTAACATTAAAAGAGGAAGAATGGATGTGCAGGTATGGGGAAGAAGGTCAAGGTCGTGGAAGAGTAATGAGACATGGAGCAGTGCAGTACTAGCATGTAGAGTGGACACAGAGAGCCAGGTACATCCTTGGTGTCACCATTTACCAACTACATAACCCATCGAGGCAAATTGCCCGATTAGCTCTATGAGCTTTGGTTTCACTTACTGTAAAGGAGAAAAATACTATTGGTCAATTTACCCTGTCATATATTACCTCCTAATTTTGTAACCCATAAAACACTCTACATATGTGCTATTATTCTATTTTTGTCATCAATAGCCAATCCAGTGCTTTTCTACTTAATTAAGGCTTGTTCCTCACTCTTCTTCTTTTTTCCCCCAAAATTCTCCTCCCCAATTACTTGATTTTCTCTACATGAGTGAATCTGTCTGAAACTAAGTCAGACATTATGCACTACCTTTTTTCACAAAAAGAATAAAACACAAACTACGTTCTTGATCTTAACCCTACCTTGTTGAATTTAGCCCACTGGTAGGAGAGACAATAGTGCATTTTGAGCTTTCTGGGGCTTCCACTACTGGAATAGATACCTCGATCGTCCTCTTTCCTCCTTCTATAATATAAAAATAAACATTAGTTTATTACCTTTCAATAAAATGAAAATTTAACTTGATTTCTATCTTACTGCAAATCATACATTATAAATTTGAGGGTTCTTTCTACATTTTTATCATCATGGACCACAAATACACTTCAAGGATTTTTTAAAAAACGAACTGTGGGACAAGAAACTTTAGTTCTTAGTGTCAATTCAGGAGCATGCCAGTTCCTAGAGAGCCAGAATCTTCAGACAAGTGGTATCATGTCAGATCTGCAAGTGAAAAACAGAAATTAAGAGCTAGCCCTAAAGAATAGGAGATCTTGGTGAGAGCGACTTACCTAAAGCTTTCCAAAAAAAAAAAAAAAAAAAAAAATGAAAAAGAAAGAAAATTTCTGGAGTTATGCAGTAAAACTTTAAATCTTCTAAATCTATTACATTATTACTGTTACTGAAGACATTAAATTTGGAGGGGAAAGTTGGCTGAAGAGCTCATATGGCCAAAGGCAAGTATAATTATGTACATTTTCAATATTTCAGAAGTAGATAATCAGTCAACAAATATTTACTAAGTATGTACTCATGAAAGGCTCAGGCAGTGCTCCTAAGAATCACTGCTTAAAACCAGTGATTTCTGGACTTTAAGGGGTAATGAAGCTCTATTCAATTTTATAACATATTCCTTGGTTACCCTAGAAAACAAAAGAGGCTCTGCATGACATATGATTTATTTTTAGCTTTATCATTATAGCCCACAGAGGTTCCTGTGAAACCAATAATTTTACTTAAGAAAAGAATACCTTAGACAAATAAGCACTGGAATGGAAAGAACACGGTTGCAAATCTACCAGTTTGCTTTAGAATTTCAGACAAATCACTCAGCCTCTTTGTGCCTCAGTTTACTTATTTATCAAATAGTTGTATCAGTTTTGTCTACTCTGAGGGTATGTTGAAAACTAAATGAGCCAACAGAAATGGAAGTATTAACCTCAAAGAACTACTGAAACAGATGTCTCATTTTATCACAAATTATTCTTACGAGTGATCTGCTTTATTTTTTCTTCATTGAACTTAGCACTAACTGACATTGTCTCATGTATTTATTTGCTTATTTGTATTGCCTGCTCCCCATCTTGAATCCCGGAGTAGTCAAGCTGGGCAGGGGCTTGTCCTGTCTGATGCAGTATCCCCAGTGCCCAGAACATGGTGGCACATCGTTGGTATTCACATATATTGAGTGATTTCACTTATTTATTCTAGTCAGAAGTTGCCTCTAGACTTTCTGACTATGAAGAACGGTAGATAAAGCTGTAATGTGAAGGAGCCTAGATAAACAAAGAGGAAGGACCTTAGGGAAATGCGTTATCCATCACTTTCCAGTAACTTCCAAATCACTCTGTTTTCCTGTTTTCTTTTTAAAAAATATTTATTTATTTATTTATTTATTTGGCTGCACCAGGTCTTAGTTGCGGCACTCGCGATCTCTAGTTGCAGCATGCGTGCAGAATCTAGTTCCCTGACCAGAGATCGAACCCGGGCCCCCGGCATTGGGAATGTGGAGTCTTAACCACTGGACCACCAGGAAGTGCCTCAAATCACTGTTTTCTGGGTCTGTAATTCAAAAGGGAAATAACTTCTGAGAGAAAAAGTCTTATTGGTAGATCCTTCATAGGTAACCTACTTCAACCAGCCACAGGACATAGGAATCTCTCTAAAACAACAATGCTTGAACACCTCAGGGGGCACACCACTTACTGATACAGAGCTTTGTCTATTCCTGACAATTAGAACCTTCTCTTACACCAGGCCCAAATTAGTCTCTCTAGAACCTTCACGCAGCTCTACCCCTTGAGGGTCTTAATAATTCAATTTTTGGCTAAAGAGCAACTTGAGGTCTACTTCCTTTATCAGTACCTTTTTGAATGTGATCACTATGACAACTAAATTTTCAGTTACTTTCTATTGTTTAGAATCCCCTGTAGCTTTCCACATTCCTAAAAGTAACAATTAAAAAGGAAGTTTAACTTACAAGTGAAAATGTTTCAACGGTTTTAACAGAATAATAACTTGTAATTTGTTGCTGATGAAATTCTAAATTATTTTGATGCTTATGTTTATAAATAGTTGCAGCATACGCCATGAACGAATCATATACAGAAATAGATCCCATTTACATGTAGGGAAACTTAGGAATTCAGACACCAAAGATTAACTGCAGGCACCATGGGATAGCTTTCTAGAAGCTAGAGAGGAGACCAGCCTTCTAGTCCCATTTCTGTCACTTAGGCCTGTTTCTTTCTATATAAAATTGAAGACACTGAAATATATGCGCTCTGAGATTTCTTTTAGCTAAATATATACTTGCAAAATCAAGAAAATGAAAATTTTCATGTGTCTAAGCTTTTAAATCATGAATTTGTGACTAACCAGTCCATGCTCCGAGAGGTGACCAAATAGGTGATACTGGTGGAGAGGAAGGATTCAAACCAACAAGTTTCTGCTGCTCTATGAATTGCAAGAGTTTTCCACGAGTCTCCATACTCTGTCGATTCAGTTCTGCAATCCGCTCCTCCATGCTACTTGGTGTTAGAGGTTGTACTGCTGGAAAAGTCTTAAAAAAAAAAAAAAAAAGGACACAGACTCCATATTAAAAATAATACAAACAATTTTGACCTTTTGTAAAAACGAACTCTTCCACTAAGAGCCAGCAAATTAGTATTCATAGCCTTTGCTACATGTGAACTTGAATACTGGGCAAACAGTAATAGAATTTACAAATCTCTTAATTGAAAAATAAAGGCTAAAGTAAAGGGATACTAATCCTTCTAATATCAGTGCCACATAAGCCCTCTAGTCCCCCTCTGTCCATGGACAGTGTCCGTGGGACAAAGCAAAGCCTTCCTGCATCTCTTAGCGTTTGTTGAGCTGCACAAAGATCACACGAGCAAAGACACTACTCCGAGTGACTGACTTCTAACATCCCTATTAAAGACAGGTCTGGAGTTTGAATCACAATATACAAAAGAGGACCTGCTATAGTTGAAATAGATGCTTCTATAATTATAATCTTCATATATGCACTATGAGCTATTTGGCAAAGATTTCTAGGAATCTTATCACTTCTTCTGACCATGTGTCACCCTACCCAGGCCACTCTTGGCCTAATATACCTAATTCCAGAAGGCCAGTGACTGGAAAGGAATAGGAGAGGTGGAGTAAAAAGGAGCCACCCAAGGAATATAATGTAAGTTTGATTTGAAGATTCCTGAAAGGAATGTCACTCTTAAGTATTTCATTTAGTAAATATGTCCCTTTGGGGAAAAACAATTCCTACTAGAAGTCACTAATTTGTAGCTTATGCCCGTTAGTTAAAAAAGAGATAAGCAAAACAGCATGAATTAAAAATCATTTTGTAATTCTGATTATAATGAAAAGGGTGGTGAGGGCAATAGTACTAGACTGTCCTCTCTAGCCTAACTGTTATACTAATTGGAAAAGGGGGCAAGCTCCATTTTTAATTCTGTGGGCTTTTTTAAACCAAGAGTTGCCTGTTTCAAATAATCTTCAAAGCTCTGCATACACAGAAATGTCTCTGTTGACTAAAACTGAGGCAGCTTGTACTTACGTACAACCGTAACAATCACTGCTGCCCACTCCTAATCTCCGTCCCGGCTTCTTCTGCCAGTCCCTTCTGACTGCTATTGCTGTCACCCGATACCCGTATTGCCCTTATTGCCCATGAGCCAGTGCTGACAGAGGTGGCCCTTACCCCCACCCTCTCCTAACCTTCCTCATGGAAGCCCTCAATCCACAGTTGGTAAAGCCCTTATGGAAGCGATCACTCTGGAACCCCTAATCCATGAAGCTGGCCAGCTCCTTCCCACGGCCCCGCCTCCCATCAGAACTCTGAGAGGCGCCACATTGGCTCATGACAGGGTAAAACGAAGACTCTCCCGTCACTGGGATCTGCATGAGGGCGTGTGTTATAAACACTCCACAACTGGAACTTAGAATCCCTTTGCTCCCCGCAAACAAGGAAATGAAGGTTCACGTTGCCAGGTCAGCCCTCAGTTACGTAACTTACAAAATTCCAGCACTACAACATGCAGACTTTTGCTCCTCAAAGTGTAATCCTTGGACCAACATCACCTGGGAACTTATTAGAAACGCACAGGTTCTACCTCAGACCTACTCAATCAGAGTCTGCATTTTAGCAAGATTCCCAGATCATTAGTATGTACATTAAAGTCTGACTTTAATATTCTTTAAAACATCATTTCTAAGGGAAAATGCATTCTGTGTCCTAAAAAATTAACTACTCACGAGCTGAGGGCCAACTACACATAATTCTCTTTTATGAGCCCTTTAAGAGTAAAAATGATTTCAATTAAAACAGTTATGTGGTAAACTTTCAAGACATATTTATTCTATATATTATATTTAAAACTTCATTCCTAGCTTAGTTTTAGCTTTCCTACCTGTTTTACTTTTGTCCTATTTTCCTCATTCATTTCCTCGTTTTAAATTTTATGTTGTACTCTTTTAATGCATGTGTGACATAAACTGATAAATAACCTCTACTTATTTTGTGATGAGGACTTGACACAGCATAAGCCATCTAGTACCAGCTTCAAAGATATCCAGGGTCATTTCTGGATGCTCCAGCAATATACTGAAATACCAATATGTCTGTAGGCAATCCTTCACTGGTACTCACAGAGGTCATGTCGCTGGCATGACTCGTCTCCTGTTTGTTAAACTCCCGAAGTCCATCCCCTTGCTCTCCCCCTGGCCCAATATTATTCAGATGTGCCTTGATAGCTGAATTCTGCAGTGTCAACTCAGCAATTCGTGCCATGATGTCCTTTCTTTGTATTAATGTCTCATCTGTTCTAAGCTGTTGCCCATCTCCCAATACTGGGGGTACTTCTGAGAGTGTGGGGTTTCTTGATTGCTGAGTGCTTGAACGGGAATTGCAGAGGGGTTGTGAGGGGTTAACAAAAGGAGCCTGGGTTTTGTTCTGCAAATCTTCTCCCATGTGAGAGGCCCTCCACCTCTGAGTAAAGAGATGACTCTCTTCACTTGAATTCTGAATGTCTGTGCCAGTAGGTATGGTCTTCTTTTCCCAATTTTGTTCCTTCTCAATTATTTCCACGGTTGGAGGAATTCGTGGGGCAGGACGAGTTTGAACAGTCCTCCTCAATACTGTAGATAAAATTAAAGCATAAGAAACATGTACCACTTAACCACAGTTGGCACTATAATCATCTCATTAGCCCTCCTTAGTAGTTAGAGAAATATTTCAATAGAAGGATTTGGTTTCTGAATGCCTCATTTATTCTAGCAGAGAACGTACCAGCAATACCAGCGCTAACAATCAAGTACAGAGTCTTTTATATTCCTTACAGCTTTATTGGCATCCTTGTGAAAAACCATCTACCAAGTTCACATTTTAACACATATATTAACTCATACCTGGGAATCCTGGGGGGAGTACAGATACATAATGTAAACTGAGGACGGGCAGGGGAAGCATCTCTGAAGAAGTAAAGTTTTTAAATGATTACATATGTGACAGAAAGTAGAGCAAAGAACATTACAGTCAGAGAGAACAACATATGTGAAGGCCCCAAAATAGGAAACAGCAAAGAAAGGAGGCCAGTCTGGCTGTAGCATAGCAACAAGGCAGAACTGGGAGTATATGAGACCAGAGAGGCATGCAGGGCCATTTTTTGCAGAGCTTTTTAAAGCCATGTTAGAAATTTTATAATTTAATCCAAGAGCAATGAAACCTGGAGGTTTGGGAATGACTCAATTTACATAATTTGCATTTCTTAAATGCTGTCGATAATTGGAAGGTCCAGGAATAGAAGTAGGGAGACCAATAAGCAACTGTAGTAGTCAAGAAGAAAGATGATGGTAGCTTTGACTAAGGTATGTTTGCTATAAAGATGGAGAGAAGTAGATACATTTGAGAAATACTTTGGCAATAGAACTGAGAGTGATGAACTGAAAGTAGGGAGTGAGGGAAACACACAGAGCAAGATGGCATGCACAAGTGAATGGATGGTGATGCATTTACTGAGATGGAGAAGACAAGGAGAACAGATTTGGTGGGAGGAGGATTATTAAGAATTGTTTTGAACATGCTAAGTTTAAGGTGCCTATATATCCATCCAAGCAGATGAAACATGGGTCAGAAACTCAAGAGACTATCTAGGCTAAGATCCGAAACTGGAGGTCACTGGCACATACTGGGTTGGCCAAAAAGTTCATTCGGGTTTTTCCGTAACATCTTACGGAAGCCACAAGAACGGGTGAGATTATTTAGAGAGAAAGAATAGAGTGAGAGAAGAAACCAGTAACAAGACATGAAGAACTCAACATTTAGAGTCAGATAAAGGAGGAGAAGCTAGCAAAGCAGACTGAAATGGAGCAGCCAGAAAGATAAAGAAATATTACAAGAATGTGGTTTCAAGGAAACAAAGAGGCAGTGGGTAACTGTGTGTAATATTACTGTAAGACCTAGAAACATAAGGACAGAAAGTGTACAGTGGAGTTAACAACACATTGGCCACAGGAGCCCTTAGCTAGAGTGATTTAGGCAGAATGACCAATATGGGAGTGAATTGGGGGAATAGATGCTTCTATTTCAAGACTACAGACTGAGCATACATTTATCTCGCCTTCTTTAACTGACAGTAAGGAAATATAAACACAAATAAACTCACACCAGTAAAGATAATGGTCTGGGGAGAAGCAGTAGCAAACTAGATATTTCAACACATTTCTGGAAGACTGAGAGTGGATGGGAAGTGTGTGAAAGAATGAAATTGTGCAGAAGCTACAGTCCAGAATATGTCTATTAATTAAAAGGAAGCTACAGGTAAACCAGTTTCTTTTGGGCAGTACTGAAAAGGCTGCAGGCTCAAAGCTGACAGGTACAGAGAAAGAGAAAAGTAGGGCTAAACAGGGGAATTACTTGAAAGCCTGTCTTTTATACAGTTATGTCAGTCAACCTGTTGCTCCCCACTTCCGACACCCATCCTTGAAAACAACAACAACAAAAAAAACAGGGTTGGGAAGAGCAAATGTGGTAGACCCAATTGAACAGCTGGATCCTGCTTCCATATGCTACAGGAAGCCTGCAGTTAACACCTCATGCCCATATGCGCAAAGCAACTACTTAGGGCAAAACATAATGGGAAAACAGACCTAGCCTTACCTACATCATAGAGGAGAAAACTTTTGCCAGCTACCTATACTATTCGACCTAGTCATTTATTCTTAAATATGAATGGACAATAAAGGATGACCAGACATTGAGGAAAGCCAGCAGCACAAAGAAGAAAAGCCAGGATAGATAAATAGAACAGACTAAGAAGAGAAGAAAGAAAATTCAGGTACAGAGGAAAATGTAACAAAATTTTAACTGGTTTCCTCGCAAGAGAGTTTCTGGAAGATATTGCATTCATAATGAGCAGCAATGGAAGAAAGGACAATCAGAAAATAAGAAAGGGTCCTTGCTTGGAAATTAAAAATATGGTTGGTGAAATACAAAAATGTAAAAGTCAGGCTTGAATATAAAGTGAAAAATACTTCCAAAATATAAGAAGGGGGCTTCCCTGGTGGCGCAGTGGTTGAGAGTCCGCCTGCCAATGAAGGGGACGCGGGTTTGTGCCCCGGTCCGGGAAGATCCCATATGCCGCGGAGCGGCTGGGCCCGTGAGCCATGGCCGCTGAGCCTGCGCGTCCGGAGCCTGTGCTCCGCAACGGGAGAGGCCACAACAGTGAGAGGCCCACGTACCGCAAAAAAAAAAAAAAAAAAAAAAGAAGGAAGATATAAGACCAAATACATGAGAAAATAATCCAGAAGGTCAACATATAATTTCCCCAAACTGCAGAAAGTCATGTCTTCTGACGGAAAGGTCCCATGGGTGCCTCACAGTATAATGAGGAAAAAACCCACATTTAGATACACCCTGTGCAATTTCAGAATAAAAATAAAGGGATCCTAAAAGCTTCCACAGAGAAAGAGTAGGTCAAAAATACAAAGAAATAAAATTTTGATATGAAATCAGACGTCTCGACTGCAACACTGGATACTAAAAGTCAATGGAACAATGCCTTTAATTTCTCAGGAAAAGGGACTAAGGACCTAGAATTCTATTTCTAGCCAAATCATCAATCAAGTATAAGAGAAAAATGAAAATATTTTCAGATTTTCAAAAACTCAAAGTTTACCTTCTATATACCCCTTCTGATGACTTCTTTCAGAAAATTGAGGGAAAAAACAAAAAAAGAGGAAGAAATGGAATCTAGAACGCAGCGGATCCAAACCAAAAGTGTGATAACAGGGACTTCCCTGGTGGTCCAGTGGTTAGCAATCCGCCTTCCAATGCAGGGGACGCAGGTTCAATCCCTGGTGGGGGAACTAAGATCCCACATGCTGCGGGGCAACTAAGCCCACGTGCCGCAACTACTGAGCACGCGAGCCACAACTAGAGAACCCATGTGCCACAACTACAGAGCCCACGTGCTCTGGAGCCTGCGCACCACAACTCGAGAAAAGTCCACACGCCACAACGAAAGATCCCATGTGCCGCAACGAAGATCCCGTGTGCCACAACTAAGACCTAATGCAGCCAAAAATAAAATAAATAAATAAAAATATTTTTTTAAAGTGTGATAACAGCAAGTCCCAGGATAAGAGCTGTGCAACAGGCCCAGAAAGCAATCCGTTAAGACTGGAACAGAGGTTGGTGGGCTCTGGGAAGGTATCTCCGGTGTGAAGGTGGAATGACGAAAGGACGAGCAAATGAAATGGGTGAAAGCACATTATACTTTTGTCAACAAGATGGTAAAAGCAATTTGAATCCTCAGGCAAAATAAAAACAGAACAAGAAAATCACAGTATAAACACAGAGCCAAGTACAACATTCTGAGCAAATGATGAAGTGAAATAAGAATTCACCTTGATCTTCATACTATGAACTTTTTCCTTTTGAGTGGCACAAGGACTGACAGTAACAATGGACCCAAAAAGAAAATGTAATTGTTATTTGTTTTCAATGTCAGTATCCATCTATAGATGAGACAGAGAAGACATAATGGTAATGGAACATTGTAAATGTTATCAAACTTGATACTACCAAAGGAAAGGTAAAGGTGACTGAAGATGGGAGGTGGAAACAAAGGAGAGGAAGAAGGAAGGGAGGGGAGTTAGTGTTCTCCTCTCATAGCAGAAAGCTAATAGGTACTGCCTGAAGTTAATGAAAAAGAAATAGAAAGTATTTAAAGTCATAAAGTTCTGCAACAGAAGAATTACAAATAAAAATATAATTATCCAAATTAGATAGAGAAGAGAGGCAGGTGTTAAGATGAATTAAACCCTCTTCTTTAATAAGGGAGAGCCTATAATGATTGTGTAAAGTTGATATTTCAAGAGAAGAGATGTAAAAATATTTTATGTTAATTATTAAGACCAGCATCAGATAAACAGAAATCAAACTGGGATAAAAATAACTGCCTCTTGAGGTAGGCCTAGAGGTGGAGGAGGAGGAGGAGACCCTTGTATGTGCTTTTTTTAACCACCTGCAAATATGAATTAAATTAATACTTTAAAAAGTGAATGGAAGATAAGAAAGTGAAAATAGCATATGTATACCACTCTTTCAAGAAGCATGGTTATAAAACAAAGTAGAAATTGATTAGTAGCTAAAGGAAAGTATTTATGATGGGAAATTCTAGAACAACACTGTCCAATATGGCAGCCTCTGGTTATATGTGACTATTCATATTCAAACTTTAATTAAAATTAAATAAAATTTAAAATTCAGTTCCATCAGTCACAGTAGCCACATTTCAGGTTCTCAGCAGTCCCATAAGGCTAATAGTGGCTACCATATTAAATGGGGGAGATATAGAACATTTTTTATCACCACAGAAAGTTCTTCTGAACAGTTGTTCTAGAGCATAACTGAACACTGATGATTCACCCTATGTACCTCTCATCTCTGTCTGCATGTTCAGTTTAACTGAACAACTCTTTACATGTGAGCATTCCAAAGAAAATGTTGAAAAGTATGTTAATAAAACTTCACCAATTCAGAATACATATTCCAAGGTAGTTATATCTGCACACTGTAAAAGAAATGTGCAGTGTTATTTTCAATGCAGAACCTGCTGAAGGTGCTAACAAAATGTTGTCTAGAGCAATCCCTGAATAATTTGCTTTAACGAACAGTTAATATATTTGCAGAGTAAAAATATTTATTATAATTATTTATTTAAAAGGATTTCAAGCTACCTTGTTATCACCAATGAAAAATAATTTACAATATCTCATAAGAGAGCATTAGGTAAGCCCATTAATAACATGCAAACATTTGAAAAATTACTTTAAGGAATGAAAAGCTAACTTGAACAGAAATCAGAATTGAAATTATATTTTGTAAATCTAGCCAATGTTAATAATACTTACTAGACCTCTAAAGAGGAAATATCAAATCACAGAACTGTAGAGCTGAAAGGACATTAAAGATAAAGGAAAAGACTCTCATTTGAGAGACAGGAAAACTAAAGTCCAGCAGAGGTATCTTAGCCCCATGACGCACAGCTAGTCACTGGACCGGCAGGCCAAGACTCCAGCACTTTTGACCCTCAGCCTAGCGCTGTCCCCCTGCACCACAAAGATCTGACAAACTCTACATTTGCACTGTAAATGCTAAAACAAATTTTATAACAGCAGGATTTGTCATTTTCTTTAACCTCTTATGGTCTTTTCACGTCCTCTAAGGGAAACGAAGTGCAGAAAATCTGACAAATTCTGTATGTCCTAATGACAATAAAAATTATTCTTCTGTTCCTCTACATAAATATATAAACACTCTTTTTAAAGAAAGAAAAATTTAGGCAAATCAGGGCTGAATAACATTTTTCTAAAAGCTCTGGAGGAACATCTAGTTTTTTTGATTGAAGAACTCTTCTGAAAATGAAATGAAAGCTATAGCTCCAGAAAAACGTACATGTGGACAAATAAACATAATTTTCCAAACAGTGAAGGAGTCCATGGAACATCTGAAGACCATCCATGAGCTCCAAGTTTTAAGAATCTATGAGCTAAGGATTAATAATAAATTTAAAAAATATTATTCAAAGTTCTCTTTATATATGCTGCAAAAGTAATTCTAAAGCTACTTTTAATTATACATAGGCTTTCATTATAAAATTCTCCAAGCTGACTGAGCTAAAAACTTTTGCTAAAAATGAGGTTAATAATCAGATCTGACTTACAAAATCTTCCAAGTCACAGTTCCTGTCTTTCCTTGGTTAAACTTTCCTTACTCTCTGGAGTACAATCTCCCCTTGTTTCTTACCCCTTCCTGTGCCCCTGGACCATAGACACAAATGGGATTCCCCTTACTCTGCATTTTATTGCTGAGAACTTTGGTCCTTTGATCTGAGTTCAATTAATATTTACAATGTCTGATGGAACAGATACATAATGAAATTCACTGTCACATTTCACCATAGGTATAATACACATGATATAAACCACCCTGAAAGACCCTCCTTCAGCTTAAAGATTAGGTATGGTAATCAGTATCTTTTAAAATTCTGTTTATCAGGGAAAAATGAACACAATATTTTACATATATGAAGCATAAAAAAACAGCTGCCTTATAGCTTTAGAAGAAGCCTGCTTACCATCCTGCAAAGGACAGAATTCTGAGTTGCTCTTCTGCCTGGGTGGTGTTAACAATACCGCTGGCTCAAATATATGCCCTGGAAAATTGCTGGCCAGATTCCCGCTTTCTGGAGGGTTTGGCACCTGAGACAGTTTAACAGGCAAATCTTCCTGTGGGAATTCAACCACATCTTCCCCTCTGAACATCAATGGCATGGAGACATTAGCATTTACAGCTGGACCCTCTGAAGAAGATGAGAGGCTATGAGTACTCAAAGGAATTATGAGCGCATTTCAGGTGTTAATACTTAGATGCATTTCCACAGAGGGCAAAATCACAGGGCCTCCGGAGCCTTCACTTTCTAGTCCATATGCTCATTTAGCAGTCACTCACAGGCAAAGCTCCTGGGGGGCCAGCACTGGGAAGAAGTGGCTGTTTATGAGAAAAGCACTGCCTTTGAAGACCCACCCTCACCACTGAGTTTATCTCATGCAATTTAAATTTTAGAGTCAGCCACTTCTTAGAATCCCTTCTAAGAAAATGTGCCTAAATACATAAAACTCTTTCCACACAGAGACACTCATCAAAATATTACTTAGAAGTAAAAAATCTTAAATGTCTTATTCAGCCTATGGCATGAGGTGAAAAAAAGGTTTTCAAAGCATCACCACAAATGAACTAAAGTCATGAATTTCTGAAAGTCAGTATTTTTTTTTCTTTCCATGACCATTCCGACCCCTTCTGAACCTGGGGCACCATAATGAAAGGTGCTGGTATTAAATTCCCACATGTCTAGGAAGCTAGTTCTTCTACTTACTATTTGTGTGACTTTGCTAAATTACCAACACTTTCTCTAAGCCTTGGTTTTCTCATCTAAAAAATGGGGGTAACAATGACACCTACCTCGTAAGACTGAGTGAAGAACTCTTGAAAATTAAATGAAAGCTATATTATGAGGATTAAACAAGATAATACATGTAAAACACTGTAAAAGTACTTGGCATAGAGCAAGTATCCAATAAATATTAGCTGGAAGTAGCAGTGGCAAATGCAATAGTGTTAATGCTGTTTATGCATAAACAGCCAATAATTACATACAAGTTTACAGTTTTGTTTTCTCTCTAAGTATTTTAATCCCAATCTGGGATAATAAAATTATTCCACTCACCTGGACTGTCCATATTTCTACTTGTGGCTCCCCTTTCTAATGTCTGACTTTCTTTGTCATTTATCACAGGACAGTTCTTAATGGCATGTGTGAGTGATATAAGCTGCTCATCTGTTGTGATCATGTACCGCTGAAGTCTTGCCTAGAGAAAAACGAACAAAATAATATCACTGGCATATCAGACAACAAATCATCACCTAGGTATGTATAACTATATCATTTCAGACTTTCAAATACTAAAACAATGCATTCATTAAAACATATAATTATAAATATTTTTAAATTCCATGATAGAAGAATGGTCTAATAAATCATGGAATATTATTCATTAATAAATACACTGCTACAACAATAAGAATTAACATTTTCATAGGGCTTTCAATTTACAAAATCTCTTTATATAGATGATACACTACTGACTCTCGAGCTACCCTGAGAGATACATCAAGTGGAGGAAACTCAACAGAATATTATATAGGCATTTAAACTGATAAACATGAGCATTATAAAAATTTATGGTAATGAATATAAAATAGTGTTAAAAGACTATATATATATACATGTATATATGTATATATATACCACATAGGTATATATATATGTATATATATTACAGTTGACACCTGAACACAGGAATTAGGGGCATCAACCCTCTGCACAGTGAAAATTCGTGTATAACTTTACAGTTGGCCCTCCATATTCGAGGTTCTGCATCTGTGGATTCAACCAACCACAGATTGCGTAGTACTGTAGTACATATTTATTGAAAAAAATTCACGTATAAGTGAACCAGCACAGTTCAAACTAGTGTTGTTCAAGGGCCAATGGTATATACACAAACAGACATAGATATCTCCAAGATGAACAGACATTAGATAAAAATCAGATGTGGTCAGAAGTCAGAAATATTATTAGTAGGACTGCTGAATGAAGTATACTAGACATTTTTATATCCGCCCAAATTTTCCCCAAATTCCACACTCATATATCTAGTGGCCTACTCAGCATCTCCACCAGGAACTCACACAGGCTTTTCAAACTTAAAATACACAAAACCAAACTCGTCCTGAACATCCCCACCTCATCAATAACAACTCCATCCTTCTAACTGCTCAGGCCAAAACTCTGACTCTTCCCTCACATCTTCCCCTTCACCCCATATCCTATCCATTGGCACATCCTACTGGTTGACTTCAAAATATATTAAGGGGCTTCCCTGGTGGCGCAGTGGTTAAGAATCCACCTGCCAATGCAGGGGACATTGCCTACAAGATTAAAGTGTTTACAGATTCAGCATCAGGTCAAGATACATTCCTTCTGATGATGTCATATCTTTGTGAGGCTGAGTTTTCATTAGTTGCTGTGCTAAAAAGCAACACTGCATAAAAATGACTGTGAATAGGAAATAAGACTGATGGTGTCCAATATGATTCTAGGCTATGAGAAGCTGTACAATGCTTCATGTACAACATGTATACATATTCCATTAGTAAATAACTGTGGTTATTTAATCATGATAAAAATAAGACTTTTTCTATCAATTTACATGTATTATTTTTTTCATACAGCATCCAAGCTGTTAAGACATAAATGCTTATTAAGTTGTTTGAACCTAACTACTTAATAAATGGAACTGTTGGGTATTTCTTTGGTCTAGGAGTTTCCTGAGGCACAAAGGGCTTGAATGGAGCTAGGGCAGTGATCTCTGATCTAATCTCAACGCAACAGCCTAGAGAGATTCTCTTAAAACTTAAGTCAGATCACATCTCTTCTCTATCCAAAACCCTTCAGTGGTTTCCCATCTCATTCAGAACAAAAGCCCAAGTCCTCACTCAGCCTGCAGGGCCCCATGGGATCTGGCTTCCCTGCTCTTGTCTCCTCCTGTGCTCCCTCTCCCACATCCCACTCCTGCCACCCTGGTCTCCTTGATGGCTTTGAGCTCAATAGCCATGCTCCCACCTCAGGACCTTCACCCTTGCTGTTCCTCTGCCTCAAGTGCTCTTCCCTCAGCTATCAGCATGCTCGCTTCCTCACCTCCTTCAGGCCTTTGCTCAATGTCACCTCCTCAGACAGACATGGGCCATCCTATTTATACCTTCCCACCTTGGGCACTTCCTATGCCTCTTACCTGCTTTATTTTTCTTTATAGTACATAATAACCATCTAACTTACAATATACTTCACTATTTGGGGGTGTGTTTATTTAGAATATAAGCTCCTTGAGGGCCAAGATTTTTTTTTCATTCATTACTGTATTTCCTGCACCTAGAACAGTTCCAGGCCCACAGTAAGTGCTCAATAAAGATTTGTTGAACCTATTAGTATACTTTAAAAGTGTACTATCTTCCTAAGAGAATTGAAAATATATGTTCACACAAATACTTGTACATGAATGTCCATAGCAGCATTATTAATTCATTACACACAAAAAGTGGAAACAACTCAAACGTCCTTCAACTGATGAATGGATAAGCAAAATGTGGTAGAGCATATAATATTTAGAATATCATTGGGCAATAAAGAGGAATGTAGTACTGATACATGTGACAACATGAATGAACCCTGAAAACACTATGTTGTGTGAAAGAAGCCAGACACCAAACACCACATATTGCATGATTCCACTTATATAAAATATCCAGATTAGGCAAATCTATAAAAACATAAAGTATATTTGTGGTTACCAGGGGTTGAGGGGAGGAGAGAATGGAGAGTGAATGCTAATCAGTATGGGGTTTCTCTTTGGGTTAATGAAAATACTCTGGACTTAGCTAATGGTGCTGGTACACAACTCCATGAACATACTAAGAAACCACTGAATTGCACACTTTAAAAGGGTGAGTTAAATGGTATGTGAACTATATATCAATAAAAAAATTGCTTGTCTTATATCTAATGTCCATTGACACAAACATAACTTGTCTACTAACTACTGATTTTCTAGTCTCTTTTGGCTGTTAAGTAAAAGTAATAATAACCACTATTTGAGAACAAAAAGATGAATAAAGATACTGAAGATACTATAAACAACTTTAAACAGCATATGTTATAGGAGGGTTCCTCAAAGGATATCCTCTGCTATTTTGAAATGAAAAGTAGCTATCATAACACTCACTTCATATTTTGGATAAACTATTATAATATTGGTAGTTATCATTTAAATGTAGATTCTGTCTTCCCCAATAAATAGTAAGTTTCTTAAAGACAGTAGACTTATTCTACACTATTTGTAGTCCAAGTTTCTACTATACTACCTCCAATATAATAAATGTGCCATAAAAGTTACTCTTGATGATAATAAAGAAGCAATAAGTAATCATGCCAGCACAACTAAATCAAAGGCAAAGAAGAGAATCTCATACATCTATAAAAATGCTTTATACTACTAAACACAGAAAAGTTTGGGATCTCATCTAAGTACCTGGGTAGCAGTATTTTCTTCTCTAAGGAGAAGAATTTCAGCTGTCAGAGCATCAATCAGCTCTCGGTGATCGCCTAATGCTTGTTCCAGTTGCTGCCTTGTCTCTACTTCTTTACGCAGTTGGAGCTCACTCTACAGAAAAAAATGTCAAATAAACTCCCATCCATAGCATCACATGTTGAAAACTAAAAGTTTCTATTCAAAGCTGTCAAAGAAGAGAATACTTACAAAGTATATATTGTGTGACAGTAATGACAATGAAATATTTTTATTAAAAGGTTTATAGTTGATTATAATGTGCTGCTTTATCCTCTTCCCTTCTTTAAATATAACACAATGAACAGAATGGTATGTAGAATTAAACAACTACAACTTTTATAGAAGACAGTGGAAGGAAGCACATATACATGCTGCTTGAATGTATGTAGGCCATCTCCAGAAGGACACACTGGTATCTGGTAATGATAGTTGGCTACAAGGAAGGAAACAGGTTAAATGGAAGTTAGGGGTGGGAATTAGGTTTTTCATCGTATATTCCTCTGTATCTTTGAATTTCATACCATGTAAATGTATCACCAATTCAAAAATTAAGTTTGTTAAAATATAATTAAAAATAAAAAACGTTTAAATGATTTAGCTTTGTAAAGCAAGTGATTAACTAAAAAGTACATGCTTCTAAGCCTGTAATACGTTCAGAGAGCCAAAAGTACATTCCTAGAGATTCCTAACTTCTGGGTAGAAGAATGTTAAGACTATCACAAGTCTGACAGTATAATAAATCTTTAAAAAGCAAATGTAGATAGATCTCTACAAGACGGTGGAGGAGAAGGACCTGAGCTCACCTCCTCTCACGAAAACACCAAAATCACAGCTAACTACTAAACAACCATTGACAAAAAAGGACTGGAACCTACCAAAAAAGATCTTCTACTTCCAAAGATAAATAAGAATCCACGAGACGGTAGGAGGGGCACATTCACGACACAGTTAGATCCCATACCTGCCTGGTGGGCAACCCACAAACTGGAAAATAATTATATTGCAGAAGTTCTCCCACAGGAGTGAGAGTTCTGGGCCCAGGTCAGGCTCCCTGGTCTGGGGGTCTGGCACTGGGAGGAGGAACCCCCAGAGCATTTGGCTTTGAAAACCAGGGGGGCTTGATCACAGGAACTCCACAGGACTGAGGGAAACAGAAACGCCACTCTTGGAGGGTACACACAAGGTCTCGTGTACACCAGGATCCAGGGGAAAAAGCAGTGACTGCAGAGGAGCCTGCGCCAGACCTACGTGCTGGTCTTGGAGGGTCTCCTGGGGAGGTGGGAGGCGGCTGTGCCTCACTGCGGGGACAGGGACAAGGACACTGGTGGCAGAGGTACTGGGTAATCATTGGCATGAGCTGTCCTGGAGGCTGCCATTTTGATGCCAAGACCTGGCCCCACTCAACAGCCTGAAGGCTCCAGTGATGGGATGCCTCAGGCCAAACAACCCACAGGGCAGGAACACAGCCTGATCCATCAGCAGACAGGCTGCTTAAAGTCTTCCTGAGCCTACAGCCACCTCTAAACACACCCCTTGACATGGCCCTATCCACGAGAGAGACAAGACCCAGCTCCACCCACCAGTGGGCAGCACCAGTACCTCCCACCAGGAAGCCTGCACAAGCCTCTTAGATCAGCTTCATCCACCAGGAGACAGACACAAGAAGCAAGACAAACTATAATCTTGCAGCCTGTGGGACCGCAAACACAGAAAGTTAGACAAAATGAGACAACAGAGGAATATATTCCATACAAAGGAACAACATAAGACCCCAGAAGAACAACTAAGTGAAGTGGAGATAGGCAGTCTACCTGAAAAAGAATTCAGAGTAATGATAGTAAAGATGAGCCAAGATCTCAGAAAAAGAATGGATGCACGGATCGATAAGATACAAGGAATGTTTAAGAGCTAGAAGATATAAAGAACAAACAAAAAGAGATAAACAATGCAATAACTGAAATGAAAAATACACTAGAAGGAATCCACAGCAGAATAAATGAGGCAGAAGAACAGATAAGTGAGCTGGAAGACAGAATGGTGGAAATCACTGCCATAGAACAGAATAAAGAAAAAAGAATGAAAAGAATGGGGACGGCCTAAGAGACTTCTGGGACAACATTAAACGCATCAACATTTGCATTTTAGGAGTCCCAGAAGGAGAAGAGAGACAGAAAGGGCCTGAGAAAATATGAGAAGAGATAATAGCTGAAAACTTCCCTAACATGGGAAAGGAAACAGTCATCCAAGTCCAGGAAGTGCAGAGAGTCTCATATAGGATAAACCCAAGGAGGAACATGCCAAGACACATATTAACACATTACTGACCAGGGGATTTTTGCAGAAACTAATGCTGGTGGCCGGCAATTTGTTATGTAAGTGAATATGGAAACACTAGCATTTGAGTAAATATTGACAACTTTTTTTTGCACTTAATGTATTTATTTGAAACTTTGTACATGTCTTACTAAAGCATTCTAATATTTTGTTAGAGTGGGTTAGGCAATATAACAGGTACCTCTGTGCAGGGGAACAGAACACCTATTGCAAACATACTGTGTTTCACTGTGCTTTCCCCTGAAAGAGCAGATGCTACACTTTCTGGTGGCACCTTTTTTTTAGTCCTGTGGGTACTATTTCCTCTAGAATATGTTTTTATTTTACCTGATAGTTGACAAGGTGGATCTTTGCAGGGGGCTCTTTTAGAAACGCCACAAGAAGGACCAGGTGTGGGACTACCACTACATTCACCAGAATGGTCAGTTACCCAGTCTCTAGCTAATAAAAATTACTTGTAAGTCATTTTATTCTGTGCATTAAGGCTTAAATAAATTTTAAACACATTGAATAAACTGCAATTACTCAAAAGAAACCGTTTCTTGTACCATTTTTGAGTTTTCCAGAGGACACTGAAGTTTGACAGATTTGATCAGATTGATCAACTCCTTTCATATATTTATTATACTCTATATACAAGTGGGCTTAGTTATCTGATAGCCAGTCCTCCTGTCTTCTTTTCCTGTAGATGCTATGGAGGCATCATGAATAGCTGTCACCATGCAGACTAGCCTCTTGTCTTTCCATATAAGAAGAATCACTTCTCTCTTCTGTAAGAATGTCATTTCTCCCCTCTGTTGATTTTTAGATTTCTCCTTTAATTGGTTTAATAGACCACGATTCTCTCTTATAGTCCCACAAACTCTGATTTTATTTTTCAACAATATTTCAGATGTGGACACAGTAGTAATAACTGTCTTTGTAAATATGGTGCCATGAACCAAGATAAGGTTGTAGGACCAATAATATTCTTTCTTGCAGCTTCTTTCCTTCACCCGTGTAAATCTCAAGGCTGCATGTATATTCAGTTTCACTTTCGCTAACCATCCTGACCAAAATTCCATACTTTGTAAGTTTTCTGGGATTATAGGTTTTGAATCTGAGTCGTCCTCTCCACTTTATCTTTGCCTCCTCAAGTGACAGCTCTTGTTTGGGTACATAGATCGATTGAAATTTTGGTAGAAAATAATCCAAAAGAGATTTAACTTTTGAAATTCTGTCGCAGGACATGGAGTTTCCAAGTTATCGCTAAAGTGAAGAAATGTCATTACTTGTTTGAACCTTCCTCTCATCAACATCTTTGGAAAGATAGGTGTTTCAAGTAAGGGATCAGTTGACCAATATTCTTTCCAATGTGACTTTCTTATTTGTTCCATCAAAATTATTAATCCAAGAAACTTCTTCATGTCAATATTGCTTACATCAGTCCATTTTAAAGCCTTATCATACTTTTTATATGATTTTTCATTCTGTTGGTGATACAAGTTTGTTTGAGAAGTGACCAACTTGAAAAAGTTGTTACCAAAAATTAATTCTGCTATTTCACTAACACTTTGTGGGTTATTACATTAATAGTTACAGCTGACACACCCATAAAGTCTTCTAATTTTTGTGAAATGTTGCCTTCAACCCACTCTTCTGTAGAAGCAAAGAAGCATTCTCCAGCACTGTGAGTTTCATTTTCACTTTCTGTATCAGAATCAATCACTAAGGTTTTTTGTCTTTTTGTTGTTCTAATATTCACATCTTCTGAATCAGAACTATATTCTGAAGAATTATCATCTTCTGAGACACTAGTATATATGTCACTAACAATCAGAGAAAGTATCTGCATAAAATTCACCGAAAAATTCTTCTTCACTCAAAATTTCATGATGCATAATTTTTGAAGATTTTACGGTAATAAACTTGTCTTTATAATTTACACAAATTTGGAACAAAAACCTAATGGAGCAAAACATGAATGATAATGACAATCACAAGTTGTATAATGAACCCTTGATCAATTTTAAGCCCTAACAACTTCACACGGTGATATTAATTGTATCACTTTCTAAAAACGTACTGATACGTCTCTGGTCAATAACATTCAGGTAACAAAAGATGTATCAATACATCACCGGTCAATAAGTTGTTAATCAAATGGACAAAAATTAAAGACAGAGAAAATATTAAAAGCAACAATGGAAAAGCAACAAATAACATACAAGGGAATCCCCATAAGGTTATCAGCTGATTTTTCAGCAGAAACTCTGAGGCCAGAAGGGAGTGGCAAAATATATTTAAAGTGATAAAAGGGAAAAACCTACCACCAAGAATACTCTACCCAGCAAGGCTCTCGTTGCAATTCGATGGAGAAATCAAAAGGTTTACAGACAAGCAAAAGTTAAGAGAATTCAGCACCACCAAACCAGCTTTACAACAAATGCTAAAGGAACTTCTCCAGGGGGAAAAGAAAAACCCATGACAAGAAACGAGAAAATTACAAATGGGAAAATTAACTGGTAAAGGCAAACATACAGTAAAGGTAGGAAATCATCCATACACAAATATGATATCAAAATCAACAATCGTGAGGACAGTACAAATGCAGGATATTGGAAATGCATTTGAAATTAAGAGACCAGCAACTTAAAACAATATTGTATATATATAGACTGCTATATCAAAACCTCATGATAACCACAAACCAAAAATCTACAATAGATATACAGACAAAAAAGGAAAAGGAATCCAATACAACATTAAAGATAATCAAATCACAAGGAAAGAGAACAAAAGAGGAAGGGAAGAAAAATGACCTATGAAAACAATCCCAAAATAATTAACAAAATGGCAATAAGAAAATACATATTGGTAATTATCTTAAATGTAAATGGATTAAAGGCTCCAACCAAAAGACACAGACTGGCTGAAAGGATATAGAAACAAGACCCATATATATACTGTCTACAACAGACCCACTTCAGACCTAGGGACACATACAGACTGAAAGATATTCCATGTAAATGGAAATTAAAACAAAGCTGTAGTAGCAATACTCATATCAGACAAAATAGACTTTAAAATAAAGACTGTTACCAGAGACAAAGAAGGACACTACATAATGATCAAGGGATCAATCAAAGAAGAAGATATAACAATTGTAAATATACATGCACCCAGCATAGGAGCACCTCAATATATAAGGCAAATGCTAACAGCCATAAAAGGAGAAATCTACAGTAACACATTAAGAGTGGGGGACTTTAACACTCCACTTACATCAGTGGACAGATCATCCAGACAGAAAGTCAATGAGGAAACACAGGCCTTAAATTACACATTATACCAAATGTACTTAATTGATATTTATAGAACATTCCACCAGAAAGCTGCAGAATACACATTCTTCTCAAGTACACACAGAACATGCTTCAGGATAGATCACACAGTGGGCCATAAAGAAAGCCTGAATAATCTAAGAAAACTGAAAACATATCAAGCATCTTTTCTAACCACAACACTATGAGATTAGAAATCAACTACGAGAAAAAAACTGTAAAAACCACAAACACGAGAGAGTGGCATGGACATATATACACTACCAAATGTAAAACAGATAGCTAGTGAGAAGCAGCCACATAGCACAGGGAGATCAGATCGGTGCTTTGTGTCCACCTAGAGGGGTGGGATAGGGAGAGTGGGAGGGAGATGCAAGAGAGAGGAGATATGGGGATATATGTATACGTATAGCTGATTCACTTTGTTATACAGCAGAAACTAACACACCATTGTAAAGCAATTATACTCCAATAAAGATGTTAAAAAAAAAAAGACACGCCACATTTTTGATTTATGTACTCAACCAGCAAACAAAAACATGAGAGGTACATTCATGTAGCTGATAGGCTTCCGCAGTATCTCTTCAAGCCAGTAGGATCTGTGCCCTGCAGAACAATGTAGTCAGTATGTCTATAGGCCCTGATAAGCTTGAAAAATTATCCATACATTTTCTACATACGAGACTAACCAGAGCCAACGGGAAAATCGTGTCCCTACTTTGGTATTATCTGTCTGATAAGTTTAAATGGGAAAAATGCTTTTCAATTTTTTCCATAGTCATTGAAACTGATATTTTAATCTAAATAGTAACCTTAACATCAGTGTGACATTCCAGAGCTACTCTCTCATGTAGTTTTAATTTCCCCCCCACTTTGGAGAAATGACCTTGCACTACTGAGTTAAAAAGCAAATAGCTGCTTCAATATTTACATCAAAGGGTTTGCTCAATATATTTCAGTATAATAATTACAAACAAGAAGAGAATGCAATTTTGCATATCATAAGTGTCTTCTGAAAGTCACTAAAAATCCTATATCAATCTAGACACTGATTGTGTCCATTGTCTCTTTTATGTAATATTTAATTTATTTTCACAGAAATGCCTCAGGTGAATACAACTCTTTCCAGCTTGAGGTTTGTATTTTGGGAAATAATTCACATAGTTCAATGCTTCCAACTTTGATAGATTTATTGTCATGGTAGCGCCAAACATCTTTTTCTGATACTTGCTTACACATAGAGACTCAATGGGCCAAGTGATGAGAAGCAGTTTAGTGCAGGTGCTTGTCCTAGTTTACACATATTTGGTATTGAACTCCTGGTAATAATGTTTACTTGCATGATGCATTATTGTTTTCAGAGAGCTACCATATCCATTTCTCTTTGTTACAGACCTGTGGCTGTAATTTCTGAATCACTCCAAAAGGTGTCCTGCTTGAGAACGTGTGCACTATCACTCCTGCTAGAACTGCATATCTTTGGACATTGTTATTGCTTCTAGGTAAAATAATAGGGAGAGGAGATATGTTCAGGTGTAAGAATTGAGGAAACATGTTTCACTTAACAAAGATCTCATCAGCAGTCCAGTGGAAATCAGTGATTACATTTAGTGAAAAGTTCTTCCCCAGGTGGAGCTTCTGGACCCAATGAAGGTGGAGGTATTTTTCACTCCTTGCTTTTTCTCAGAGAAAGCAGAACCATTATTCCTTGCAATGATGTGGGGAAAGAACAGTGGGAGCTCTGCTCTCCTACAATGAGTCCGCCATGCAGAACCTGGGTAGGTTCAGTATGTTAATCTATTTGTGTCATTCCTTTGTTGAGGACAGGTCAAGGATTTCCCTTTGCCTTCAGAGTAAGTAACATTTATGGTTCTTCGCATGGCCCATAAAAAAATCCTAAAGATGCTACCAGAAAACTACTAGAGGAATCAATGAATTCAGTAAAGTTTCAGAATACAAAATTAATACAGAAATCTGTTGCATTGCTATACACTAACAACAAAAAATCAGCAAGAGAAATTAAGGAAACAATCCCATTTACTATCATATCAAAAAGAATAAAATACCTAGTAATAAACCTACCTAAGCAAAAGACCTGTACTCCTAAAACTATAAGATGCTGATGAAAGAAATCGAAGATGACACAAACAGATGAAAAGATATACCATATTCTTGGGTTGGAAGAATCAATACTGTCAAAATGGCTACACTACCCAAGGTAATCTACCAATTCAATGCAATCCCTATCAAATTACCAATGGCATTTTTTGCAGATCTAGAACAAAACAAAATCTTAACGTTTGCATGGAAACACAAAAGACCCCGAATAGCTAAAGCAATCTTGAGAAAGAAAAATAGAGCTTGAGGAATCAGGCTCCCTGACTTCGGACTATATTATTGAGCTACAGTAATCAAAACAGTATGGTACTGGCACAAAGACAGACTTATAGATCAATGGAACAGGAGAGAAAGCCCAGAAATATACCCACACACCCATGGTCAATCAATCTATGATGAAGGAAGCAAGATTATACAGTGGAAAAAAGACAGTCTCTTCAATAAGTGGTGCTGGGAAAACTGGACAGCTACATGTAAAAGAATGAAATTAGAACATTCTCCAACACCATACACAAAAATAAATTCAAAATCAATTAGAGATCTAAATGTATGACCGGATACTATAAAACTCTTAGAGAAAAACTTAGGCAGAACAGTATTTGACATAAATCGCAGCAATATCTTTTTGGATCCACCTCCTAGAGTAATGAAAATAAAAACAAACAAATGGGATCTAATTAAACTTAAAAGCTTTTGCACAGCAAAGAAAACCACAAGCAAAACAAAAAGACAACCCTCTGAATGGGAGAAAATATTTGCAAATGATGTGACCAACAGGGGATTAATCTCCAAGATGTATTATATAGACAGCTCATGCAGGTCAATATCAAAAAAACAAACAACCCAATCAGAAAATGGGCAGAAGACCTAAATAGACATTTCTCCAAAGAAGACATACAGATGGCCAAAAAGCACAAGATGCTCAACATCGCTAATTATTAGAGAAATGTAAATCAAAACTATAATGAGGTATCACCTCACACTTATCAGAACGGCCATCATTAAAAAGTCTATAAACAATAAATACTGTAAAGGGTGTGGAGAAAAGTGAACCCTCCTACACTGTTGGTGGAAATGTAAATTGGTATGGCCACTACAGAGAACAGTATGGAGGTTCTTTAAAAAACTAAAAATAGAGCCACGAGATGATCCAGCAAGCCCATTCCTGGGCATATATCCGGAGAAAACCATACTTCGAAAAGATACACGCAACCCAATGTTCACTGCAGCACTATTTACAACAGCCAGGACATGGAAGCAACCTAAATGTTCATCGACAGATGAATGGATAAAGAAGATGTTGTATATATATACAATGGATTATTACTCAGCCATAAAAAGAGAATGAAATAATGTCATTTGCAGCAACATGGATGGACCTAGAGATTATCATACTAAGTAGAGTAAGTCAGACAGAGAAAGACAAATATCATGTGATAGCACTTATAGTGGAATCTAAAAAAAATGATACAAATGAACTTATTTACAAAACAGAAACAGACTAGCAGACTTAGGAAACAAACTATGGTTACCAAAGGGGAAAGGTTGGCGGGGTTGCGGGGGGGAGCTAGGGATAAATCAGGAGGTTGGGATTAACATATACACACCACTATATATAAAATAGATAACCAACAAGGACCTACTGTATAGCACATGAACTTATTTATAAAACAAAAACAGACTAGCACACTTAGAAAACAAACTATGGTTACCAAAGGGGAAAGGTTGGCGGGGGGGGGATAGGGATAAATTAGGAGTTTGGGATTAACATATACACACAACTATATATAAAATAAATAATCAACAAGGACCTACTGTAAAGCACAGGGAACTCTACTCAACACTCTGTAATAAACTATCTGGGAAAAGACTCTGAAAAAGAATAGACATATGTATATGTATAACTAAATCACTTTTCTGTACACCTGAAACTAACATAACATTGTAAATCAAATATACTCCAACATAAAAAATAAAAACATATATATAAAAAACAGAAGTAAACATTTTAATTAATTAATTTTTTAAAAAGCAAATTTAGGAAGACATCTCCAGAGAAATTGATACATGTAAATTAGGGTGGTGAATCAACTTTTTTTAAATGATAAAATTTCCTTAAACAGTTTTTGGTCATATTTGCTTAACAAATTTAAATATATAAAAAATAAATAACAGTTTAAATAGGTTTTTAAAAAGGTATAATACATAACCATTTCTAATCCCACAGCATTCTGAGGACTGATTATTATTCACAAATGAATTAAAGATACAATTCTTGCCTGTCTTATAACTTATTTTTACAACAATAAAATGTCTCCCACTTCAAACACTGAAGCAAAGCCCAAGTTACCAGTGATACAAATAATATGAAGAATTTTCCTAATCTGTGTCTACAGATTACAGGCATACCACTCTCCAAAGTGAACTGAAGTGGGAATAGCAAGCAGAGAAAAGCAGTAGAATGTTTAGTTGTTCTAATTAATCTGTAACTGCCAAACAGTAATATTAAGTATTAGCACAAGATATAATTTTATTTATAGCAGATTTACCTAACTAATTATATTTTACTAAAGCTCATATTAAAATCAACATCACTTATCTGATGTATCTGTATCAGGATGTAGAGGAAAATTAAGAGGATAAACCTTTACTACAGATAATCTAAAGCTGATGTATTTTAAACAAAGCTATTCAAATTTGACTATACTTTATTTGGAGATTGCAATAATTCAAGTGTAGAGGGGAAAAACCTACCCATTTCTGCCATTAGTCTGGCAGAAGAGAAGACTCTAATAACCTCACCTCTTTAAGGTACCGAACCAGGCGACAGAGGGAGCTCACGAGCGACAGGGTGAAGCCGGTGAGACCCTGACTGTTCTGGAGCCCCTGGACCTCGCGTCCTGTCCACCGCTCATATTCTTCCATTTCATGTTCCACTTCATGTATCATGTGTTTGAGGACATCTAGGCTGGGGTTACTGCTATTCGGTAAGTCTGTGGAGGCTGTGCTGGTTGATAACACGCTATTCTTCTGTTTGGAAGGAGCACGCAAATCTGGTTTTCTTTTCACTGATAATGACAGAAGCCATTCTATGTTAAGACTGGGAAAAATTACACTAGAAAAACGTTTGACTGTTGTTCACAATTTATAAAAGGTTTTTTATCGAAGTTATCATCATTTTCTCATAAAGAATCTATACTGTTTGAACCAGACTTATACTATCTGTAATGAATGGATGAGAACCATCCTTCTAGAGTTACATGGAATAAAAGGAGGCATTGCCTGGCTACCATTCAACAAACTCTTACTTAGTAGGATCCAACTGGATGAGTTTAAGGGAGAAGACATGCACTAATAAACTAAGATAGCTGTGTCAAGTTACATGTTTAATAACCCAATTTGTCAATTAAGAGACTGAACCTTTATTTAGCAGCTGTTTTTGCTTCCTTGAGTTCAGCACTTGTCTCACTACATAGCTTGAGTCTAGAGTCTCAGCAGATTCTTCCAGTTGAAGCCTCGTATGGATTCTCTTAACAGCATTGGTAGCATTCAGAGCAGCTAAAAGGGAGAATTTTTCCAAAAGTATCTCAAGTGAACAACAACAAAAAAATTTTAAGCATGTCAATCGACAGGTCAATGAGTATTTACTCAACCAGGCTAAGACAGTCAAAACTCAAATAACGTTCCTTTAAAAAATTACTGTGCTTAAGAAAGAACATAATAAAGTAAGCTACTACTCTGGGAGAACTAATACAGTCAGGAACCAAACCTTTTTGTTCTCCTGATGGAGAAGCAGATGATGGAGTTCCTGAAGAGGTTGTTATTTGTGATTGTGTTGCTACTTTCTGCTGAATATCAGTCCATAGTTTATTAATTAACTCGGAATTATCTTCCTTTATTTGGTGGAGAAACCTATAAATTATGGGACAACAAGCTATATTAGAATTAGTAAGTACTATCATTTAACTTGTTCAACTGTTTACATGTTTGATTTGAAGAAACTTTTAATATTTCATAATCAAAGAGAAATATGTTTTGCTTTAACTTATAAGATAAAAATCTAAAATGCCAGTCTTCTCGGTGTTAGAAGGAATCATTCCATCTCCCTCCCAGTTTCCTAGCTATGTTGGCTCCTAAACCAGGAGCGATTTGCCCTTTCTGAAATTTTGTGCTATAGGTTATGTCCTCCTCTCTCTTTCTCTAGAGAAAGTACATGGTTTCTATGAAGGAGCTTGTCCTCAGAGCACAGTCTCTGCTCATCACTGAAGTAAAGTGACTGGAGCAGACTCTGCCCCTGTGTTTCAGGGAGGCGGGGAGAGGGAATGAGAAGAAGAGCTACAGTGTAGGGGGTGAGAGAGATAAGCCTTTTGCTGTAATCATCTTTATCACTGATAAAGCTGATTTTTCAATCTCCAGTTGTCTGATTTCTTTGTCTATTCCCCAACTAGACTAATATTTAAAAGACGTAGAGGGTCTAAAAGTGGAAACAACCCAAATGTCCACCAGCTGATGAATGGATAAGTAAAATGTGCTCTATCCACACAAAAGAATATTATTCAGCCATAAAAAGAATGGAGTGCTAACATGTTACAATATGGATAAATCTTGAAAACATGTGACAGACCCCAGACACAAAATATCACATACTGCATGATTCTATACAGAGGAAATGTCCAAATAGGCAATCTACAGAGATTTAAAACAAAAACAAAAACAAAAAAACCCAGATTCACCTAACAAATTAGATTGGGCTGAAAGGTTTGGGAGAAAATGGGGTCTGACTTTAAAGAGTATGGGGCTTCTTTGAGGGTAATGAAAATGTTCTGAAATTGACTGTAGGTTGCACAATTCAATGAATATACTAAAAATCTAAGTATCTTTGAATACTATGCTTTAAATGGGTAGAGTGTATAGTATGTGAACTATAAATCAATAAAACTGTTATGGGAAAACAACAACAACAATGACAGAGGAAAGGAGAAATCTTATTTAGTGGCTCTACAAACCTCAACCTAGAGGAGTTGCTTTCAAGCAACCTGTGGACAGCACACTGTACACTAGTTGATATAAAGTTTAGTTAACAAAAGGCTGTAATGTGGTCCATTCACATTATGGCTAGTTATCAAAGCATCAGAAAGACTCCTCCATAAGACAGTGTTAGTTAGGTCTAAGTCCAACCTTCAGGATAAGTCCTAAGAAAAGTGTCATAATGAGATTTCTGTACAAGTTGGGAAAATCCAAACCAGTGTGAACTCCCATTACCATCTCTAATGTTTATACTTTTAAGAATTAGGTTATATCAAATAACAACAACAAAATAAGACAATACTATCTATGGTAGGCTTAAGAATGGCCCTCCAAAAGATACCCATAACCTAATCCCTGGAACTTGTGAATTTTACCTTATCTGACTAAAAAGGGACTTTGCAGATGTGATTAAGTTAAGGGTCTTGAAATAGGGAGATGATTCTGGACTATCCAAATGGGCCCTGAATGCAATAATATGCATCCTTAAGAGAGAAGCAGAGGGAGGTTTTGACACACACAAGTGGAGAAGGTGATGTGAAGGTGGAGGCAGAGGCTGGAGTGATGTGGACAAGCCAAAAACACACCATCAGCCAGCAGAAGCTGGAAGAGGCAAGGTGTGGATTATAACTTAGAGTATCCAGAGGGAATGTGGCAATACCAACACCTTCATTTCAGTCTAGTGAAACTGATTAAGGATTTCTGGTCTCTAGAACTGTGAGAGAATAAATTTCTGTTGCTTGAAGCCACCAAGTTTGTAGAAATTTGTTAACACAGCCCCAGAAAATTAATACAGATTTTGGTACTTGGATATGGGGTGCTTATGTAACAAATATCTAAAAATGTGAAAGTAGCTTTGGAATTGGATAATGGGTAAAGGCTGGAATAATTTTTAGGTGAATGATAGAAAAAGCCTGATTGTCTTAAAAAGACTATTGATAAAAATATGAATGTTAAGGACTCTTCCAGTGAGGCCTCAAGAGGAAGTGAGAAGCATGGTAGAGAAAGCCTATATTATCAAAGAAAATAACATATCATCATAAATAGAATGTTGGTAGAAATATGAATATTAAAGGAGCTTCTGGTAAGGATTCAGAAGGAAATGAGAAACATGTTAATGGAAACTGGGAAAAAGGCAATCCTTACCATAAAGTGGCAGAGAACTTAGCTGAGTTGTGTGGAAAGCAGAATTTGTAAGCAATGAAACTGGATATTTAGCTGTCAAAGTTTACAAGGAAAGTACTGAATGTACAGCCTGCTTTCTTCTTGCTGCTTACAGTGAAATGCAAGAGGAAAGAGATAAATTGAGAGAAGAACTGTTAAGCAAAAAGGAACCAGGACTTGATTTGAGAAATTCTCACTCTTCAGATTGCAATAGATGCTCAAATTAGGAGCCACTGTTAGGAAAGCAGGCTCTGGAGAGAAGGACAAGTGTACGGCTGGATAATTTTTTGCTACTTCTAAAGAGATGAGGCATGTGACTCCTGGATCCCCTCAATGATCACAGCAGAAGCCAACAACGAAGACGGGATTATCCAGGAAAGATCAATAGAGGAGCTCTCATCTAAAGGCATGCTTTCCCATGACATACACAGGAGACCCATAAGATCTTTTGACAATGTTATACCATCAGAAATACTACAAGCTGGTACTACTGAAAGGGACAGAGATAGGATGAAATGAAGGAAGGGTGTCAAACTCCTAAAATTCTCCAGATAGTAAACAGGCTGATAAAATTACTCAGGGGAAAAGACAGGCTTCAAAAAAAAGGAATAATGATTTCAAAGCCAGGGCTGCAGGTATAGAGACTAGATCCATGGACAGAGTCCAAGGCCAGAGCCACAGGCACAGAGAATTGAACCATGGACCCAAAGGGTAAAGTGTCAAGCCACAGAGGATTATTACCAGGCCTTGAAACCTAATAAAATTTGCCCTGCTGGGTTGGGACTGCTGACCCATTTCTTCCTTTGATTTTCTCCTTTTTCAAATGGGAATGTCCATAATTATTATCCTATGTCTGTTCCATCATTGTATTTTAAAAGCAGATAACTTGTTTTCTAGTTTCACAGGACCATAGATGGAGAAGAGTATTGGCCCAGGGTGTATCATATCCAGAGTTTTACCCATTCCTGACTTAGATGATTAGATTCGGTTTGAGTTTATGTTTAGATGAGATTTTGAACTTGAGTTGATGCTGAGACATTGGGGGATATTGGAATGGGGTGAATGTAAATTCTGCATGTGGGCCAGTGGGTGGACTGTGTAGGCTAAATTATGGTCCCTGAAGATATGTCCATGCTCTAATCCCTGGAACCTGAAAGTGGCCAAAAATGGGTCTTTGCAGATGTGATTAAGTGAAAGATCTTGAGATGGTGAGGTTATCCTCTGTGGGCCCTAAATGAAATCACGTATATTCTTATAAAAGAGAGACAGAGGTAGATTCTCTCTCTCTCTCTCCCCCCCCTCCCCCTCCCTCCCTCTCTCTCTCTCTCTCTCTCTCCCTCTCTCTCTCTCTCTCTCTCACACACACACACACACACACACACACACACACTCACACGCAGGAGGTGTTGTGAAGACAGAAGCAGAGACTGAAGTGATGTAGCCACAAGCCAAGAAAGACCAAGGGCCATCAAAAGCTGGAAGAGGAAAGGAACAGATTTTCTTCTAGAGCCTCTGGAGGGAGTGTGGCCCTATCAACACCTTGATTTTGGTCTAGTGAAACTGATTTCAGATTTCTGGCCTCCAGAAGTGTGAGAAAATAAATTTCTATTGTTTTAAGCCACCAAGTTTGTAATAATTTTTTATAGCAACTCCAGGAAACTAACATACTACCTTGAATTTGGCAGCTTTCAACTTAGAAACTTAAAATACTTTATAGGGATTATTGGGTCGGCCAAAAAGTTCATTCGGATTAAGATGTTATGGAAAAACCCAAGTGAACTTTTTGGCCAACCCAATATTTTTGAAATATGATGGGAAGAATAAGAAATTACTTTAAAGTACTTATCACCATCTGAAGACAACAATCTCCTTTAGATCTAGAACTCAATTTTACTTATTTTATTTACTTTGGGCATTGATTCACATCCAAGCTCCTTCCATTTCCACTGATGACCACTTATGAGCACCAATTCTATTTTATGGCAGCATCAATCACAACAGTATTTTAATGACTTTATTTCAAAGACAACTTAGGAATATCAGCAACTCTAATTTATATTCCTAACAGACAAACCACATCCAAAGGAAGCTACCTAAGCCTACTGGAAAAAGAAATTTTCCTTGTCATTCAGTTTTTGCCACTAGGGGTTTATTCCTCTCAATTCTTTCTCGCTTTTTTCCTATGGATGCTCTAACATCACTTTTCCCTCTCCCCAGCCTATACACAAAGATCTACAGAGGAAGTAGGTATTGATAATGGTTAAAGTGAGAGAAATGCTTGCAATCACTGTTTCCTCACTTGGAATGTACTGACCCCCAAAAAACAGCAATGACTCAGTAGAGGCTTTTGAGGATTGGGTCAGGAACATATTTATCATGTATAATATTATTGCTATGAGAAATCAATTCAGTGCTCACAGGAACTCACAGAATTCACAGAAATTTTCAAATCAGAAGGCACCTTAAAAATCATATGTTCTACCCCCCTCATATTTTACAAGTGAGGAAATAAAGACCCACAGATTATCTAATTAGTAAGTAACCAAAGGCTTAGTCCCCAGATTCCAAGTCTAATGCATCTTCTAATACATCTTCTAATACCTCTAATACCTTCTAATACCTTCTAATACTCTAATACCAGCAGTCAATAAGTAACATTTTGAGACATAAGGTATTCGTAAGTTGGAAATTGCCTTTTCAAACAACTAATGAGATAAAACTAAACTTAACCTACCAAATGAAAAAAATTATTTGATTCAAGTGTAAAGAATAGAAGTAATTCTGTACAAGATTAGTTATATTTAGGCTCTGAAAGAAAAAGTACTTAAAAGACAATACGTATTTCCAGGTATTCCTAACAAAATGGTGACCAACTAAATTTGAATTACTCTACACATCCTCCAAAAAACTATACAGTGAAACAAGAAAAGCAAATAAAACAGCTTATAACCCATACCTTCTATATTATTGGAAGACAGAGAATACTACTAACTTCAAACTACCTGTAGGTAGAAAAATAAGCATCAAATTCCAGCAAAGATATTTCTTGAGCACCTGTAGGAAGCCTTTGCAAAGAATGGGGGCAGTTCAAAATGACTGCATAGAGAAAAGGAAAGCTGAGAGCCTAATGGTGACAAAAATCACCTCTAGAAAGAAAAAGTCCACTCTAAGTATGCAAATACTTTAAAAAAACAAAAAAGAAAAACCTGGGCAATCATAACACCACCAAGAAGTCTGTAGAACCCAAGGTGGTAGTCTTGGGAAGGCATCACTTCTTAAGGAGAAGAGAGTGAACAGGAAGGGAGAGGTACCCTTTGGAGGCTGAGTGCTAAAGGAGAAAAGATGCAAAAGTCCTTCAAGACAAAAGAGAACCATGATATTGGAGGACAAGCCAACTTTAACCCACCAACACTTTTTTTTTTTAAAAGGCTCTAAATAAGCTGTGCCTCACCATAATTGAAAGAATCTCCTAAAACTCCCAAACCTCTGCACAAAATGTACAGTATAACAAAGGCAGTATATCAAAACAGAAAACTGAAATTGAAATATTTCAGCTAATGAAAATTCCTGTCCCCAACATGCAAAAAAAAGAAGAAAACTGGGCTTCCCTGGTGGCGCAGTGGTTGAGAGTCCGCCTGCCGATGCAGGGGACGCGGGTTCATGCCCCGGTCTGGGAAGATCCCACATGCCGCAGAGCAGCTGGGGCCGTGAGCCATGGTCACTGAGCCTGCGCGTCCAGAGCCTGTGCTCCGCAACGGGAGAGGCCACAACAGTGAGAGGCCCATGTACCACTAAAAAAAAAAAAAAAAAAAGAGAGAGAGAGAGAGAAGCCACTTTTGGCCTAAGCCATTTTGTGATCTAAGTCTGACCACAATTCTTGCCCTTGAACCAGTCTCAGTAGTTAATGATCTTAAGGGAAGTAAGGGAATTCAGTAACAAAGAAAACGCAGTCAAGAAACAAAAGTTCAGCAATAAAACGAGTCCTAATTGCTCCTCAAGGGATATACATAACAATCTGATCCAGTTTTTGAGCTCTGTAGGAACTAAGGCCCCCACCTAGGTGGAAGATGGAATGATGATGTTGACCCTCCTGACTTCAATCAACGAAAGCTTGGACTCTGTCAACATTTGTCCCAATTCTCCTCTGCTCAAGCCTCTTCATGAATATGCATGTACTCTTAGCTTAAAACTTCCCCAGTTTTGCTGTTTGGGGAGACACTGCTTTGGGAAGGATCCCCCGAGTTCATCTTACTTGCTGCAAGTAATAATAAATCCTCCCTTCCCTCAAAAAATAAATAAATAATAAAATAAAATAGTAACCAACAACAAAAATACTCAGAAATAATTTTAACAATAAATGAGGAAACCTATATAAGAAAAACATTAAAATACTCCTCAAAAACAAAAAGGTAGACATTAACAAATGGAAAAACATCCTTTGTTCTTGGATAGTAAAACCCAGCATAATAAAGATGTCAGGTCTCTCTAGTTAATTTATTAATATAACAAGAATATCAATAAACTTTTTTATGATGCTAAATAAGTTGACACTAAATTCATACAGAAAAATAAACATGTAACAATCATTATGAAAACTCTGAACTGGAAAAGGCTATGAGGGAAGTCTATTAACACAATATAAACTCTAATTAAAACAGTGTGGTATTGGAGCATGACTACAGAAACAAGGCCAGTGGACTAGAAAATTCAGAAGTAGATCCAGGTACACACGGTAATCAATGTACGCAGGCAGAATCTCAGATCAGTGGGGCAGTAATAAATGGTGCTGGGGCAACTGGACACCAATTTAGGAAAAGATAAGAATCAGAGCCATACCTCATACCACATACCAAAATAAACTCTTAATGGATCAGAGAACTAAATAAAAAATAAAACCACAGAAGTATCAGAAGAAAACATGAGTGAATTCCTCTAAAACCAGTTTTAGGAAAGAATTTCAGAGTATGATTCAAGATCCACATGTAAAAACAATGAATGATAAATTCAAACTATATATATATTCTTTTTTTTAAACATGGAATGTGTCACAAATTTGTGTGTCACCCTTGCACAGAGGCCATGCTTATCTTCTCTGTATTGTTCCAATGTTAGCATATGTGCTGCCAAAGCGAGCGCTATATATACATATTCTTAAATCTTTTACTTGTTAAAGAAATTCAAAAGACAACAAATTGGGAGAAAATATATTACACAGGTAAAAGACTAATATCCTTAATATGTAAAGAATGCTTACAAATTAATAAAAAAAGGACCAAAACCCTAAAAGTAAAATGGGCAAAAGACATGAATAGACAATTCACTGTAATGTCCCTTAAATATATGACAAAATTATCAACTTCACTTAGAAAGGCAAAGTAAAACTACACTGAGATAACATTTCTCACCTACGAAATCAGCAGAGAAGTCTGACAACACACTCTGGTGCAGACACTCTTGTAAGTTGACAGTAGGAGTGCAAAATACTACAACCCTCATAAAGCAGAATTCAGTAATTTTAGAACAAAATTACATAGCATTTACCTTTTAATCCCAAAATCCCACTTCTAGTAATTTACTCTAAATACACACCTTCAACCATACAAAAATACATATGCATAAGTTATTCACTGCAGCATTTTTTAATTGAAAAATATTGGAAACAACTTAAATACTTGTGTGTGTGTATATATATGTGTATATATATACACACACACATATACAGCATTGCAAAAACTGGATAAAGATGTGCAAAAGAATGAAATTGGACCCCTACCTTACACCACTCACAAAAATTAACTCAAAATGGATTAAAGACTTAAACATTAGACCTGAAATGGTAAAAATCCTAGAAGAAAACATAGGGGAAGCTCATTGACATTGATCTTGGCAACAATTTTTTGGATCTGACACCAAAAGCACAAGCAAAAAATAATAGCTGGAACTACATGAAACCAAAAAGCTTCTGCACAGCAAAAGAAACAATCAACAGAATGAAGAGGTAATCTATGGAATGGGAGAAAATATTTGCAAGTCATATACTTAATTAGGGGTTAATATCCAAAACACATAAAGAACTCATACAACTTAATAGCAAAAAATCCAAACCATCCAATTAAAAAAATGGGCAGAGGAACTGAACAGACATTTTTCCAAAGATGATGTACAAATAGCCAACAAGTACATACATGAAAAGGTGCCTGACATCACTAATCATAAGGGAAATGAAAATCAAAACCACAATAAAAGCAAAACCAAAAAATAAAACAAAAGTAAAAAAACAAAGAAAACAGAAAACAATAGAATAAAAGAAACCAAAAAAAACAAACAATAAAAACAAAACAAAAAAACAGAAAGCAAACTAAAAAAAAGCAAACATAAAACAAACACACAAAAATGATTAAAAAAACAAACCCACAATAAGATATCTCCTCACACCTATAATAAGAATGGCTATCATCAAAAAGTCAAGAGGTAACAAGTGTTAATGAGGATGTGGAGAAAAGGGAACCCTTGTGCACTATTGGTGGCATTGTTGGTACAGCCATTATGGAAAACAGTGTGGAAGTTCCTCAAAAAATTAAAAATATAACTACCATATGATCCAGGATTCCCACTTCAGGGTATATATCAAAAGGAAATGAAAACAGGATCTCAGAGAGATATCTGCACTCCCATGTTAACTGCAGCACTATTCACAATAACCAAGATATGGAAACAACCTAAGTATATGTCAACACATGAATGGATGAACAAGATGTGATTGAGATACATAGATACGTATCATATTCCACTGTATACATATACAGTGGGATATTATTCAGCCATGAGAAAGAAGGAAATCATGCCATTTGTGACAACATGGATGAACCTGGAAGGTATTACATTAAGAAATACAAGTGAGACAAAGAAAGACAAATACTGTATGATATCACTTATACGTGGAATCTAAAAAAGCTGAGGGGACTTCCCTGGTGGCGCAGAGGTTAAGAATCCACCTGCCAATGCAGGGGACACAGGTTTGAGCCCTGGTCCAGGAAGATCCCACACGCCGCAGAGCAACAAAGCCCGTGCACCACAACTACTGAGCCTGCACTCTAGAGCCTGTGAGCCACAACTACTGAGCCCACGTGGGGCAACGACTGAGCCCGTGTGCTGCAACTACTGAAGCCCACAAGCCTAGAGCCTGTGCTCTGCAACAAGAGAAGCCACCACAATGAGAAGCCTGTGCACCACAACAAACAGTAGCCCCCGCTCACTACAACTAGAAAAAGCCCACGCAGCAACAAAGACCCAATGCAGCCAAAAAACATAATAAATAAAACAATTTTTTTAATTAAAAAAAATATATATATATAATAAAAAAGCTGAACTCATAGAAACAGAGTGGTGGTTACCAGGGGCTGGGAAGTGGAGCAAATGGGAAGATGGTAAAAGGGTACAAATTTCCAGTTATAAGATGAATAACTTTTTGTGATTATAGCTAATAATATTTTATTTTATACTTGCAAGTTGCTAAGTGAGAAGATCTTAAATGTTTTCACCACAAAAAAGAAATGGTAATTAGACGATGTGACAGAGCTATTAACCATCCATCACTTAATGCTACGATGGTAACCATTTTGCAGTATGTAAGTATACCAAATCAACATGTTGTATGCCTTATAAACGTATACAACATTATATGTCAGTTATATCTCAATAAAGTAGGGATGGGGGAAGAAATGGCCTTGGAAAAAAGGGAAGCATCTTAGATACTTATGCCATCTGTACTTACATGTCCGCATTTGTGTTTGACTGAGAGCTTAGAGAGTTATCCAACTCATTCTCACTTTCTTCTGACTGGCTGTTAACAGTTTCTTCTCGTTGGTCATCATCTACTTCATTAAGAGCCTTTATCAACACAACAATAAAATAATAACACAGGTTGGTTATATACACACTCATCCTTTCTTTTTGTCATAACAGAAGAGAGATCCCTCCTTCTAAGGCTAATCTCTCCACATGTGGTCTAGAACCCAAACCCTCTTACTTCCTTCTAGTCCATCAATTGCCCCTTCTCTCTCCTGCGTCTTCAACTTCTCCTTACTGGCTTCAGCTCATCCACATTTAAATCTAAGTCTTTGCCATCTTATCCGTACCCTATACTCAGCCTCGAGCTACCATCTACTCTTTCTGTGCAACAAACTTCTTGAAAGAGCTGCCCGCCACTTCTCATTCACCATTTATGCCCTGCAACTTTGCTTCTGCCCTGCCACCCCATTTAAGCTGTTCTCTACATGGTCGACATCAACACACCTGTTCCCAAATCAAATGGATATTTCTGTCTTTGCCTTCCCTTACTTCTGACTCATTAGACATCAATGACCACTCATTTCTTTCCCTCAAAATCTTCTTTTGAGGAAGATAAACTTTTCCTTTCCACTTCCATGATACCATATTTTCTTGGTTTTTCTTCTTTTAGCCATTCCTTCCCAATCTCCTTTATTGGTTCTTTTCCTAGCCTTCCCTTTTTCTGATGTCACTCAAGGTTCTCCCTTTGGACCTTTTCTCCTCTCATCTGACTCATTTTCTGTATGATTATATTTAATTCCAAGGTGCAATTACGAGCCAAATGCTGTTAATTTCCAAATTTCTAGCTTCACTCAGATCTCTCTTGAGCCCTCAACATTTATATCCAACTGCCTAAAAGATACCCCTAGGAGAACATCCTACACACATATACTCAACATGTCTAAAATTCATCATTTTCCTAAGCCTCTACTATCATTCTTCCAGAAACCTTGTTCCTGTCATGTTACCAAGACCATAAACAGCATCACTATCTACTCAGGTTCTCAAGCCAGCAAACTGGAAATTATCCTTCTTTCTCATCCATCACATCCAATCACCCAATCCTGTCAATTCTATCCCTTCTTAATCTCTCAAATCTATCCCTCTTCCCCTCTACCTCCTTCCCTACTGCCACTGCTTTGGGTCAGTCCTCACCACTTCTCGCTAAGATTCCAATGTGAGTCTTCTAACCAGACCCTCTCACCAGTCTTGTCCCTCCCTCCCCAATCCATCTTCCACGTTACTGTCAATTTTGCCATGACTGTGCTCTTCTTAAAATCCTTTAGTGGCTCTACTCTTGCTTTCTGGTTCCTTAGCCCTTCGTGACCCAGCTCCTTCTTCTCTCTCTTACCTTGCCTCTTGCCACCTACCAACCTTCATCATAGAGACCATGATCATTTGAAAACTAACTTTTTGTTTTGTTTTGTTTTTTGTTTTTTGTGGTATGTGGGCCTCTCACTGCTGTGGCCTCTCCCGTTGCGGAGCACAGGCTCCGGATGCGCAGGCTCAGTGGCCATGGCTCACGGGTCCAGCCGCTCCGCGGCATGTGGGATCTTCCCGGACCGGGGCACGAACCCGTGTCCCCTGCATCGGCAGGCGGACTCTCAACCACTGCGCCACTAGGGAAGCCCCGAAAACTAACTTTTTAATAAGTGTCAAAACATACATGGCTTTTGGCTAGGGATATGGCTAATGGACTTTGGCTATTAAAAATATGTGTAACGTTCTACTTAATTGCCTTTATAAGTAGAAAACGGTATATTTATATGACTCTGGACCTTGTAATTCCCTAGGATCATCCATCTAATTGATGATTCTTCTTTTTGTCATAAAAGATACAAATAACCTAGGAAATTGCATTAAACAGGTACTGAGACCTAGTCATTCTTAAAAAGTTGATTTATTTTAGTATTAAATTCTTCATGGGCTTTTAAAAAATGTTTCCTATCTCAAAATTCTAAACATTTTGATTAATCAAGAGTTCCAATTAGATTAAGATACAGCTAATAAATGTTTTACTACTATACTTTTCCCATGTAACTAGTCAATAAATTCAAAGTTTCTTGGGTAGCTGCTTTTTAAACATACTAATACATTAGAAGGGACAAAGGTATTTTTAAAGAAATATTCAAGTCTGTTCCATAGTGACTAATTCACTGACTTTCAGATATAGTCTAAAATATTCTTTTTGGGCCTCCCTGGTAGCACAGTGGTTAAGAATCCACCTGCCAATGCAGGGGACACGGGTTCGATCCCTGGTCCAGGAAGATCCCACATGCCACAGAGCAACTAAGCCCGTGCGCCACACCTACTGAGCCTACGTTCTAGAGCACCGGTGCTAGAACTACTGAAGCCCACGTGCTCTAGGGCCCGTGCTCCGCAACAAGAGAAGCCACTGCAATGAGAAGCTCCCAACGAAGAGTAGCCCCCACTCGCTGCAACTAGAGAAAGCCCACGTGCAGCAACGAAGACCCAAAGCAGCCAAAAATAAATAAATAATATAAATAAATTTATTTTAAAAAAAAGAAGGGACAAAGATTTCATGAAGAACTAATATCTGGTATTATGCTCAACACTTTACATAACCTATCTGAGCTGATCCTCACAACAACCATAGCAGGTATATTCTATTCCCATTTAACAAAAAACTCTCTGAGCCAACTCAGATACCTTGAGAAATCAACTCAACATCGAACAGCTAGTAAGTAACAGAATACGAACATAGATTCACCTGACTCCAAAGTGGGACGTGGAAAGACTCTCTTGCTGTTTCCATATTTGTAGATGGTGACACAGTCTTTTTTTTTTTAATTTAATTTAATTTATTTTTTATACAGCAGGTTCTTATTAGTTATCTATTTTATACATATTAGTGTGTACTATACATGTCAATCCCAATCTCCCAATTCATCCCACCACCACCACCTCCCAACTTCCCCCCTTGGTGTCCATACGTTTGTTCTCTACATCTCTGGGTGACACAGTCTTATGGAGCCAGACAGCCTAGATTTGAATGCCATCTCTCATGCTAACTAGCTATGTGATCTTGGACAACTTACTTAATTTTTCTGAGCCTCAGTTTTTCCATCTGCTAAATGGGGATAATAATAGTAACTACCTCCTAGGTACGCACTCAATAAATGTTAGCTATTATTATCTAGTCCTATCTTGTTTAGTACAAGCATTACTCACAGTACGTGCACTATACTTGAGTAAGAACAATTCTAGCAACCACAACTTGGTATTTAGATAGTAAAGCTTTTGAAATGTTTACCACTATACCTATCTACATCAACTTAAACTGAATTTCAGCATGAGCATTATGGCTGTGAGCAAAGTACGTTACCTGAGGCTCAATAACAGATTCACTAAGGATGGCCTGGGTGACAGGGTCTTGATTTACCACAATGGGACCTTGAGAGGAATCAGGAGCCATTGTTACATTAGGAAACCCTGCAGAAGGAAAATGTCATGATGATTTTGTTTCATTTAATTAAATTGACTTCACACATACCATACACTGCCATAGGTCTGAATTATCGTATGAAAATCTTAAATAATAATAATAGCAACTCGCACTTAAACAGTGCTTACTATATGCCAGGCATTGTTCTAAATGCTTTTACATATATTAAATTGTTTCACCCTCACAAAATCCTATGAGGTTATTAGTATCATTATTTTACATATGGGTAAACTGAAACTCAGAGACGTGAAGCAACAGGCACAGAGTCACATTAGTGAGTGGCCAAGCCAGGATTTAAACCTTAAACTAAAAACTAATGATCTGTTTTTAGGGATTAAGGTAAACAACAGATTATATACACATTAAAGTAAATAATGCTGTGCATCTCACAAGAGGCAAAGTTCCTTTTAGAGAGACACTGAAGTTGCTTTAGTTTTCAAATTAAGCTTCACTCAAATTACATACAAAGCAGATACTTTAATTATATGGTAATTTAATATTAATAAGCTGAAAATGAAATCATACCTTAAATTATGAAATCTTATACATTTCACAAGATATTTTAGTAAATAATAACAATTTACCTTTCCTTAACTTGAGTAATTTGTAATAGTTAATATTCTTAGTGAAAAGCAAATAAATTGTAATAAATCTATGTCTAACAACTCTTGTATGCTATCCACCCTAGAACACATGTGAAAGAAATAATATGATGCCTGAGAAAAGATTTTAAATTCTTTCAAATAGCCAGGTGTGGGCTATGATGAATAAGATAAAGAAACTTTTGTTTGATGTGACTACTTTACCTGTGCGCCTACGAGGAAAATCAACAAACAGATCTTTTGCTGTAGCCATCAAATGATCAGATTTTTCCAATACATCCTGCATCCGGTATTGATCAGAAAGAATCTAGACACATGTTAGTGATAATTATTATTATTCAGAAAAAATATATATACTTAATAAATCACAAAGGAAAAGTCCATACAAAGGCAGGAGCTTAAAAATCATCTCAAATCCTTCAGCGGCAATATCATTAAGTACCAGTAGATGGAGCTATTATAATAATTAGTGGATTTCAAATGCTTGGCTTTGATCCAAAGAAATACATTATTAAATTATGACCCAGTCCACACACAAATGTAGACAAACACCAAAATAAAAGCTTTGCTTAAACTTACTCTTTGATAACCACTCTGATATTTTCTTTTTCGTTTCTATTCTATTTTTTCAAATGATGGTCACAACCCACTAACTTGATTTTACAATCCATTAAAAAGTTGTGATCCACAGTTTGAAAAACACTGATTAAACATGAATCTTTGAGCCATAAACTCAGATGTGTGACTCTTTGGTATTTCAACCACTAAAGTGATTTCATAATCCGTTAATGGGTCATGACCCACAACTTAAAAAATACGACGTGAGATACAACTTTGGGGGCATTAAACAAAAAAGTGATGCTTCTGCATTTATAAACAAGCTTGAATTTTATCCTGGAGAAATGAGAACTCAAAAAATACCAATATGGCGGCGCCTCTGATTATACGCTTTCAACTTAAGAACTTTCCCAGTTACAAGCAAGGATGTGCAGGCTAGAGTGAAAGCAAGTCAACACCCACCACCACCAGATCGCATTCTTAGGCTGAAAGGAGTGTCAAAATTGGAAATTTTCCAGTTTCCAACACTGACTCAAATCAAAACATCTGGTAACAAATGCCCTTACCAGAATTTCTCTAGACCATGGAAACAAGCATACAATGTGACCTCAGTTACTGTTTTAGGACATGAAGAAAAATAACCAGAGTCACGTTTTGACTTTTTCCCCCTTCTTCCCCTGCTAAAGCCAAGCAGGTTGGCTGGCTCTGTTAGTGAGAATAAAGTCCTGAATCTGTTCTCTCCACAAAGAGTAAGTTTTGGAATGGCACAGGACAAAGAGCACATTTGGAGTCAGCAGACTGGCATCCTAGGCCCTGTCAAGAGATACAAAATTGTATACTAAATCTGTATACAATTCTAGAGATATTTGAGAATGTTGTTACAACTTAAATTTTCATCCCTGGTTAGCCATCTTGTAGCACATGCAATCAGAGTTTAGGAAAGAAAGTAAATGGAGCATTATAATCTACCACTTATACTAGAAAAATTTTACAAAATGTATTTCCTAGCAGCAGTTTTGTTTACTATTTTTAAAAAAGGTATTGACTTGCTATCAAAATGAAGAGATATAAATTGAAAGAAGCAGATTGTGGAGGAATAATTTTATCATATCAAGACCTGATACTAATTATAGTGAGGTCTCCAGAAAACCCACTTCCCTGCAGCCCTCTCCCTGCTAGTCCCTGCCCAGGCTCCTTGGGGCAGACAGGTTGAGTGGCCAGAGGTCAGAGCATTGGCTTTCTCTTGCTCTTTCTGGATTTCTTTATCACTCTTCTATGATAAAACTCATCCTCATGATAGGTAAATCAATCTCTGCAGGCCCATCTGTATATATTACTTCCCCAGATGGGTTTGCAGAGCACAAAACCAAACTTACGAAGAGCACAACAGAATACATCTTGGATTTTCAAAAGATCAGTCAAGGTCCCTTCAAAACCATTATTAGAAACTTGTCACGCTAGCAGTTTTGCTCTCTGGTAATAAAAACCAGACAGAATTGGGAAAGTACAAAGAGACTAGGTTAGTTAATATACTTTTAAAATTTACAAAATCTTTATCAAAGCCACTCTCTCTCTGATTTGGATTTGGACCCTTACTTGCTTGATTCCCATGGCATGAGTGGATCATACAGCAAATGAAATCTAAGATTATGCTGGTCAAAGAGCTTTTCTCTTAATTTACGTTAATCTAGGAGCCCAGCTTCTGGGGGACAGGTCCTGGTAGCTCTAACACATAATGATAAAACCTAGGTGGATATGCCCAAGGAGGACTCTTCCTTCCCCTCACATACCTTATCACAGACATTACAAATATAGCAATACTGAAATAATAGATGTATGAATGCTTTGACTCAGCAATTCCACTTTTAAGAATTTATCCTACAAATATATTTATACATGTACTCAGAAACATATTCATTACATTATTTATAGTGACAAGGCAGGAAATAATCTGTCAGTGGCAGACACTGCTACTTATCCACCAATATCCTTTCTTTCTGTTTTCTCTTTAACAGTGGAACTCCCAAGTTAGCCAAGTACATAGCTAATTTCCCAACCACCCTTGCAGGTGACAGTGGTCACCTGATGAAGTTCTGGACAATGGGATAGAAGCCAGAGCTTCTGGGTGATACGTAAAGGGAGTAACATGCATTCTCTTCCCCACTTCATGCTGCCTGGGAAACATCTGAAGGAAGCTGGAACAGCCACTCCAAACTCAGACATGGAAGCCCTGTAATAAAGGACCAGAGATCCCCCTACCCACTACCATGTATCTCTGAGCTGTTCCATAAAAGTGAAATAGATTTCTATTTTGTTTAAACCAGTATATTCTGGGGTCTTTTTTTTTTCCAGATGCTTATACCATATTCTGATACACATCCTAAATGTCCACTAATAAAGCACTAGATAAATAAATTGTGGTATATCCACATACTACTTGGCCATTAAAAAAGAAAAGGTAGATTTCTAAATACTGACATAGAAAAACCTCCAAAATATGTTGTTAAATGGAAATGCCTAAATCCCACTAATAGCAGAGGTTCTCAAACCTAGCAAAATATTAAATATTACATAGCAACTGTCTTAAGAATACCTAAGTGGGGCTGCATCCCAGATCCACTGAATTAGAATACCTGAGTATAAATATGTCTGAGTCCAGATACTGTTTGGTTTTTTTTAATGGGAATTTTTAAAATGGAAATTAGAATCAGTCAGAGTTGATAAACACTACGCTAGAGCATGAGGAAGCCGCATTACAGAAAGAAGGCAGAGAAATTACACTCACCCTCTCTTACCACTCTTCTTCAACCCCTAATTCTACCACATCTACAAGGTATAAGGGATTCAGGACATGAGCAGGGGTCACTAGGGACGGGAAACAAAAGCCCAGAGTCACCTCAAAGGGGCTGCCTTTTTCCCTGGCCAGATCTGTGTTCTTAGGCCTTTCATGGAGAATTACCACGTAACATTTAAATGTAGGTGACTTGCCTAAGATCACCAAAAGATACGTACCTCTAAAGAACCATTCTCTCTCAATCCACTGTTCTTTTTACAAGCTCATGTAAACATTTATTTGGGAGAAATAATTCTTCCTCATGATATATAAACTCATGACTTTCATATTTCACTAAGAAGCCTAACAAATTCCTCAAAAGACAGAATGTGACTTAAAGCTGCAGCAGAAGGTCACCCAGACAGCCAAGTGCCATAAGCTCCAACAGTGAACAAGAAGAAAACAGGCATTTCTTTTACAATGATTTCAGCCCAAATAAAAGAAGGGTTTTGCTGTAGTTTCTTCTTATTTTCCATATTATTTATTCCTACCCACTCTGATTACTTATTCAAACACCCTACATCTGACAAAAGATTCAGCCAAAGACAAGTGCCTTACTAATTTGTTGGACAAGCACACATTTTTTTTTTGCAAAGTAATCTAACAGCATCGCTGTTGAACTGAGAAAAATAATTATAGCAGCTTTATATATATATATATATATGACACTAATTATGTGCCAAGGACTGTCCTAATCACTTTAGTAATATTTTATCACTGAAATCTCGTAACAATACAGTCAGGCAAATACTGTTACTCCAGTTTAAAGATAAGAAAATTCAGGCTGAGAAGTTAATAATTTAAGGTCACCTGGCTAGTAAGCTGAAGAGCGGGAATTCAAATCATGAAACTAGACTGTAATCGGCACTCTGCTCCCTTTTCCAAAGTCTACCTGTAGATCACTGCGTAAGGACACGATAATGATTAGAGTCTGTCCAATGTTAATCATATACGCGGAAAAAGAGAGACACCTATTTACCTCTTCTTTTCTTTCTAACTCTACAGATGATGCAGTTTAGCATTACCTCCTTCATGAGAGACAATCTCCTTTTCTCAAGATTAGAAATTTCCGGTTTCTGCTTCTTCCATTTTCTCTTCAAAGCTTTTTCTTGGAGCTCCCAGTGTACTAATGCTCTATTCTTCGATTTGTGTATTTCATGACGACGGATCTATATGGAAGAAAAAATATATAAAAGAATGTTTCAGGAACAAAGAACTTGCCTATTCAGATGGTAGGACAACCTAACCTAGTTCATCTTTTTTTATTTTTTCTAGTCCAGTATAAGTACATTTTATATATATATATATATATATATATATATATATATATATATTCACAAAATTTTCACCATCTCCTAAATTTTCAAAAATGATTTTTTAAAAAAGAAGTATCAAAAACTAGTAGACTTAAGGAGTTCCCTGGTGGCCTAGTGGCTAGGATTCTTGGCTTTCACTGCTGTGGCCTGGGTTTAATCCCTGGTCGGGTACTGAGATCCCACAAGCCACGTGGCATGGCCAAAAAATAAATAAATAAAACAAACTAGTAAACCTAGCTAAAACACAAAATGAAAGAATATTAATTTCTACTTCTTTTGTACAAGACTATCCAATAAAGTAGTGTTTTGCAAACTGCATCTTGGTACTCACTTAATGGGTGGGAAAATAAATTAGTGGATCAAAACCAACATTTTTAAAAAATAAAATAGACTATAGAATAGAAAATATTAAGAACACATTGCACATAATAAAAGTTAAGAATTCTTTTGTTGGGGCTTCCCTGGTGGCTCAGTGGTTGAGAATCTGCCTGCCAATGCAGGGGACACAGGTTTGAGCCCTGGTCTGGGAAGATCCCACATGCCGTGGAGCAACTGGGCCCGTGAGCCACAATTACTGAGCCTGCGCATCTGGAGCCTGTGCTCCGCAACAAGAGAGGCCGCGATAGTGAGAGGCCCATGCACCGCGATGAAGAGTGACCCCCGCTTGCCACAACTAGAGAAAGCCCTCGCACAGAAACGAAGACCCAACATAGCCATAAATAAATAACTTAAAAAAAATTCTTCTGTTAAATTTTTCAGTTACATATGTGTGTACATGTACAATTATAAACACACACACACACACACACACAGACTGAGTATGACATAAAAGGCACAAAATCCACTAAGTCATCTCTGGCAAAGGCACACCCATTCCATGATATTCACATCACCAAGAGCTCACAATGCAGTGTTTTTATAGCCCTGTAATGGCTGCATGTGGAAGTGGGTCCATGGAGATGCAGTACTCCAAGGAAGTGGAATTCCAGAAGTAGAAGCAGAGATATGAGGCACAGCTTAAGAGCTAGAAGGGAGGAGTTCACTAAGGTGGCTAAGGAACAAAAGCAGATATTGGCTTTACAAGCACTCTAGTATTCAGAACTATGAATATGAACAAAACTTGTATGTCATCTGATAAAATGTACTACTGAGTTTGCACCATGTAAATATGAAATCAGTCCATTAAGAGACTAACAACCAAATATTATGTAAGGATTCTGATTCACAAAGAACAAATGAAGATGACATTCTTGAGACAGTCAGGGAAATCTGAATATGGATTGGGATTAGGTAATACCAAAATATTAGTGTTACTTTTGTCAGGCATGATAATGGCATTGTGGTTATATAAGAAAATATCTATTTTTTTTAATGCAAACTGAATATGTAGGCACAAAATGACATGTCCTCTGGGCTTTGCTTTAAAATGCTCCAGTGAAGAAGCAAAGGGTAAGATAAATGAAACAAGTATGGCAAAATTTTCATAACTATTATATCTAGGTGAACAGTATATGGGAGTTCTTTATACTTTTGTCGCTCTTTTCACATGAGTTTGAAATTTTTCATAATAAAAAATTTTAAGTCATTTGGGCATCATTATTATCCTCAACAAACATTTAATGAGTACCTACTACGATTTAGATTCCTAGGCCCACAAAAACGTATAAGATATGGCCTCTATCTCTCAAAAACATTAATAATCTGCCCAGAGAGATTGGACATATGCATATAAAGATAAATGACATGGATTAGATGGCATATACTCAATGCCTTATGTAGGTAGTAAGTACAACAGTTCAGAGAAGAAAGCAACTGCTACGCAGCTTCAAAGAGTAGGACTTCAAACTTACTACAATAATCAAGAGAGTATGGCACTAGCATAACGATAGACATACAGATTAGTGGAATAGAAATGAGAGTCCAAAAGAAACCCTTATCTTTACAGACAATTGATTTTCAACAAGGGTGCCAAGACAATTCAATGTGAAAAGAACAGTCTTTTTAATAAATGGTGCTTAGACAATTGGATATCCATGTACAAAAGAATGAAGCTGGACTCCTACCTCACACCATACACAAAAATTAATTCAAAATGGATGAAAGGCCTAAACATGAGAGCCAAAACTTTAAAACTCCTAGACAAAAACATAGCAGTAAATATCTGTGAACCTTGGTTAGACAATGGTTTCTTAGATATGACACTAAAGCTACAAGTGACAAAAGAAAAAAATTAGATAAATTGGACTTCATCAAAATTTAAAACTTTTATGTTTCAAAGGATACTATCAAGAAAGCTAAAACATAATCAACAGAATGGAAGAAAATATTTTCAAATCATATATCTGATAAGAAACATATCCAGAATATATAAAGAACTCCTACTACTCAACAATAAAAACACAAATAATCCAATTTTATTTTTTGTGTCCCTCTCTTCATCAAGCCCAGTTCATAGTTGTCACATATTTCCTCTGGAAATTTTAAAATAACTAAGGGACTTGAAGAGACATTTCTCCAAAGAAGATACTACAAATGGCCAATAAATATATGAAAGGATACTCAATGTCATTAGTCATTAGGGAAATGCAAATCAAAACTACAATGAGATTCCACTTTATACCCCCTAGGAGAACTAAAACCACAAAGATGACAATGACAAATGCTGGCAAGGGATGTGAAAAAATTGGAACCCTCATACATGCTGGTAAGAATGTAAATGGTGTAGCCACTTTAGAAAACAGTTTGGCAGTTCCTCAGAAAGTTAAATATAGAGATATCATATGACTCAGCAATTCTACTTCCAGGTATACACCCAAGAGACTAAGAGCGTATGTTCACACAAAAACTTACACATGAATATTCATAGCAGCATTATCTATAACAGTCAAAAAGTAGAAACAACCCAAATGTCCAACAACTGATAAATGGATAAATAAAACATGGTATATCCGTAAACAAAATAGTATTTGGCAATAATAATGAATGAAGTACTGATACTACAATATGGATGAACCTTGAAAACATTACACTAAAAGAAAGAAGCCAGATATAAAAGAATACATATTATATTGCATTTATATGAAATGTCCAGAATAGGCAAATCCATAGAGACATAAAACAGATTAGTTGTTGCCAGGGATTGGAGGGGTGGGGCATAGAGAGTGACTGTTAATGGGTAAAGGGTTACTTTTGGGGGAGTGATGAAAATGTTATAAAATTAGAAAGTGATGATGGTTGCATAACTCTGTGAATATACTAAAAAGCAATGAATTGTACACTTTAAAAGGGCAGATTTTATGTTATGTGATTTATATCTTAATAAAGCTGTTTAAAAAAACAAACAAACCTATAATAAAAGCTTTTTTTTTAAAAGTAAAACTTGGGCTTCCCTGGTGGCGCAGTGGTTGAGAGTCCACCTGCCGATGCAGGGAACACGGGTTCCTGTCCCGGTCCGGGAATATCCCACATGCCACGGAGCGGATAGGCCCGTGAGCCATGGCTACTAGGCCTGTGTGTCCAGAGCCTATGCGCCGCAACAGGAGAGGCGATATCAGTGAGAGGCCCGCGTACCGCCAAAAAAAAAAAAAAAAAAAAAAAAAAAAAAAGTAAAACTTGAACTAGGATAAGGAAGTAAAGTAAGATTTGTACAGGAGGAGAAGAAGGTAGGGAAACTGTTCCAAGTAAAGAGAATAGCATGAAGTGGGGCTCAAATGTGGAAATGTACGTGGCATGTTCAAGAAATAAATTATAATGTATGTTTGTATAGGGAAGTAATGGTAAATAATGCTAGTGATATCTACAGATAGGAAAAGATGATAAATGTGTACAGGAAAATACTGGACTAGAGAGATTTGAACTGTAAACCAAACCTATCTAATGAAATTCTAATGCATGCTAACTGATGTGCCTAAGTAAAATAAGGAAGGCCAGGACATATGCTTTTTGATTTTATATAGACATAAGCAAGATTAAAAATAACTGAACAACTTCCAAGAAGTGCCTCTGGTTTCTATTCTGTAGGTTAGAAGTATCAAGTATCAAATATCAAATAAGAACATGAACAAACGACTTAACTTTCGATAGTAAACTTACCAGATCTTCAGGAGTTGCCCGATGAACTGTTAGATCAGTTACAGTGTTCTGCAAAAAAAAAAAAAAAAGATGAACTTCCTTTAAAAAGCAAAAGGTTTCTTACAAAATATTAGTATATGCTGAATTTTAATGGCTGAAAACGGATTCAAAATCCTGAGACCAAAAAGTCTTACCTTGAGAATTAAATTCTCAATTTAAATATTAACATGGATTACTTTTAGGTGTCTTGTAGAAAATAACTGACTATTTTTAAGTGTCTCACAGAAATTAAGCACTAAATTCACCAAGCAAGCATACATTATATTAAAATAATGAAAACAACCGGGTAGTACATAATTCAAAATGAGTTAGTTTAACTAAAGTTATAGTTTTCGAACTATATTTCATGGAACAAGGCAACTCTAAAGATTCCTAAAATATAAAGTGTGATCACTACAGAGAGGTTCAATTTGTGCCCATGCCAACACCTTAAGCATAGGACCTATCATAACCAGAGAGACAAATTTTGAGGGTATTGTATAATTTCATAAAATGTGAAAACAGTCACTCAAGTAAAAAGGCACTAAACCAAATGGCAGGGCTTCCACATTGCACAACTCCAGGTGGTTCCGTTGATATCACAGGCCATGTAAATAGTGCCCCTTGGAATTGTGCAGTGCACAGCCTGCACAGCTCTGAGTAGCAGCCCTGCAATTTGGTCCTTTCCAAAATGACTTCAGCCATTGTGTTATACAGATTTGGTAAGGCAGGGAAAAAAGCAATGTAGACTTTTAATTCTAAGAGAAATACAGAGAACTGACCCTAGTGAAATAGCTTCGGATGTATTCAAAGACTTAACCTTTCGGCCATAGTTTGTATTTAGCTCAAGTCTTTTATATACTAAAACTGTTATTCCTTCCATGTTGATTTAGAAAAGTACAAGATACAACGCTAAGATCATGAGAATTGGGGTTTTTTTTGTTTTTTGGAGGGGTTTTCTGGCCATGCCACATGGCTTATGGGATCTTAGTTCCCCGACCAGGGATTGAACCTGGGCCCTCAGCAGTGAAAGTGCCAAGTCCTAACCACTGGACCATGAGGGAATCCGCGAGAATTGTTTTTAATAATCATAATAAAAATTCGGGCATATAAGTGATATGCTCGGAATTAGTTTTCATGGGAGAAAATATAATTTCATTTATACTACTATTGCTTAAAACTACAGTTGACCCTTGAACAACATGGGTTTGAACACAGGTCCACTTATGTGTCGATATTTTTCAATACATATACAGTGCGACACGATCCATAGCTGGCTGAATCCATGGATGCAAAACCACAGATACAGAGGGCCAACTGTAAAGTTATACGTGGATTTTTGACTGTGCAGAGGGTCGGTTCCCCTAACCACCATGTTGTTCAAGGGTCAACTGTATTTTCTTCTGAAATTGCCTTTAAATCTAATTTACAAGCCATTTCAGAAAATGCCTCAATATTTTCATCAAAACAATATTATTCAGTTGATCTCTCCTTCCTCATTTACTATTCACACCAAATGACCTATAACTACTTTCAAGTTCCATCTACCTTCAGAAAACAAAGTTTTTTCTACCACTGGAGATAATATAAAGTAAATGAGGAAGGTTCTGAATGCAATTTCAAATAATGGTTTTCAATTATGTTTTGAGCAACAGCAGCATATCAAAATAAATATGGAACTTCCCAAAGTAACCACTCTGAAGGGGACAACTTATGTTATCATTTTTTCATGATACCATAATGTTAACATTATGATAACATAAATGTTAAGGTGCATTTTTTCACCTTTTAATCAGTGTCATTACCTTAGAGTCATATCCTTATACTATTTTATAGCCAATCACATGGCAACAAAGCAATCTAAACATAGAGAAATCCCCCTGCCCCATTTTCTAAGGCTGTCAGTTTGCCCAGGATACCTGGCTAAGGTGGTTGGCCACAACCCAGAAGGTTCTAAGTCCAAAAGAATCCCTAAGATCCAAACTAGTCCCTGACCAGTTAATCTTCACAACAGAAAGTAAAAGTACCCAAAGTCTCATGGTCCAAACCAAAGTACCCAACTCCAAAAGATAAAAATCCCTGTGATAATGCCAAGTGGTACTCAGGGTAGGAGCCAGGGATCATGTCTCAGATACCTGAGACCTGTCTTACACCTTACGAGAACCTTTGTACTGAAATTGACAAATCTCTGGAGATGAGCAAAAAACAATTTGAAGGGTAAGAGAGCAAGGATCACCCACTTTTTCAGTCAAAAATGCCACTCGCATGATTATGATATCACAAGTTGCTATGGGAAAATCTAAAATATGTACCCCAAAATTTCAGATTTCAGGTTAACTAGAGTTACCTTAAAGCAGTGAGTTCTCAAAGTAGAGGTGGGGGACTTTTTAAAAACACACTCCCCACCCACTTAAGATTTCAGTTCTTTTTTTTTTTTTTTTTTTTTTTAAGGAGAGAAGGGAAAGGAAATCCCTTCCCTTCTTGTCTTTTTTTAAATTAATTAATTTATTTATTTATTTATTTTTGGCTGTGTTGGGTCTTCCTTTCTGTGCGAGGGCTTTCTCTAGTTGTGGCAAGTGGGGGCCACTCTTCATCGCAGTGCGCGGGCCTCTCACTGTTGTGGCCTCTCGTTGCGGAGCACAGGCTCCAGACGCGCAGGCTCAGTAGTTGTGGCTCATGGGCCTAGTTGCTCTGCGGCATGTGGGATCTTCCCAGACAAGGGCTCGAACCCGTGTCCTTTACATTGGCAGGCAGATTCTCAATCACTGCGCCACCAGGGAAGCCCCAAGATTTCAGTTCTTAAAAAGAGGTAGAGCTATAGCCTCAACATAAAAATTCCCCAAAGGCATCTGCTCTTCCCTCCAAGACCTAGGATATTGGATTGGCCAAAAAGTTCATTTGGTTAATGAATACGTTGTTCAATAAAGTTCTTGGTGAAAATGAAAAATGTCTTTTATTTTTACTTAAAATGAAACAAACGTTTTGGCCAACCCAATAACATGCCCAGAAACCCATTCCACCATATCACATGCTAAGCCCCATTCAGAGCACCATCCTGAGTGACTAAGGTCATCACATTTATTCCTTCCATGTAATGTTATACCATGTATTATCCCACCTAGACTTACATCCCATTCTTGCTTTACTGACATTTTCTTCTTTACTTTCAGTGCTTTCCTTCCTCCTCCACGGGGACCGTAACGGTTCACTCTGACAAATGACATCTAGGAGTAATAATCATATCAAATTTTAAAAATACATGAAAAACTAATAATTAATCATCACCAGAGAGGGAAAAAGATATCTAAGAAAATAAATTTTAAAACATCAGACGAGAACTTTAAGTATAATGAAAGGAACAGGCTACCAAAAGACTTGGTTCTTTCACTTCGTAATTATTAGAAAGTTGATATTGATAACTATGATAAAAGAGGTTTCAAATCACCAAATTAAATATATGTGATTAATAAAGAACCCTAGGAATGAAGCAAGTATGACCTAAAGCAGAGATCTATCTGACAGCAGTCATAAGCATTGTCACCTGTTACACAAATTCGCAATGAATAGAGGAAATGTCAATCACATGTGAACAATGTGAATGTAAGAGAAGGAGAGCAAGAGACAGTTGGGGTTCTTTTTTAAGCATCTAACCCTCAAAATCACTACCAGACACATACGTACTTACCTTAAAATAAAGGTGGCTAAATTTTAGAGAATGAATGAGTTATGATACGATCTCTAGTATATTTTTCACATAATACTAAATGGGGGTGATTATCGATACTAAACTAGAATACGAAAATGGCCAACATGCTTGGCACTTTTAAAATACAATGCTAAGGACATTAGACTAAACATCACACAAAATTAGAAAAAGACTCACAGTGCCTGAACACTAGGATTTGAGGATACATATATGATTTTTAAAAAGCAACACATATACATGACTCCAATTCCAGAACTTCTTTAACACCTAAATAATTACAGAATTTTCCAGCTGACCCCCTTACTCCAAATTATCCTAAAACAAAGACTCTAGTATTTTCCTTAAGTACATCTTTTAAAAAAATCATTTAGTCTACTGTGAATAAAGATGACTAAATGCAAGTGTTTCTCAGGAATTGGCCCTATAACTCTTAGCAACCACATCCACTCTTTAAGCATGGTATCTAATTTCAGAACGTACAATCCAGCAAAGGAGATAAGTCACATACAAGTTAGAGAATAACATTTAAGTGTTATCATAGTGATGGTGATGATGGCGATGATGATGACAGCGGTGGTGGTTATAATGATGGAATTAGCTACTAAGTACTTTCTTCAAGCCAGGTACTGTTCTAAACTCTTCCCATATATTATCTCCTTTAATCCTCACACTAATCCCATGAAGTATTTACTATTTGTTATTCGTTTTACAGATGAGAAAACTAAGGGACAAAGAGTTAACTGACTGGGAAGGTCTCACAGTAAATTGCAGAGCCATATATGCCATTTTAAAAGATATGAATGGAATAGAACCAAGAGTCCAAAACAAAACTTTAAACTTATGGTCAGTTTATATTCAACAAGGGTGCCAAGAAACAATTCAATGGGGAAAGAACAATCTTTTAAATTAATGGTGCTGGGACAACTGGATATTCATATGAAAAAGAATGAAGTAAGACCCCCTACCACACAACATGTAAAAAAATTAACTTAAAATGAATCACAGACTTAAATGTAAGAGCTAAAAGTACAAAACTCCTAGAAGATAACATAAGCATAAATCTTCATGAACCTTGGGTTAAGCAATGGTTTCTCAGAAATGACACTAAAAACACAAGCAACCAAAGAAAAAATAAATTGGGACTCCATCAAAATTTAAAACTTTTGTGCTTCAAAGGACACCATCAAGAAAGTGAAAAGACAACCAAAAGAATGAGAGAAAACATTTGAAAATCATATATCTAATAAGTAACTTGTATCCAGAATATATAAAAAACTCTTACAACTCAACACAAAAAATCCAATTTTAAAATGGCTAAGGGGGCTTCCCTGGTGGCACAGTGGTTAAGAATCCGCCTGCTAATTCAGGGGACACAGGTTTGAGCCCTGGTCCAGGAATATCCCACATGCCGCAGAGCAAGTAAGCCTGTGCACCAAAACTACTGAGCCTGCACTCTAGAGTCCGCGAGCCACAACTACTGAGCCCATGTGCCACAACTACTGAAGCCCACATGCCTAGAGCCCATGCTCTGCAACAAGAGAAGCCACTACAATGAGAAGCCTGTGCACCGCAATGAAGAGTAGCCCCTACTGGGCGCAACTAGAGAAAACCCACGCGCAGCAACGAAGACCCAATGCAGCCAAAAACAAATTTTAAATTTTTTTAAAAAAAGAAAGAAAAAATAAATAAATAAAATAGCTAAGGGATTTGAATACACATTTCCCCAAAGAAGATACTACAAATGGCCAATAAACATGTGAAGAGATGTTCAAGATCACCAGTCATTAAACGCAAATCAAAACCATAATGAGATATTACCTCACACCCACCAGGATGGTTATAATCAAAAAGATGTAAATAACAAGCTTTGGAGAGAATGTTGAGAAATTAGAATCCCCATATATCACTAGCGGGAATGCAAAATGGCATAGCCACTTTGGAAAACAGTTTGGCAGTTCCTAAAAACGTTAAACACAGAGTTACTACATGACTCAGCAATTCTAGTCCCACATATATAGCCGAAAGAATTGAAAACTTATGTCCACACAAAAACTTGGACATGAATGTTCATAGCAACATTATTCTTGATAGACAAAAAGTGGAAACATCCCAAATATCCACTAACTGAAGAAGGGATAAATAAAATATTGTATATCCATATTCTGTAATATTATTTAGCAATAATAAGGAATGAAGTACTGACACATGCTACAACATGGATGAACCTTGAAAATATTATGCTAAGAGAAAGAAGTCAGACACCAAAGGTCATAAATTATATGATTCCATTTATATGAAATGTCCAGGATAGGCAAGTCCATAAAGACATAAAGTAGATTAGTGGTTGGGAGGGTCTGGGGGGAGGAGGAAACGGAGAGCCACTGCTAATGGGTACAGGGTTTCTTTTGGCAGTGATGAAAATGTCCTGGAATTAGATAGTTGTGATAGTGGTTGCAAAACTGAATATACTAAAAAACTCTAAACTGTATACTTTAAAGGGCTAAATTTTATGGTCTGTGAGTTATATCTCAACAATGCTGTTATAAAAAAAGATATGGAAAAATATAATGGTTATTCAAAAAAGCTTTCTTATGTATTTTACTCTTGAACCACTTAGATCTTCGATTTACTTGGCAGAAACAAAGGGGAATCATAAAGTGTCAGTATACCTAAATGATGAATTATGTATTCATTAAAATTATATTATGAAGAATATAGGAAAATACATAGAAAGTTCAGTGTAAAAAGTAGAATACAGAACTGCACATACAGTATATTCTCATGATATTAATACACACACAATACTAATAAAGCACTTACCTGTGCTAAAAGCTTCACATTTAATCCCACAACCCGATGAGGCACATACTATCCTGAGACACACTAGAGCACAGTAGTTAAGAGTACAGTCTAAAACCAGACTGTCTGGGTTCACATCCCAGCTCTGCCAGTAGCTGTAAAACGGAACTAATTAAATGCACAAGGTGCTCAGAACCCCTGCCTAGCACATACTAAGTTCTACTTAAGGATTACTAATGATTATGTCAGCAACAATTATTAACTTCCTTTCCCAAATGAGAAAACTGGGGCTTTTGAGATATTGCTCAAAGTCACAGAAATAATAATGCACAGAGCTGGGAGCTGACACTCAAAACCAGATCTGACTAATTACGACTAATTATAATAATGCACATTCTAGAAAACATTACTAGAATTAAGTTGTCTCTGGTTGGTTCTATATTTTCCAAACTTTCTACAATGAACTCATGTTACTCTTAAAATACTTTATTTCAAGTTATTTAAAATATTATACTTTTCCACCAGCCTCAATTCTGAAAAATCATCCCTGAATCTGAAGTATGCAAAGGTTAAGTTCACAATGGTGTAACAAAGCTGGCATCCCATCTCTGACCTTCCCTTCACCAACAAACTTCATGAAGGAGAGGCCTATTTAAGCACTTGTATTTACTAAGCCCCAGTTATACTTCAAACTTTTATAACACAGGAACCACCTATGCACTGAAAAGTGTTCTCTTGAACATCACCAGTAAAGGTGACCATATTTTTCTTGACCAAAGATCAGACTTCGTGGTCTAACGAAGGGATTTTGTGCCACTTACACGAACCAGGTATAAGGGAGCTATAGTTTACATGCTGAAATGTGAGACTATAAAGATAGTCTGATGGTTTACAGTGCCAAGATGTCAAATAATAACATTAGCATAACCCAGAAAATCTAGGCGCATTGGGAGAAAATCTAAAATACTAATAGCTTCCTAATTGCTAAAATTATTGGTCCCTTATTTCTCAGGCCCTTTCCATCTCTAGAGACGCCCACTCCTGGAAGCTCGCCCCTCCCTTGGCTTCCATGACACTCTTTCTCCTGGTTTCTCTCCTATTCTTTTCTCCTTTTCAGGTTAAGACAATACTCACATACTATGTAATCAAGGATCTTCACTCAGTTCTATCCCAGTCTTTTCTTTCCATTGGACACCCTCTCTCTTTGTCCAATAATTGTTTTTGAGAGTCTACCACATGCCAGGCACTGGCCGGGCACTGGAGATACAATAGTAAACAAGTCTAATATGGCACCAGCTCTCATGGAGCTTACTTTCTAGATCACCAAGGGGAGTTCACATCTTCCCTTAGTGATCTCACCTACTCCCTTGAGCAAAGCTATCAATGTACTGGGAACACAAATACACTGTGAAAGTTAGTCCCAAATCAAGGATGCGCACCTTTCCTCAAAACACCTAATGCTCATTTCCAACCGGCTTCTGTGCACATCTCTCAAATATCTCAAATATAGTATGGCCAATATACAGCTTAGCATCCATGCCCCCTCCCCACCAATGTCTAGTTCTTGATATATAACTGGCTTGCTCAGTAAATGTCTGCTGAATAACACTGAAGTACAGAATTACCTTTCTTCCAGTTGCTCCAATTTAAAACCTTAGCATCACCTTCTCTCCCTTCTTGTCTCAAAGCTAATCAGATACCAGAATCTATTCATCATTCTTTCCCTCAAACATCTCTCTCATGTCCCCCCTTTTTTCATCTCTACTATGAATGTTTTTGTCCAGGTTCTCATTATTTCCCCTAATTAATCTTCCTTTCACTCATTCGCTCTCCCACTTCATCATCCATCTATTATTTCAACAAGTATTTTGAAAGTACCTGCCAAGAGCTTGGCACCAGATACAGCAAGAAAGTAGAATAACTCTGGACCCTCACAGAGCTTAGTTTGTCCGACCGCAATTAAATAAGAAATTGCAATAAAAGGCTAACGTTGGAAGTAAAGTCAGTGTCATAGAAATACCTAACTTACTCTACACAGTGAGAAAAGGCCACCTGTCATAGAAATACCTAACTTACTCTACACAGTGGGTAAAGGCCACCTCCTCCCTCTAATTCACCCAAAAATATTTAAGCTGAGAGCGGAACTATGACTAAAAGTTAGAAGCTGGGGAAAAATGCTCCAGGTCGGGGTCGGGGGAGGGCACTTACAAAGGATTTGAGAGGTTCAGTTTGACTAACAAAGATGTGAGAGGGCAGGAAGGCTAGAAAAAGGATAAAAAAGAAAGGCAGAGGCCAGATTATGGCCTTGTGAGCCACAGCAATTTGAACACTAACCTAAAGACCTATAGGAAGCCACTGAAGTGTTTTAAGCAAGGTCAGTTACGATGGGATTTAGTAAAACCACTCTGGCTAGTGGAAAATTGATCAAAGGGAAACAAGACCTCTTTCCAAACACTATCCCTCCAATCACTCCTACCCAGATATATGGATAGAGGATAGCTCTCAAAACTTTACTTCCTTCCTCAAACGATTTTAACAGCACTCCCCTGCAGAGAGGAATCCAGCTCAGCTGGGCACTCAAGACACTCTCCCCGCTCCGTGCGGCCCAGCTGACCTTTCTTTGCAGTCATTTCTCCTCTCACATCTCCCACACATCCTAAAACAAAGCTCTCGCCTTCCCATATCGTTCCAGCCGTTCCTTACGCTCTGCTTGGAACACCCGTCACACTTCCACTCCCTTTTCCACGGGGTTAACTCCCACTCACTCTTCAAAACTCATTCAGGCGGGCCTTCCTGATAAACCCTTTCCTAACCTTCAAATCGACTTAAATGACCCTCCCTGTCCCCAGGTACCCCGGCTAGTTTGTCTCTCTCCCACGAGACCGGAAATTCCTCGAAAACTCCATTAGGGTACCCCAATTTCTAGCTCTGCGCATAAGTGCCCGAAAGCGGTGCGCACGCGCACACTCAGGATGCTCCTGGGGGAGCGCGCTAGACACAAACACACCCAGACAGGCATCCTGACACGCACACACACTCGCAAAACACATGGAGTCGCGGGTGCACTTTCTGTAGTAAGGATTCTCAACCCAGGCGCCTGGATCCCCAGGGAACAGAGAGGAAGACGCCACGACCGTTCGCCCCGCCCTGTAGCCCCGGTCCCTAAGATTCTGTGGGGCGGGCTGCAGGCCTCCGCCCCGTCATCGCAACCTGCCTTGCAGTTTCCTGACTGCTGCCTCCACCACGACTACAACTCCAGGTTCCAGAACCACCCGGCCGGCCACAAGTTAACACAGCCCGCCGCTTCCGGGATGTTGCCTAGGTTACCGGAGCCCCGCCCCATTCCCTTGCGTACATCCGGCGAGGCCAGTGCGCAGGCGCCTCCCAAGATCTGGCTTACGCTATGAGATAGAAAGGCTCTTGCGTGTCTTGCTTTGGCCACCTGTCGGCAGGGTTCCGGACATAGCTTTGGAGGGTAGGCATGTATCATTAGCCAGGTTCTTGTGAATTCTCGGAAAGCAAGATGTTGCTCCCCACACCAAACTTAACATGTCACACTTGCTTTCACCTCTGTTTATTCAAAAATATTTATTACTGGGCTTCCCTGGTGGCGCAGTGGTTGAGAATCTGCCCTCTAATACAGGGGACACGGGTTCGAGCCCTGGTCTGGGAGGATCCCACATGCCGTGGAGCAACTAGGCCCGTGAGCCACAACTACTGAGCCTGCACGTCTGGAGCCTGTGCTCCGCAACAAGAGAGGCCGCGATAGTGAGAGGCCCGTGCACCGCGATGAAGAGTGGCCCCCGCCTGCCACAACTAGAGAAAGCCCTCGCACAGAAACAAAGACCCAACACAGCAAAATAAATAAATAAATTAATAAACTCCTACCCCCAACATCTTCTTTAAAAAAATAATATAAAAAAATATTTATTGCTACCTACCAATGTGCCAGAGACTATGTTATATTCAGCGGAGTCTAAAAACAGGCGAAGTCCCTGTCCTCAGGAAGCTCACTGTGTAATAGCAAACAGTTACCAACAATACAAATGTCACATTAAAACTCTGACAAGTGCTAACAATTAGGCATACTAACTAGATACTAAACTTATAGGAATATTTGAATTACTAGGAAAGCTGAAAAGCAAGGATGAGTAAATTACCAGGGACAGGTAAAGCCTTCCTGCAGAGGAAGCCACATATGCAAAGGTGTGTGGCAAGTGCAAGGGAGTGGAAGAAGTCCAGTACCTCTGGTGTTGGTGTAAGGAAGGCTGCCCTAACTGGGCGGAGCCAAGACAGGCAAAGCTGCATATCCCATGTTAAGATCTTCACAGAGCATTTCACTGGAAAACAGAGTTAATTTGCTCCAATAATACAACCTCCTTCAGGTCCTGGTTTTCTACTGTTAAGACATAACCATACATGGGCCAGCAAATACACATTCAACACCTTCTAGGTGCAAAGAACTGCCTTCTAATAGTTTCCACTCTGATTGAGGAAGTTTAATGTAGTTATATTCAACGGTCAGTCAATATAATCATCCCCTGCATACATCTTCAACTCCCTGCCCCTCTCTGAGTTACTGTAAACTTGGCAAAACCACAATCCTGGCTATTTCAACACTGTATTTACTAAGTGCCTGAACCCTTCCAGATAAAACTAGAAGGAGAAAAACACTCAGCCATGCTGACTTTAAATTCATGATCACTAATTTTAAGTGGGCCTTTAAAAATGACTGAAGACCACAGTACCATTCCCTGCTCTATTAATTCTCCTACCCTCCCAAATGACAACTTTATACCTTCTCTCGTGCTCAACATCTCTTCCTCTGTCCTCAGTCTCAGCCAGTGACCTTGCTCCCTACTTCATTGACAACACTGAAGCAATCTGAAGAGAACTTCCATAAGCTCTCATCACTAATTCAATCCTCCTGTCAGCATCTTTACCCACTAACCTGCCTTCCAGAAGCTAAACAAAATCCAAACACAAGAAACATGAAGAACATTACATCAAGGTACATAATAACCAAATTCAGTGATAAAGAAAAAACTCTTAAAAGCAGCCAGAGGGAAGACATTACAGAGGAACAAAAATAAGGATAACATCATATTTCTTATCAGAACTATTGCAAGCAAGAAGACAGTAAAACATCCTTAACGTATTAAAAGAAAAATACCTGTCAACCTAGAATTCTATATCTGTCAAAAATATATTTTAAAGATGAGGATGAAATAAATATGCTTCCACACACAACTGATAAAATTTATCACCAGCAGACCCCCACTATGAGGAATGTTAAAGTAGGTACTTCAAGCAGAAGGAAAATGATATCAGATGGAAATCTGGATCTACACAACGACAAGCACTGGAAATAGCTACAGGAGTAAGTATACAAAATTATTTTTCTTATTATTTAAATCTTTTTAAAAGATAGTTGACTACTTAAACAAGTATACTAAAAATGTATTGTGATGTTTATAATATATGTAAAGGCAAAATGCATGGCAACGATAACATAAAGTCCAGAGGAAATATATTGTTGTAGGCTCTTATACTATTCTGATGCGTTATAAAATCACCTGAAGTTAGAACGTGACAAGTTAAAGATGTATTCTATAAACCCTAAAGCTATCACTAAAGTAGTAAGAATTACAGCTAAACGAGATGATATGTTTAAAAAGAGATATTATAAAAGAGATAACAAAGAATAGTTGATTAAAAGTAGGCAGAAAAGTGCAAAAAAAAAGGAAACAAAGAACAGATGAGAGAAATAGAAAAAAACAGCAAGATGATAGATACAAATCAATTATTACATTAAATGCAAACAGTCTAATCACCTCGATTAAAAGGCAGAGATTGTCAGATTAGATTTTTTAAATTGCTGCCTATAAAAAGAGACACACATTTATCAATAATATAAAAACACAAGTAAGTTTAATGTACAAGGATGGGAAAAGATATATCATGCTAACACTAATCAAAAGAAAGCTGAAGTGGCTTTATCAATATTTGATGAAGTAGATTTCAGAGCAAAGAATATTACCAGGGGTAAATAAGATCATTTCATGATGGTAAAGGGGTCATTAAATCAAAAGTATACAACAATTCTAAACATTTATGCACCTAATAAGAGAGTTTCAAAATAAATGAAGCAAAAACTGATAGAATTGCAATGTGAAATAAAGTCCACAATTATAGTCAGAAATTTCAATCCCCCTCCCTGAATAACCTATAATACAAGTAGGTAGAAAATCAGCAAGGTTATAATAGGCTTGAAAAACATTATCAGCCATCTTGACCTGATTACATACATAGAATACTACTCCAACAACCAGCAGAATACAAGTGTTTATCATATGTATACAGAATTTTTAGCAAGATGGACAATAATCTGGACCATAAAGCAAGTTTCAATAAATCCAAAAGGATTCAAGTTATACTAGCTATGTTCTCTGACCGCAATGGTTAAATCCAAGGAGGAAAGAAATAATAAAGATTAAAGCTGAATCAATAAAATAGTAAAGCAAAAAACAATAGAGAAAACCAATGAAACTAACAGCTGAATCTTTGAGATGATTAATTAAATTGATGAACCTATAAACAAATTGATCAGGGGAAAATTACATATAAATTACCAATATTGGAAATGAGAGAGGTGACAGATTCTACAGATACTAAAAGAATAATGTAATATTTTGAACAACCCTATAGTAATAAATTCAACATCATAGGAAAAAATGGACAAATTCCTTGAAAGACATAAATTACCAGACTTTCTCAAGGAAAAGTGGATAACCTAAATAGCCCTATATCTATTAAAGAAGTTAAAGTTGCAATTTAAAAAAAAAAGAAACCTTCTCACAAAGAAAAGTACAGGTCCAGATGGCTTTACTGGTGAATTCTATCAAACATTTGGGGAATAAATATTACCAATTCTACAGAAACTCTTTCAAAAAAGTTGAAGAGGAGGGAATAATTTCCAACTCACTCTGTGAGGCCAGCATTATCCTGATATCTAAATCAGAGAGAAGTTTACAAGAAAACTACAGACGAATATCCCTCATGATTATAGATGCAAAAATTCTTAGCAAAATTTTAACAAAACTCATTTAATAAAATAATTATGCTGAGTGAAATAAGCCAAACAAATTTTAAAAAGGGTATATACTGTGTGAGTCCATTTATGAGTCTCTAGAAAATGAAAGTTAATGTAGTGACAGAAAACAGACCACTGGATGCTTGATAATAGAAAGGAAGCAGAGAGGAAGTAGGAGAGAGATTTAAAGGAAGAAGAAAACTTTAGAGGATGTTGGATATGTAGAAAATGGTTTCATGAGTATGTGTGTCTATAACACAGGTGATATATATGCTTTAAATATGTGAAGTTTGTTGTATGTCAATTATACCTCAAGAAAGCTATTTATTTAGTTTTCTCTGGGCAGTCCAAATGTGAGCCAGATATGCTCCCCAAGCCATAAGATGTTCTACTTCTGCTTAGTCCACCTCCAGATCCCCCATCACAAATTCTCATCAGAGTATTTCTGAAGTCTTCCCTTTATTTATTTTATAAACCTTTCCTACTCCCCTCTTGTCTTTGAGTCTCCGCCAAATGCAAGTGATGGTGGATGATCCTTCCTATATCAAACACTGAATAGTTTCTGTTTATTCTCATGTCAGTAGTCTTTGTTTCCACAACTGCTTCTATTTTTTATGACACTGATTTTTTTTTTAATATGGGGAAGATTCGTCTTCAGTACTACTATGACAAGAATCATACTTTTTATATATTCTGATTTTTGAAATGTAAAAATACCTAAACTGGGATATAAATCATATAGATCTCTGGTTGGTTATGAGGAACAAAAAATAGGGAAGCTGGCAAACATGACCAAATCAGGACAATTCTGGGTTGATTGTTGCAGAGGTTATGGTTTGGCTTCCTGGACTGACTGCTGCAGAGATTGTGGGTCAAGTTCTCTTGTTATATATCATCTGCCCATTGTCTGTTTGAATATTCAGTCACAGACACCACCATGACTAGCAAACAAGAGATCAAGAGCAATCCAACTGTCCACCACTGCTCATGCCAATGAGTTGAGACTGATTTCTATTCCTTCTAGAGATTAGGTAGTATCATTAATAACTTCTGCCAAAGTTAATGATAACTTCATCTTATAGTCTTTTGTATTTGTATAATTCTCACCATTGAGAAGACTGCTCTGATTATTAGGATAAACAATGAGTCAGCAATTCCTCCAGGTAGAGTACCTGCACAATCAAGGGTGGTCTCCTTTTGTAGCTTGCATCTGAGCCAGAATTTCCATCCTTGGTAGTTTATAGAATTAACGTCTAGGTGTATAAAGAAGTCTTGGGATGCTATTACTAAATTGGATAAAATCTTAGTCTGAGGCAAACAAGACTATGTGTTCTGCCTGCAAAGAAAGTAGTAGCCTATAGGGGCACATGGAGATCCGAGAAAAAAGATTTTATCATAAAATGAAATCAAAACCAAGAACTTACATACTTAGATCTCTATTAGTCTCTTCCAAGTGGCAAGTATTTGGCCCATCACCCTACAAAGTTTGTTGAATTCAAATCTAGAATTACCTGGGGTCTGATCAATAGATTGTACTAATTGATTCTTTCTCTGGGAGAAGGAAAACTAGCAGAGTCACAGGTTAATGTGTTTAATGTAGTTTGTCCATGTAGGTGCAAGTGGAATAGCCATTGGCTATAGTTTTCTGTGATCTCACTTGATGCTAGCCTATACGTTTTCACTGTGAGAATCCAATGATGAATGGCATATCCAACAGTCAGTAAGGCTGAGGGCAGAGGGTCCTATCTGGGACAATCTAAGAAGAGTGACTATGTTCTGATCCAACAATTATAATAAAGAGGAGGGAAAAGGAGAGAAGGGAGCATTCTGGGTAGAAAACATCAGTGATCTATATAGTAATAGAGAAGGAGAATATCAGTAAGTCAGCCAAAAACAAAACAACAATTAGACAGGGGTCCTGGTACAATGTCTTAGTTGGAATCTGTCCATTTTCCAAGGCCATGTGCTTATTCCAAAGGTCTTCAGTCCATTGTCTATTTCCAAACATCAGCTGCTTCTAAAGGATCTGTGATAATCCTCAGCTTGAAGTCCCCTACTGGAGTAGACTTCCAGTTATATGGAACTCTGAGTTGTTTATTTAGCTGTGAAAAGTTAAGTCAAAAATTGACTTACTGGGCTTCCCTGGTGGCGCAGTGGTTGAGAGTCCGCCTGCCTATGCAGGGGACACGGGTTTGTGCCCCGGTCCGGGAAGATCCCACATGCCATGGAGCAGCTGGGCCCATGAGCCATGGCCGCTGAGCCTGCGCGTCCAGAGCCTGTGCTCCACAATGCGAGTGGCCACAACAGTGAGAGGCCCGCGTACGGCAAAAAAAAAAAAAAAATTGACTTACTGAAGTTTCACTAATATATTTATTGTGTTAAAAATGATTAAAGTAGACAACTTTGGTGATACAAACAAACTTTACTTAACACTTCATGAAGTAGACAATCTCCTTTTGGAGAACTGCAAAATGGGGTAGAAGGAAGGAAGCTTTTACAGGATAAAGAAAGAAAAGGAAAGAGAAAAACAGAAAATATCTGATTGGCTGGGACCCCACTGTCAACCATGTTTGGGTGAGAAGGCCAAGAGCTAACTTGCATTTGGGGATTGACCGACTAAATATACTGCATTTCTGGTCAAGTGGAGCATTTAAAGGGATGCGAAAGTTATCTAAGTTTCAGTTTACTAAATGTGGCACCCCAGGCAGGAGTGGCTCCATCTTGGGCCTAGAAAGGTATTTCAACAGTTGTTAACAGTACCTAATAAGGTCCCTTCCAGTGAGATTCAAGAGAGGTTTTTCCCAGTGTCTCTTCCAATAGATGAAATTTCCTAGTTGATGATCAGGAAGAGCCAATTTAAGAAGCATTGTGTGAAGCTGGCCTTAACGTGTCCATTATAGGACTTGCAATATTTTGCCACATCTGCATGCAGCAGAAAAGAGTCTAATATCAGGGGTGAAATTTCTAAAAGTATGTGCCTTCCTGTTAACAGTTCATAGGGATATAACCAATGTGTCACTGAGACATGTGGCCAAAAGGGCTAGTGGGAGTACCTCTAGCCAAGAGAGCTCAAGAATTTCTGAAAGTTTTGCTAATCTTAATCTAAGGATTCCATTGGTTCTTTTCATCTTTCCAGAAGTTTGTGGGTGGTAAGGACAGCATACTTTTTGAGAAAGAGTGATGCCTTACAAAGTTCTTTTATAGTAGTTCATGTAAATTGTATGCCTTGGTCACTCGATATAAAAGTTGGTATACCCCAGATTTGAAACACAAAGTCAAGCAGCTTTTTAGAGACTCCAAAGAATGTTCAGCAAAGAAGATTTTCAGCAAGAAAATGCTGTAACTCATCCTAAAAATAAATAAATCCCATGGAGAGTGGGAGCTGGATAAAATCTATCTGAAGGTGTTCAAAGGGTCCTGGAGGCTTTGGTTCCTGGCCATGCCTCATCTTTACAGTTTTTCCAGGATTACGTTGTTCACAAGTAACACATGTCCCCAAAATAATCTCAGCTGTCTTTTAAAGTTTTCCCACCAACATTGATTTAAGATAGTAAGCAATATGTCTTCACCATGATGCGTAGTTTCAAAGAGAAATTCAGCTAATATCCATTTGAAATCATCTGGTGCCACCAAATTGTCATCTTGAGAGTCTCAAGGATTATCTAAGTGAAGTATACACCACATTTCTTCCATTCTTCCTTTTCCAAATCATGGGCTGGATTTTTGATGTGGATATTTGATAATGGCTTCTTTGTCTCAATCCAGAGATTTGTCTTTTAGGGGGTTAGTTAGTATCATAACCTTGGTTAAGCCTGCTTGTTTGGCGAAATGATCTACTAGAGCATCTCCTTTAACTTCCATTTAATCTTTTTGTCTCTGTTACCATGGGCCTCAATCTTTACAGTAGCCATTTCACTGGGAAGTTGAAGTGCATCTAAAAATTTCTTAACTTGTTGTCCACTTTTGATGGGGATTCCAGCAGAAGTGAGAGAAACTTTTTGTTTCTAAAGCAGCATGTACTACTCCAGAAGCATACCTGCTATCTGTATATGCGTTTATTCTCTGGTCTTCAGCTAGTTGACAAGCTCTAATAAGTGTTATAAATTCTGTCATCTGGACTAACTTTCCCTCAGGTAGAGGACTCTCCTGTAATGGAGAGTTGAGATTAGTGATAGCATTAGCGATGGCATGATAATCTCCAGTTTCGATTTTGAAGTATGACCCATCAACAAATACTATTCTCAAAGGGAGAATTCTCAAAGGGAGAATCCTCTCTAATAAAGCTGAGCGAGGTACAGAAAGTCCCTAGCTGAAATAAGACGATTGTGAGGTTCCCTTTCTGGTAAGGGCAAGAGAGTGGCAAAATTGAGGGTGTTGTGCAGTTAATAGTAATGTGAGAGGGAGAGGGCAACAGAAATTCATAAGAGGTTAACTGACTGACTTAAAAGTGTTGTGTGGAGATTGGCGGAGTAGAAGGACGTGCTCTCACTCCCTCTTGCGAAAGCACCGGAATCACAACTAACTGCTGAACAACCATTGACAGGAAGACACTGGAACTCACCAAAAAAGATACTCCACATCCAAAGACAAAGAAGAAGCCACAATGAGATGGTAGGAGGGGCACAATCAAAATAAAATCAAATCCCATAACTGCTGGGTGGGTGACTCACACACTGGAGAACAATTATACCACAGAAGTCCACCCACTGGAGTGAAGGTTCTGAGCCCCACGTCAGGCTTCCCAACCTGGGGGTCCGACAACAGGAGGAGGAAGTCCTACAGAATCAGACTTTGAAGGCTAGAGGGATTTGATTGCAGGACTTCGATAGTAGTGGGGGAAACAGAGACTCCACTCTTGGAGGGCACACACAAAGTAGTGTGTGCATCGGGACCCAGGGGAAGGAGCAGTGACCAAACAGGAGACTGAACCAGACCTACCTGCTAGTGTTGGGAGGGTCTCCTGCAGAGGCAGGGAGTGGGTGTGTCTCACCATGAGGACAAGGACACCGGCAGCAGAAGTTCTGGGAAGTACTGCTTGGTGTGAGCCCTCCCAGAGTCCACCATTAGCCCCACCAAAGAGCCTGGGTAGGCTCCAGTGCTGGGTTGCCTCAGGCCAAACAACCAACAAGGAGGGAACCCAGCCACACCCATCAGCAGACAAGTGGATTAAAGTTTTACTGAGCTCTGCCCACCAGAGCAACATCCAGCTCTACCCACCACCAGTCCCTCCCATCGGAAAACTTGCACAAGCCTCTTCGATAGCCTCATCTACCAGACGGCAGACAGCAGAAGCAAGAACTACAATCCTGCAGCCTGTGGAACAAAAACCACATTCACAGAAAGATAGACAAGATGAAAAGGCAGAGGGCTATGTACCAGGTGAAGGAACAAGATAAAACCCCCAAAAAACAACTAAATGAAGTGGAGATAGGCAACCTTCCAGAAAAAGAATTCAGAATAATGATAGTGAAGATAATCCAGGACCTCAGAAAAAGAATGGAGGCAAAGATCAAGAAGATGCAAGAAATATTTTTAAAAGACCTAGAAGAATTAAAGAACAAACAAACAGAGATGAACAACACAATAACTGAAATGAAAAATACACTAGAAGGAATCAATAGCAGAATAACTGAGGCAGAAGAATGGATAAGAGACCTGGAAGACCGAATGGTAGAATTCACTGCTGCAGAACAAAATAAAGAAAAAGAACGAAAAGAAATGAAGACAGCCTATGAGACCTCTGGAACAGCAATAAACGCAACAGCATTTGCATTATAGGGGTCCCAGAAGAAGAGAGAGAGAAAGGACCCGAGAAAATATTTGAAGAGATTATAGTCGAAAACTTCCCAACATGGGAAACGAAATAGCCACCCAAGTCCAGGAAGCACAGAGAGTCCCATACAGGATAAACCCAAGGAGAAACACGCTGAGGCACATAGTAATCAAATTGACAAAAATTAAAGACAAAGAAAAATTATTGAAACCAGCAAGGGAAAAATGACAAATAACATACAAGGGAACCCCATAAGGTTACCAGCTGATTTCTCAGCAGAAACTCTACAAGCCAGAAGTTAGTGGCATGATATACTTAAAGTGATGAAAGGGAAGAACCTACAACCAAGATTACTCTACCCAGCAAGAATCTCATTCAGATTCGATGGAGAAATCAAAAGCTTTACAGAAAAGAAAAGCTAAGAGAATTCAGTACCACCAAACCAATTCTACAACAAATGGTAAAGGAACTTCTCTTAGTGGGAAACACAAGAGAAGAAAAGGACCTACAAAAACAAACCCAAAACGATTAAGAAAATGGTAATAGGAACATAAATATCAATAACTACCTTAAACGTGAATGGATTAAATGCTCCAACCAAAAGACACAGGCTCGCTGAATGGATACAAAAACAAGACCCTTATATATGCTGTCTATAAGAGACCCACTTCAGACCTAGGGACACATACAGACTGAAAGTGAGGGGATGTAAAAAGATATTCCATACAAATGGAAATCAAAAGAAAGCTGGAGTAGCAATATTCATATCAGATAAAATAGACTTTAAAATGAAGAATGTTACAAGAGACAAGGACACTGCATAATGATCAAGGGATCAATCCAAGAAGAAGATATAACAATTATAAATATATATGCACCCAACATAGGAGCACCTCAATCCATAAGGCAACTGCTAACAGCTATAAAAGAGGAAATCGACAGTAACACAGTAATAGTGGGGGACTTTAACACCTCACTTACACCAATGGACAGATCATCCAAAATGAAAATAAATAAGGAAACACAAGCTTTAAATGACACAATAGACCAGATAGATTTGATTGATATTTATAAGACATTCCATCCAAAACAGCAGATTACACTTTCTTCTCAATTGTACACGGACCATTCTCCGGGATAGATCACATCTTGGGTCACAAATCAAGCCTCAGTAAAGTTAAGAAAATTGAAATCATATCAAGCATCTTTTCTGACCACAACACTATGTGATTAGAAATCAATTACAGGGGAAAAACGTAAAAAACACAAACACATGGAGGCTAAACAATACGTTACTAAATAACCAAGAGATCACTGAAGAAATCAAAGAGGAAATAAAAAAATACCTAGAGACAAATGACAATGAAAACACGATGACCCAAAACCTATAGAATGCAGCAAAAGCAGTTCTAAGAGGGAAGTTTATAGCAATACAATCCTACCTCAAGAAACAACAAACATCTCAAATTACAAATCTAACTGTACACCTAAAGTAACTAGAGAAATAAGAACAAATAAAACCCAAAGTTAGTAGAAGGAAAGAAATCATAAAGATCAGGGCAGAAATAAATGAAATAGAAACAAAGAAAACAATAGCAAAGATCAATAAAACTAAAAGCTGGTTCTTTGAGAAGATAAACAAAATTGATAAACCATTAGCCAGACTCATCAAGAAAAAGAGGGAGATGACTCAAATCAATAAAATTAGAAATGAAAAAGGAGAAGTTACAACAGACACTGCTGAAATACAAAGCATCCTAAGAGACTACTACAAAACACTCTATGCCAATAAAATGGACAACCTGGAAGAAATGGACAAATTCTTAGAAAGGTATAACCTTCCAAGACTGAACCCGGAAGAAATGGAGAATATGAACAGACCAATCACAAGTAATGAAATTGAAACTGTGATTAAAAATCTTCCAACAAACAAAAGCCCAGGACCGGATGGCTTCACAGGTGAATTCTATCACACATTTAGAGAAGAGCTAACACCCATCCTTCTCAAACTCTTCCAAAAATATGCACAGGAAGAAACACTCCCAAACTCATTCTATGAGGCCACCATCACCCTGATACCAAAACCAGACAAAGACACTACAAAAAAAGAAAATTAAAGAGCAATATCACTGATGAATATAGATGCAAAAATCCTCAACAAAATACTAGCAAACAGAATCCAACAACACATTAAAAGGATCATACACCATGATCAAGTGGGATTTATCCCAGTGATGCAAGGATTCTTCAATATATGCAAATCAATCAATGTGATAGACCATATTAACAAATTGAAGAATAAAAACCATATGATCATCTAAATAGATGCAGAAAAAGCTTTTGATGAAATTCAACACCCATTTATGATAAAAACTCTCCAGAACATGGGCATAGAGGGAACCTACCTCAACATAATAAAGGCCATATACAACAAACCTACAGCAAACATCATTCTCGAAGGTGAAAAACTGAAATCATTTCCTCTAAGATCAGGAACAAGACAAGGATGTCCAGTCTCATGACTATTATTCAACATAGCGTTGGAAGTCCTATCCATGGCAATCAGAGAAGAAAAAGAAATAAAAGGAATACAAATTGGAAAAGAAGAAGTAAAACTGTCACTGTTTGCGGAAGACATCCTAACGATGCTGCCAGAAAACTACTAGAGCTAATCAATGAATTTGGTAAAGTTGCAGGATACAAAATTAATGCACAGAAATCTCTTGCATTCCTATGCACGAATGATAAAAATCTGAAAGAGAAATTAAGGAAACACTCCCATTTACCATTGCAACAAAAAGAATAAAATACCTAGGAATAAACCTACCTAGGGAGACAAAAGTACTGTATGCAGAAAACTATGACACTGATGAAAGAAATTAAAGATGATACCAACAGATGGAGAGATATACCATGTTCTTGGATTGGAAGAATCAATATTGTGAAAATGACTATATTACCCAAAGCAATCTATGGAATCAATGCAATCCCTATCAAACTACCAATGGCATTTTTTACAGAACTAGAACAAAAAAATCTTAATATTGGTATGGAGATACAAAAGACCCAAATAGCCAAAGCAGTCTTGAGGGAAAAAACAGAGCTGGAGGAATCAGGCTCCCTGACTTCAGACTATACTACAAAGCTACGGTAATCAAGACAATATGGTACTGGCACAAAAACAGAAATATAGATCAATGGAATAGGATAGAAAGCCCAGAGATAAACCCACGCACATATGGTCAACTAATATACAATAAAGGAAGCAAGGATATACAATGGAGAAAAGACAGTCTCTTCAATAAGTGGTGCTGGGAAAACTGGACAGCTACATGTAAAAGAATGAAATTACAACACTGCCTAACACCATACACAAAAATAAACTCAAAATGGATTAGAGACCTAAATGTAAGACCAGGCACTATAAAACACTTAGAGGAAAGCATAGGAAGAACACTGTTTCACATAAATCACAGCAAGGTCTTTTTTGATCCACCTCCTAGAGTAATGGAAATAAAAACTAAAATAAACAAATGGGACCTAATGAAACTTAAAAGTTTTTGCACAGCAAAGGAAACTACAAACAAGACAAAAAGACAACCCTCAGAATGGGAGAAAATATTTGCAAACGAATCAATGGACAAAGGATTAATATCCAAAATATATAAACAGCTCACGCAGCTCAATAGTAAAAAAACCAAACAACCCAATCCAGAAATGGGCAGAAGCCCTAAATAGACATTTCTCCAAAGAAGACATACAGATGGCAAAGAAGCACATGAAAAGCTGCTCAACATCACTAATTATTAGAGAAATGCACATCAAAACTACAATGAGGTATCACCTCACACCAGTTAGAATGGGCATCATCAGAAAATCTACAAACAACAAGTGCTGGAGAGGGTGTGGAGAAAAGGGAACCCTCTTGCACTGTTGGTAGGAATGTAAATTGATATAGCCACTATGGAGAACAGTATGGAGGTTCCTTAAAAAACTAAAAATAGAATTATCATATGACCCAGCAATCCCACTACTGGGCATACACCCAGAGAAAACCATAATTCAAAAAGACACATGCACCCCAATGTTCATTGCAGCACTATTTACAATAGCCAGGACATGGAAGCAACCTAAATGCCCATTGATAGACGATGGATAAAGAAGATGTGGTACATATATACAATGGAATATTACTCAGCTCTAAAATGGAATGAAATTGGGTCATTTGTAGAGACGTGGATGGATCTAGAGACTGTCATACAGAATGAAGTAAGTCAGAAAGAGAAAAACAAATATCGTATATTAACGCATATATGTGGAACCTAGAAAAATGGTACAGGTGAACCGGTTTGCAGGGCAGAAATTGAGACAGAGATATAGAGAACAAATGTATGGACACCAAGGGGGGAAAGTGGCATGGGGGCTGGGATGAATTGGGAGATTGGCATTGACATATATACACTAATATGTATTAAATGGATAACTAATAAGAACCTGCTGTATAAAAAAATAAATAAAGTTTAAAAATTCAAAAAAAAAAAAAAGTGTGTGTTCTGTCTTTACCCCACATGGAACCGTAAGTTCAAGCAGGGAGCCCAGAACTAATTCAGCAGAAGCGTCAACAAGTTTTGCAGTGGCAGCTAGAGCCTAGCTGTCCACAGAGTGTCATGCAGTCAGTTGAAGGCAAAAATGTATCGACAGCCCCAGTGTAGATGCACACTGAGAAAGGCAGAGCAATAATCTGCTGCAGTGAAGCAGGTGATGTGGGGAACAACTGATGACAGCATAGTGTTTCAGTTAGGTACTAATGGAAAGAAAGTGATAATAATTGTATTGATGTCCCTGAGATCTTGAACAAGTCAGTATCCTTGTCCATTTGGTTTCTTTACTGGCAGCACAGGAATGTTACAAGGGTTAGTGAAGGTTATGAAAAGGCCTTTGGATATGAAGCCCTGGACCATAGATTTGAGGCTTTCCTTTGCTCTAGCTTTTGGCTTTGGGGAAGTTTGGATAAGAGTTTGGTAGGATCTATCAGAACTTTAATAGATTTCATTCCAATTGTTTTTCCTATGTCAATTCCTATGGGAACTTTAGCCCATAGAGAGTCAGGTAGTGTCAAGATCTTCATCGGGAGTATACACCAAATACAGTGGAGAAGGGGAGGTTTATATAGAGCAGACACAACTTGACTATGAATAGGTGAGTCCTCTGAAACCAGAAATAGCCCCTCTTGTGTGCATTTAATATTACAGTTCCATTTGCAAAGTATATCTCTCCATAATAAATTTGTAGGGGTGGTATCGCAGAGCAGGAAGGAATGTTTTTCAGTCAAAGACCCAAGGATTGTAGTTAAAGAAGAATCTGTGGGTTATCTGAAATACCTACCTGTGTGCTATGTTTACTCCAAAGAAGAGGCTGAACGACAATGGCAGGGGTTGATGTAGAAAGATCAGTGTTGTTTGAAGATATTTTCTAGTTTATCCCAAAATCTCTTATAGTTTCATCTTTTTGTTTGTTGCATGATTGCATTATGGTCCAATCAACTTTTATTGGAAATGTTTCAGGTGTGGCTTTTAGGAGCGTATGACCTATCTTATGGGCTTTTTTTGACCCTGGGGTTTATTGTGGAAAGAGGGATCCTGTAGGTCCCTTTCTGCATCAGTCCAATCAGCTTTTGCCATCCAGGATTTAGCATCTGAGGTTCTGATCACAATGTGTACAAGTTGATATAGGTCAGGTAGCCCTGGGTCATATGTATCCAAAGAATTCCAAATTCTTCCATGAATATTTGCTGGTGTTGCCTGGGTTTACAGAAATTTTTCATTACAGCTCTTAATTCCCCCTGGGTCCAAGGTTTAAATTTTATGCTTGTCTGCATATCTAGCTTATGGGAGGGATGAATTCTTAGAGGCAACTGGCGTTTGAGGGTTTTAGAAGAGTTGCTGACAAAAGGTAGGAGGTCTGGACAAGAGGAATTTGAAGGAGGGTGGGCAGAAGGGAAGAGAGCAGAGAGATAAGGGGGACGGGATACGGGGGAACTGGCTACAGGAAGGCAACTGGAAGACAAGGAGGCAGAGGATTTGCTATGGAAATGAGTCTAGATTGTTGTTTAAGTTTGCTAATTGTTCATTAGCTTTGACCAAAGAATCTTTTAGTGAAGCAATTTTGAACAGAGTTTCATTTCAAGGTGTCTGCAAACCAGTAAAAAAAATGCTGCCCATTGAGTCGAAGTTTATTCTCTTTCTTTTTTAAGGCACCTCTCAAATGAACAGTTTTGTTCAAGCCCAGTGTTCCACACAGTGGCCACTGAAGGCCCAGATCATCCTTGGGGAAGTTATGCCATTTGAAACACAAGAATTCAAGGTGCAAGAATAGAACTGTAATGAGTCAACATATAAGAAGTAGGAGTTCTTCCAGAAGGAAGAGACGAATTAGACTTAGCTGACCCCATAAGAGCTGGCAACAAACAGTCCATTGAAAGTGATGCTGTGCACTTTGAGTCTTGAGCCCCCAGTGTGATGGTAACTGCCTCCAAATGTAGACCCAACAAGCTACACCTCTAGGCAGGTGTAGAACCAGAGAGGAAGCTCTCTGTGGATCAAAACCAAACTCTGGGGACCAAAAAAAAAAAAATTGAAACACAAGGATAGTCTTATCTAGGCTAAGCAACATATGTCCAAAAGAATGCCAGGCAAGTGAGAACCATACTGGTCTGTGAGACCAGCTTAAACAAAGAGCTTAAAAGGCCTATGCCTGTGTTCTACTCTGTGATAAACAACACTTTTAGATGACATAACATAAAACAGAAGTAGAAAAGAGAGCAAAAAAAAAAAAAAAAAAGGATAAAAAAGGAATGACCTGACTCCACCAGAGATGCTGAACAAATGGGAACCAATAACGAAACCGGGGTATCAAACTGAGACTCGATAACCAAAGAACTCAAAGCAAAGGGCAGAGTTCAGACCCAGTGCTGACTTACCATGTCAACGCCTATAAGTGGACTCAGTGGGTACTGCACCTGGTTGAAGGCTGGAGTCCGTGATGACAGGCAGTACAGACAACATCTCAATGGGACCTTCAGAAACACTATGGAAACAAGGACCACCCAAGGAAGACAAGCAGAAGTTATTTATTCAGAGCTTGCTATAGTAAGCCACCACTTGTGTTTGGCAGACTTAAAGGCAGGGGAGTAGGAAAGCTTTATAGTGAAAAAAAGGGAAGGTTTTCAGAAGTGCTCTGATTGGATCTTGGTGGCATGGAGAAGCTGGAAGCAGGCACATTTTATGGTTTGTAGAACATATTTGGCTTCCCCTGACTGATCCTAAGTTGGAAGCAGGAGCAAAAATTGGAGAAGCTGGCAGTCACTGACCAAGTCCTGACTGTTCTGGGCCATTTGCTACAGAGTTTGTGGTTTGGCTTCCTGGACTGGCTGCTGCAGAGGTTGTGGGTCGGGCGTCTGTCATCATACATGGACTGCGCATTGTCTGTTTGTATGTTTAGTCTCTCACGGTGGAAGCTGGGCATTGTAGATATTTTTAAAACCTGGCTGATGGGCCATGTTTTACTTTTTATCTATTGAACAATATAGTCATATGATAATATCTGGTCGTATAACATTTTATGCTTTCTAATACTGATACAATTTCAAATACATTCTTCTCCCACCCCCCTTTTATCCTTACAGCGATCTTGTAATCCTGGGGAGGTTAATTACCTAATGTCATTCATTGGATCTGGGCTAGAGTTAGGAGTCAGTCAGAGTATAGCCTGATTTGCAATGTAACACTCAAATTGTCTGGTATAGATATCATCTATAATGGCTTTAAAATAAATATTTTGGGCTCTATGGGATAAAGGGTATGTTCTAATTGCTTCTAAATTCATTACTTAAAGTTAGGATAAATTCTTGAAGGGTCATAGCTCCCTTCAAATCCCTACAAGGCTGTCATGTGGAAGAAGGATTAAGTTTATTCCTACGGCTCCAGACGGCAGAACTCACAGCAGTGAGTGGAAGAGAGGCAGATTTCAATTTAAAATGTGAAATATCTTTCTAATAATGAGACACTTGCCCCCCCAAAGAAGGGGTCACCTTGTGAAAGGGCCAGTTCCTCACCCCTCTTAGTGTTTGAGAAGGACTCCATGATCCTACTCCTCTAGAAAGTGCTTGAACTGGCCAGGCCAGCTAATCTCAAAGGACATCATAAACTTCAAGTTCATGAAAATTTTTTAAATTATAAAAAGAGACATAGACATTTTAAATACAGCAATTTAACATCATTCAAATTCTGGATGAAATTATCATGCTATGTTTCTCAAAAACAATCAGTTCTATTTTAAACTTTACCCCCAGACTCTTCTTTGAATCCGTATTTTTGTCCTCATGCCCATATATTTTCAAAAACATTTTTTAAAAAGTAAAAAAAATTTAAATTCTAATAAAAGTACTAATAGGAAGTCATCTAATTCAATCGTCCATCTGCATTGTTTTCTGATTGTGCACTTATAACTTTATACCAAATGTATTGCGCTCATTGTTTTTGATGTTTTAATAAATTGTAGTAATTCAATAAGGTTAAAAAAAGAATCACTTCTCATTGAATGGTAAATGCTAGGATTTTAATCTGTAATCTTAATTCTTTGAACATGATATTTTTCCTTCTTTGTGGCTTCTTTTTTAATGTTCCCTCAGGTTGAACTCAATTATATTCTTTTCTGGTTTACAAATAACTTGAAGCTGAAAGAAAAGAGTCCTGCTGACTTGTGACTGATATTCTGCCAGGACTTCCGAGGGATCCTCTTCTCAACCCACCCTTTACCTGCCTCTTCAACTGTTTAAATTGACTCCCCTAATTTTTTCCTGAAGGGTATCTCCTTTTGATTTGGGGCTGCGGTTTCTCTCCTGAAAAACAATACAGAATCCTGGGGATTCTGCTAAATCTAAGAAGTCATTGCAGAGGTAAAGTAGACAAGAAGTTGCGGCAGAAGTTGTGCCCTCTGCGCAAAGCCAGCTGCTCTGGGTCGTCTTTGACAACTTCCGGGACTAGACTTAAGGCGGTGTTCGAAATTGTTTTCTTTACCACATCTATTTATTTTTTTATGACTGTACATATTTACATACGTACACGTATGGCGAGGGAGAGAGAAAGTGATGACGTGAGGCTCCTTGAGATTAGGAGGTGATAAGAAAATAAAGCAGGTGGCTGGGAAGGGAGAAGGGAGAATTCTGTTAGAGAAGGGAGAATTGAGAGTTAACCGTCATTCAGATGAGCAAGAGGTCTCTGCAGGTAGCAGTCTGGAAATGTGAACTCGTGCACCCTCTTTGAGGACAGGCTCTGTTGCTTTCTATTTCTTCGCTTGCAGCCGCGTGCCTACTTATTTGAAACTGAATTTCCTCTCAATGGCTGGTCAGGTTGATTCTTCAAGACTAGTGGATATTTCTTTTTAATGTCTCCAATGAAATTTTTTTCTTTTTCTTTCTTTCTTTTTTTTTTTTTTTTTTTTTGAGGTTGAGGGGGAAGAGATGGTTGAAATTCTGGCTGGGTAAGTGGGGGGTTCTCAGAAATGAGGAAGGGGGAAGGAAACGGACTTAGAAGCCGGCAAGCAAAGCAGCAGCCCCCGGCCCCCCTATCCTCCGCACCCCCTACCTCCGCCCCGTGACCTTCCGTGGAGACCCCAGGAGGCTGCATCAATATTTGATCAGCCTTTCGCCAGCGCGTTGCCAGCACTCGTCGGCAGGGCTTGCCAGGCATCGCCTGCGCTGCGCTGCAACCGGTGCCGGGGCCCGCAAGGGGCTTTGGAAGGACCGGCTCTTCGCTCGCCCTCTCCCCTGGGGCGCGGCGCCCACCATGCGGGGCCGCACGCTGCTCTGCGCGCTGCTCTGCGCGCTGCCCTGGCTTCTGCCGCCGGCGGCACCCGCGCTCCCCGCGCAACCCTTAGCGCGGCGCCGCGACCCCCGCGACCCCGCCAGGGGCGCTGAGTTCGATCGCATCTACAACGGGGTGGTGAGCCTCAGCACCGAGAACATCTACTCCTTCAACTACACTAGCCAGCCCGGCCAGGTAAGCCACTCGCTCCCTTCGCTCCCAGGAACTTGCCAGATCTCAGAGCCCCGTCGCTGCTCTGGGTCCCTGGGGAATCGACCTCGGGAGACCACAGGGACCAGGGGACCCTCGTTCCCTTTCTCCTTCAAAGCAATCACTGCCTTGCCCAAGCTGCCGCATCCTCCGCTACCGGCCTCGGGGACACCTTCGCCTCCTCTCGTGCCTTCCCGGCCTGGTCTCTGGCATTTCTGGGCTTTGCAGGGGCGCTGGTTCCCCGCACCGTCTGCGGGTCCTGGCCCCCTGCTGGGCCCTTCTCTAGGGAGGTCACGATTTCTAAGGCTGAGGAGGGAAAGGACCGCACCTCTGTTCCTAATCCCCTGCGGGGAAGGAACCTCATCTCTTTTGGATGATTCTGCCAGACTTCTATTTCATAGCACACGGGGAGGGAGAGCTGCTCAGAATCTAAAATGGGAATGTGTGAGAACAGACCAAGCTGCAGAATCTCTGTGTGTTCAAGAGTCACTGCCTGCGTTTCTGTACCGTTGTCACACGTTTGTGCTTCAGAGAAGCCAGAAGACCCGGCCAAAGATATTGGAACTGCAGCCATCAGCTGATTTATCGAGGTTTTGATTTTATACAAGGATAGATAATTGAGTGAAAGTTCTAGACCTATTTCTGACAAAAATTGAGGTGAGACAAGGGAAGGAAAGGACTGTTCCAGCAACTACCCCTTTGACACATATACTCTCTATAATGTAAGAAAACGCATACAATTAGCTTTTCCCCTCTAATAGGAGGCACAGAGAAAAGAGAAAACTCCCCAGTGTACCTGCCTCTAGATCTTCTTCCCAGGAATGTATGTGAATGAATGTGTATATATGTGTATACATATGTATGAATGTATATGTATCCCTTACTATGCCAGCATTCCCTACTCATTGGGGAAATTCCAGAACCAGATGATTGGGATACCATGATATGCCTCCCTAAATCTCACTTAGGATCAAAACTCAGAGACCTGGTAGCTTGGGGTAGTATTTAGCCAAGAGGGACCAGTGTGCCCATCACCACTCCCAGACATTTCCCAAGTGTGTGTACTGAGCAAATGCACCATCTCCAGTCTGGCACCAGATCCTAAGCTTGGTCTTCACCATGGACCATGTCACCATATTCTTACCCTGTCCTGGCCCTCGCTGACCTTTAGGTTGTACTCCTGAAGTAAGCAGACTGGCTGTGTGCAGAGCCATTCCACTGTAGACAAGTCGGGGGGGGGTCAGTTTTTACTCCCCACATTCCTTGTAACCCACCTTTTCCAGTTCTGTGTGCTGTATGGACCAGCTGACATTGCACCTGAAGTGTGTTCCCAGCCCTGTTATTGGCTCAGAATAAATAAATGTCTGAAAAACCCCATGATCTCTGGGGTGTACTGCCAGTTTCCCCCTAAATCATTGGTAAAGAAACTCAAATGATGTGTGCAAAGTAAGACCCTACATCAGGCTTTAGTATTTCTTACACTGCTGCTTAGAGATAGAGTGACTGCTTTTTTTACTGTTCTTTGGACCTTTTTGGCTGCAGTATTCAGTGAGTTCCTCTACCTCAGCATACGTTGCACTGTTTGCAGTTAGGGTCACCTACTTGACTTTCCCAGAAAACCGTGAGATATTGAGGATGGGGGCAGAGTCATGTCCATCTCTATACCCTAGTACCTAGCACAGTGCTTGGCACATAACAGGTTTACTAATGTTTTTGAAAAAATGAATACATAGTTGAAAAAAGATTTAAGGAGTCTTTAAGCTAAACCTAAATAAAATATACTTTTTAGTAGGTTGAATGTGAGATCATTTCAGATAAAAACAAAGTTTTTAAAAATTGTTCTGAGATTATGCTCTTTCCATTTTGCCTGTATGTATGTTAAAATGCCCTTTATTTTATGAAACAATGGTGATAATTAGTTTTTAAAATATCTTTGCATAATACAATAAAAAGCTGACAGTCCCTAAATTTTACTAGTGTGAGAAATATAGTGGGAAACCTTAGGACTAGCAGAAAACTTAAGTGTTTTAATTATTTTAATGCCAGTATGCAATAATATGAACCAGATGTCCTCAAATCTTACAGCCTTCTGAAACTTCTCTTTAATGTGCAAATAAGACAGTGGAATCCTCAATCAATTTACTTTGGAAAATTGCCCTTCTCTCCCTCCAGTCCTGTATTCCAGTTGCTTTCTCCAGAAATGGCATTGTTCTGACCTACCCATCGAAACCATTATTCTGTTTCTCTTGATGGCCTCCTCTCTTCTTGGTCCCTTTTGCCTCATGTTGGAGACCAGCGCCCCCTCTTTCTAATACCATGAACACAAGCCTGTTGGATATAGCAGAATTTTACTGAAGGTTTGGAGTAACATAAGGGAATTGCAGAACAGCACAGAGTAGGTGATAGATTAAACCAGAAATCTAAGCAACACTGTCATAACAATTTACCAGCTATTCCTCCACCAGGAGAAATATCAGGATGGTGGCACTATTTTTCAGGCCCTGGCTTGTCACCATCTTCTTGGCCACCCCTCCCCCAAATGCTGGCCTCTCAGTTTCTAAATTTTTGTTATTCTCTCACGTCAAGCAGTTTTGCCTCCATGACCAACCCCAAACTCAGTAAAGAACTCTGCTAAAAAAAGAGCTATGAGCCCAAGAGCAGAACCTCTTTCCTTTAACCTGAGCAAAGTCTTGGTCAGGGCTCTCTCCCCTGCACACGTCATCTCCCATCTACCTGTCTTCAGTGCAACTAAGAATTTGGTTTAGACATAGGTGTATTCTTAATTGGAAAACTGAAAAATATTGAATGGAATACATATAACAGTGTTTACATTGGCACTAATGGACATGTAGCACATTAAATCATTAAATTCACACTACAGAGCATTATAAAAAGAAGACTTTCCTGAACTCTTTTTCAAAGGCTTCCCATTTCTTTTCCAATGAACATAAATTTTATTTCCTAATTTTCACGTAGCATCTAGCTCTCCAGAGAGCAGCTCTCCAGAAAGCTTGACTTCACACAAGTTTTTCTCAATTTAATTAAGTACATTTAATTTAAAGATTTTTATTTTTGAAAAGACTAATCATCATTAAAATTACACCAGATGTTTCATATAAAGACACTGTCTGCAAATACTGATTATAATGCTGTAAGCAAAGGAAGAAAAAATTAAAACAATGTGGATAAGTGCATTTAAAAAAAAAGGAAACAAAAGAATTCGGTTTAGGAAAAAAAAGACTAATTTTTTTTGTTTTAATCTTTTTTCCTTTTTGCTTCCAGCCATTGGTATGTTTGCCATTCTTTTTCCGTCAGCTTGGAGGAGAAAGACTATTCTAAGTTTAGGCTTTGGTGCAGTGAGGAAGCCGATGTGGGAGACTGTTCCTAACCTCTCCTGTCAGCCCCTGCATCTTCCATACCAAACGCTGTCTTGGAGAACTATTTAGCCAAATGTGTCATGCTAATTAGCTAAGCTAGCACCTGGAAAAGTCTCACATGCCTTCCAGGCTGAGAGTAATGTAAATATGAAGTTGCCATTAAAAGAAAAATCACTGAAGGAATGGAGTGACTGGTTTAAAGAAGGATAATGAAAATAACGATTGAAGGTACAGGTCAGGCAAGATCGTGGTTCATTTCAATCCCTGGAGGGGCAGTGTCTGGAGACTCCTTTCAAGGGGCATAGGGTTTCATTGTGTCAAGGGCTGGGACCAAACCAGAAGGAAATCACCTTGTTGAGAAAATTGTCAGGGATGGGTTTGACTGGGACAGAGGGCATAAAAGCAGGTTTACTGGGAAATGAGAATACTCTTGTAGAGACACGTGGCGACAATAATAAGATGTTTATATTTGAGCTAGATGGTGATAAGAAGCCCTTAAATAAAAATCTAACCATGACCCAGCAAGAGGTCTTCTCTGAGGCTTTCAGTGACAGAATTCATTGTTTGCCATAGATTTTTGAATTTGAAATGTTTCTCTGGACTTATTTCTTTTATTTTGTTTATTACACTGAGGCATTTATCTTTTAATGACATATAGTTGTCTATGCCTAAGGAACAAATCTTGGCTTTATTAATATCAACCAGTATCTAGAATCAGTTATACCAGCCTGTCAGATCCAGACTAAAAAAGCCTATCCAGTTCTCATGAACAGGACAGTCCAGGGGTAACTTCTAGCTGTATACATTACTACTTAGAAGAATTAAAAATGTTGATGCAATAGCCTCAGTTCTTTCCATGTCGCAAGTACTCTCCCCGTTTTCTTTACAAAATGAGGCAGAGAAACCTCCTCTGCACATCTCCTTACTGAACTGGACTGGTGCTTGTTTGGGAAGAATCATCTCATTAGCACATTACCTGGGTGGTTGGTTACTGTCTCAGTCAGTTCAGGCTGTTAGAGTACCATAGACTGGGTGACTTAGAAAACAAACATTGATTTCTCACAGTTCTGGAGGCTGGGAAGTCCAAGATCAAAGTGTCAGCAGACTTGTATCTGGTGAGAGCTGGCTGCCGGGCTTGTAAACAGCACTTACAGATGTGTCCTCATGTGGCCCACCCAGAGAGCAGAGAGAGAAGCCAGCTCTCTCCTGTCTCTTCTTATAAGGGCACTAATCTCATCACGAGAGCTCCAACCTCATGAACTAATTAACTTCCAAAGCCCCTACCTCCAAATACTATCACCCTTGGGATTAGGCTTCAACATATGAATTTGGGGATGTGGGGACACAAACATTCAGTCCGTAGAGTCACCTCTCACATTTTCCTGCATGGCTCTGAAAAAAGAGTATTGACGTGTCATAAGGGCATTTAGGGGCTGACATTACTCCAGTTATGAGTCTGATTTTATGGAGGGCCCATCTTCTGCCTGCCTTGACCTGATAATCACATGCTAAACTGTACAATGGACCTCTACCTTTGCTACATGTGCTGAAGTTGTTTTTCAGTTCCTTTTTGTTTCTTGCTGAGTGCCATGTCTATAAGCTTGCTGTAGTGTTGGGTTTGGTTTTTCAGTTGTTATTTTGTTTTGTGTAGATTTTACTGCTGTGATGGTCCCTTCTGACAGGGTGTTTTAGGTTCTTATACAGTTCATCGAGATTTTCAGCCTGCCTTTCCTGGTTTGGTTTCAATGTGTTACCTGATGTAACTCCTATGTCATTCCTCACTGTTAGCTTGAATCTTAAAGACTAAGGGACTTGAAGATACCATGAAACCTCTTTGCTGCTAGAAGTGCCAGCATTTCTTTCTTCATTTCAAATAGAAGTAACCACACCCTGTTGATATTATTACACGTTGCCATGCAGCACCCCAGAGTATGTTAGCCAGCTCTTCCTGCATTGTTTAACGCTGGAGCTGACTGAAGTTCATGTCAACACACCAAGATGGTGCGTTAATGATTTAAAGGCACATCTAATGAGCTATTGGAATTGGGGCCTCACCATCCTTTCTGCTTATTTGCTAAGAAAAATATCAAATACATCATGGGCTGCCAGACAATATAATCATCTCTTTTCTATTTTGCTAAAAAAAAAATTATAAACATTGATTTTTTTTTTCTTTACTTGGACATTTTGAAAATGGAAACTTTGAGGTTTTCCAGTACATTAGTTGGCTATGCAAACCAAAACAAAACCTAAGGACCTGTATTTTGCTTAAAACCTAAGGTCAGCAATAAGAATAACATTGTATTCTATTAAGTCCTCAGCCTAAGATCCTTCTGTTTTTATATATAAGAATGTGTGTAAAAATTAGATAGGAGAAGCAGTTGATTTACATGTTAAAAGATAGTGTTCCATTCCTGAAAAGCAAAGCTGAATGTTATATAGCAAATTTAAATTATATAGTAAATGTTATTAATAAAATTAATTTGCTATAATAATTAATTACTTCAAATTCTTATTCCCCTCATCCCCTCAGTTTATTTGAAGTGACAGTAATAGCCAAAGAAATTGATTTTACTATTGGGAAGAAGTAATATCCAGATGCTAATTTTGCTACAAGATTCAACAGGGGATTTTTCAGTTAGTTTAACAAGAAGAGTAAAGCTGGCCTGAAGTTGTCTTATATTGAAAAATGTGTCCAGAGAAAGTTGAATATAAGTTTTCTTTCCTGATAAGAAAGCTGTAGGAATCCACTTCCCCGTCACAGCTCCCAAGAAGTGGGAAATTTTCTCTCTATTTGGACCACTGAAAAGGTTTTGAGGAGCTAGTTTTCAATCCATAATTTTAAGGAACTTTATTTTGGACCCAGCCTTCTACAGCTGATCCCAAGAATGGCCAGGGGTGTCACTATGTAATTATGAAAGTATTGGTTATTTAAAAGTGAAGATCACCTATGTTTTGGTTAGACTCAAGTGTTTGAATAAAATACTTAATTTCCAAAAATGGTGGCAAAATTAAAGTTTATCTAACATCATCAAGTAACATGTTGTCCTGAGTAAAAACATCCTTTGGCTACCTGGGAACTTACACTTGATACTGTGGACATTTAAAAGTGTAAATAAAAGTTCACCTCTCCCTTTGCCTTACCTTGGTTGCAAAAGATTTTCAACTTTGTTTGCTTCCTCACTGTCCCCTATATGTACATATTTTTAACAAAACTTTATTCTTCAAAGCAGTTTTAAGTTTACAGAAAAATTAAGCAGAAAGTGCAGAGAGTTCCCATATATCCTCTCCCCACCACCCCCCATTCACACACAGTTTCCCCTATTATTAATATCTTGCATTAGCGTGGTACACTAATGATGAACAAATATTGGTGTAATATTGATATTTTATCGGCCTTTATTATTTACTAAAGTCCACAGTTTACATTAGGTTCACTAGTGGTGTTGTACAGTTCTATGGGTTTTGAGAAATGCATAGTGTCATATATCCATCATTATGGTGAGTTGTATAGAATAATTTCACTCCCATAAAAATCCCCTGTGCTGGGCTTCCCTGGTGGCGCAGTGGTTGAGAGTCCGCCTGCCGATGCAGGGGACACGGGTTCGTGCCCCGGTCTGGGAAGATCCCACATGCCGCGGAGCGGCTGGGCCGGTGAGCCATGGCTGCTGGGCCTGCGCGTCCGGAGGCTGTGCTCTGCAACGGGAGAGGCCACAACAGTGAGAGGCCCGCATACCGCGCAAAAAAAAAAAAAAAAAAAAAAAAATCCCCTGTGCTCTACCTATTCATCCCTTCTTCCTTTCTTTCAAACCCTAGCAACCACTGATTTTTTTTTTTACTCTCCTTATAGTTTTGTCTTTTCCAGAATGTCATACTGTTGAAATCATACAGCATGTAGCCTTTTCAGACTTGCCTCTTTCACTTAGCAATATGCTTTCAAGGTTCCTCCATATCTTTTCGTGGCTTGATAGCTTATGTCTTTTTAGTACTAAATAATATTACATTGTCTGGATATGCCATAGTTTGTTTATCCATTCACCTATGAAAGACGTCATGGTTGCTTCCAATTTTTGGCAATTATGAATAAAGCTGCCGAAACATTTGGGTGCAGATTTCTGTGTGGACATAAGTTTTCATCTCATTTGGGTATATGCCAAGGAGCTTAATTCCTAGATTGTACGGTAAAAGTATGTTTAGTTTTATAAGAAACTGTCAAACTTGTCTTCCACAATGACTGTACCATTTTGCACTCTCACCAGCAATGAATGAGAGTTCCTGTTGTTCCACATCCTCATCTGCATCTGGTGCTGTCAGTGCTTTAGATTTTAGCCATTCTGATAGGTGTAGAATGATATCTTATTGTTTTAATTTGCAGTTTCCTAATGGCATATACAGTTGAGTATCTTTTCATATGCTTATTTGCCATCTGTATATCTTCTTTGGTGAGGCATCTTTGCAGATCTTTTGCCCATTTTTAAATTGGATTGTTTGTTTCCTCGTCATTGAATTTTAAGTGTTCTTTGTAGATTTTGGATACCAGTCCTTTATCAGAAACAAGTTTTGCAAATATTTTCTCCTTGTCTATGGGCTTGTCTTCTCATTCTCTTAATAGCATTTTTCACAGAGCAGACATTTTTTAATTTAATGAAGTACCACTTATCAATTTTTCCCCATGGACCATGCCTTTGGTGTTGTATCTAAAAGTTTGTCATAAAATCTAAGGTCACCTAGATTTTCTCCTTATATTAACTTCTGGAAGTTTGATAGTTTTGAATTTCACGTTTAGATTTATGATTCATTTGGGGTTAGTTTTTGTGAAAAGTGTAAGGTCTCTGTCTAGAATTTTTGTTTGGTTTTTGTTTTTGTTTTGCATATGATATCCAGCTGTTCCAGCACCATTTGTTGAAAAGGCCACCCTATATTTTTAGTATTATAGTACTGCGTATGTTTGTATACATTTATAGCCTATCTTGGACTAAAGAGTTTGAAGCAACTCTTTATTTGGGGCTCATGGTTCTTACCATTGTTCCCAACCTTCCCTTCTGTTACCACCATCTCCGATCTCTACCATTCTCTTGTTGCTCCTTTTTTCTATGTATCTTATGTCTCTCTGCTTCTTCCATCCCTTTTGTCTTTCCAGTCTTCTGTGAACACTGTCAGTCCATCAAGGTTCTTCCTTTTCTCTGGTCGTTTGAAGCTTTGTTACTGGCAAAATATTCTTTCTTCTTCATCTCAGGAGATAGGTTTTGTTCCTTCCTTCCTGATTCAGAGCCGGTCTCCCAATTTTTAAGGTTTTGCTATAGAATGTTAATAATACCAACAGTGAAGGATGAAGAGCATACATTATTTGGGCCATCAGTATATACTTGTTTTGACTTCATGTACCATTATTTCCTTTTTTCATGTCAACAAGATTTTCTCTGTCAAGTCTGCTTAGCTACAGAAGTGTGTCACTGGGCTTGCATTTGTGATGTTTTTTCTATTTTTTCTATCAATAAAAGAGACACAAAATATTCCTCAAAACCATAAGAAAGAGGTAATTGTATTTGAAACTTAAGAGCTGAAACGACCTTTTAAATTACCCAATCTCCTCTCTCTTAAAAGGAGAGAAAACTGAGCTGGTAAAATAAATGACTTGTCCAAATTATACAACTAGTTTGAAGCAAATCCAGGAACATAACTCAGGTTCCTGAGGACATTTCCTCAGGATATTTCTACTAAACCTCCCACAAGAGCACATCTGTTATGCTTATCAACAACAATAAAAATGTTTAAATACCATAGTCATAATTCCACAGTCAGGTTGTTTGATCACACAGTTTAAGAGCTTTATGTCTGACTCCCTTACAGTTACTGAAAGTTGAAACAAGAGGATTTTCGCTTCTGTTTTTCCTCCGTGGATCGTCCAGGCATCCATGTGCCTGTGTTAAGTCAGGCAAGCAGAGTTGACACTAAGAAAAATGGTGAACGTGACAGATTTCCTTCAGTGTTTCACAGAGCCACAGGCACCCACCACCCTGTGGACCAGTCTTCATCTCTTGTGGGCTTTATTGTCATTAATGCTAGGTTCCTTCTTTGTGCCAGACATAGGGCAGCTTGGAGACCTAAGCAGTTAACCTATATGTTCCTCTAGGGCAGTATTAATCCTGAGAACTTGTATTTCCGGATCCCCACTAAATAGCTATGAAGATAAGCCATAGCAAACAGGAATGACTGACTCTTTCTGTCCCTTTAGATCTAACTGCCCTTTTGTGGACGAAGTGACTCACAACTATTTTAATTTGTCTAACTGGGGGTGTAGGTTATGCTCCCCCCCAAAATTAGCATGTAAATGCTCACAGTTTTATTTTATCCTCTCTAATACTTGCAAAAAAGGAATCCTGTATTCGTCCCCACTCTCTCCCTGCACCGTCTTCACCAGAGTGGAGGAATTATAGGTTTCTAGGAGAAGGACAATGTTTATCTGGGTAATAAGGGGATAAAAAGTAGGGGATAAGGAAACAGGCAAACAGAGTGAAGTCTGGGTGTGCAGAGATGGTTTGGGGAGATCTGTGGACAGTAAGGCTCAAGTTAGCTGTGGGCTATGAGTGAAGTAGACAGAGAAGGAAAGAGGGTGTGGGGTCAGGCAAGGTTATTGGCTGCAGGCAACAGAAATCGACTGGCTAACATAAGGAGTAAAAGAATTTACTAGAAGGATATTGGATAGCACCCAACCTGAGTTCCTAAGCTCACACTATGGGGACCAAGAGAGAATACACTGCAAGAAATTATAACAATAGTCACGCAGCAGGAATGTTGTGGCCAGGATGCTCACCTAGGCACTACCACCTCCTCTGCCATTAGACATGGTCACCCCTGGGCCCTGTTGTCATGGTCCCTACTGATGTCACCATTGACAGCGAGTGTTAAACTCTTCCTTCATCTTTGTATCATTTAATCACCATTGAAAGTACCAAGTGGGAGCATCCAACTCTCTGAGCGTGGGTCCTGTACCTGGCCCCTATGGCATCTACAGGCAGCCTTGCCTCCCACAAAACTCACACAGTGGGGTGGAGGGGAGGAAGTTCCTCTAAAACATGCAAAACATTTGTATGCTGGGCAGCCCCCAAATCAACCCCACCAAAAGTTTTCATGGGGTGTTCTCTAGCTAGGACATTTGTTGGAAGACAGCTACATGGACCCAGACATAAGTGATCAGGGACCAAAGGGAGCAAATCTGGGCTACTGCAGGCTATCTTTGCCCATTTAAAGAGGAACATCTTACCTGAGCACCAGAGAAGAATGCAAGTCATATATATCATCTCGGCCACAGTGTTTACTCCATGATTAGAAATAGTTGCGTCTCTGAAATATGGCCTTCCCTAAGGCCACTTCTGCTAGTCTCAGGAAATTTTCTTTGAAGATTTTGAAGAGGACGATGTTTGAAGATGATTGGCTTTGTCTTGTTTAGAAAGCAGTTTTTCTTTAGGTAATACTTATATCCCGCCAATACTTATTTAAAATTATAAATGGCACCAGTCTGGCAATGAATACCACTACAGAAATAAACAGCTGATAAACATCAGATCATAACTCTGACAATCATCGCAGTTTTGTGGTGCTTTTCTATCTTTAGAGCATTAATTCAGTAGGCCTCAGAATAGCTCTAGAAGAAACATGCCTGCAGTGCAATCACTCAGCATATAAATAAAATCCAGGGAGTAGATCCTTGTGTTCTGCCTCAAACCATAAAATAAATTATTTTTACCTCTTTATAATTTTTTCTCCCTCCCAAGAGAAGGAGTATAAGCAGGAAATAGAGAGAAAAAGACAGGAAAGATAAAGAGGAAAAAGGAATCACACACAGAGTTGAGCAGACTCAGATACCTAAGAGGTTGGTGAACCAACAGAGGCCCCTGGCTCTCTCCCAGGAGCCAAGGCTGGAGATGCCTCAAGCCAGATGGAGGTCAGTGGGACAGAGGAGCTAATGCAAAGTCTGTGAGAGGCCTGGAGAGACAGAAGATGGTCAGCTCTTGGGGTGAGAGGCAAGTGGCCACCCTCAGTCTAAGAGGCCACGGGTAGGGAATAGGTTGGAGGAGAGCTTTCTTTTTTTTTTTTTTTTTTTTTTAAATTTTTTATTAGTTTCTGCTTTATAACAAAGTGAATCAGTCATACATATATATCTGTTCCCACATCCCTTCCCTCATGCATCTCCCTCCCTCCCACCCTCCCCATCCCACCCCTCCAGGCGGTCACAAAGCACCGAGCGAGGAGAGCTTTCTTGTGGTGCTTTTTGGCCTCCCTCCGTTTGGCCCAGGTGTACTGCTGCCTGCCCTGCCTCGTCATCATCAGGAGGGAGGAAACAAGCAGCACCCACCCAGGGTGGGCTGGCTCACGGGATAATGTCTGTGGAGGCTGGCGTGGAGAAGGGTAACCACTGTGCCTGCTGACCCTGAGCCGTCCCTGCTTTCCCACAGGCCCCTTCACAGGGCAGACGCCGGCAGGTTAGGATGGGAGCAGGAACAGTGGGGCTGGGGGGCAGTGGACGAGGGGCGGGAAGGTAGAAGTAAAATTAGATGGGGGGGCAGACTGGACCCCTGGAGGGGGGTGAAAAGGGGCATGGTCAACTCAGAGGCTCTCCACCCTTCCAGTCCCTCCTTCTTCCCTGAACTCCCCTCACATTTAGCTCCTCCCCTCTGGAGTTCACGCTACAACTCTAGATAGCTGATAGCCCAGGGAATCAGAGCTCATGGGAGAAGATAACAACAGATCTACAGAGGGAAGTTACGTGAGAAATGTCAAACTGGATGACCTTTACCAGATGTAGCAGAGTTAATGAACGGGAAGAATAAGACTTCATGATAAGCAAAGTGAATATCCTGGAAGAGATGTGGATAGGAGGATTTTGTTCAAATGAAACAGGTTACAGCTATAAAGATGAAAGATGAAGCAACTGGGAAATCCCAGATTTAAAAAATAATCCTGTTTACATAAAGACCTCAGCAATGGGTTGGACATTAGAATGAATAATGGATTAGAGAACTGGAGGATCGTGTTGAGGATCTACCTAAAGAGATGTAGGATATAAAGAGAAAAATTAAGAAACTGGGAGCGCGGACCCAATTATGACATCAACATAATAGGGGTCCCACAGGAAGAAAACAAGTGGAGAGAAAGGAATATCTGTAGAAATAATGCTGAAGAATTAAGAACAGCCAATTCCCTGACATCCTGGGGTGTTTTTTTTAGGACTTGTTGAAAGCTACAACCTTAGCTGGACTACCTCTGCTCATACGAAAACAAACTGTAGTGCATGTACTAAGTGTCAAATACATGCTTGACTCCAAATAATGTCACAGATAAAATCCTCAAAGAGAAACAAAACAAATACCTGGAACAATTAGCAAATATTACAAAACATGAAAATATGATGTAATTGAGCACTAAATTGGGTAGTACAGTCCTTAAGTTTTATGATATTAAATGGCCAGATTAGGGCGAGTTAGGGTCTTCAGGACATACCTGATTTGACCTCAGTTCTTGTGATAAAAATATCACAGCACTTCCCAAAGTGTGTTCTATAGAACATTTGTTCTGTAGGATAGTCTTGGTGTGGCATGTGAAAGGGATTCCAAATGTAGTGGAATTTGGCCATGTTTTAACTGCCCAGTATCTGAACCCCATTCCTATATGTTTTGGGGAAATTCCTCATTTCATGAGTCTCTGCTGGAGATAGAGTTCCTTCCACTAGGGAAGCAGAACAGCAGGCATCTGCTATCTTGAACACACCCCTCCCAACCCCACCAAGCTCAGGCTTGGGTCTGTGGCCTCGGCGCTACCAATCAGATCAGCTTTCCCCAGACTTTGATTTCGGAGCCAGTGACACAGGAAAGCAGTTGTTCAGCAGCAACAGATGGGTGTCCAGGGATGGCCATAGCAATGGGGTGGTAGCACTTAAAACCTTCCAAAGGCTTTCTATTGGCCTTAGAGTAAAGCCCCAACCTCTCTAACATGACTTTAAGACTCTTCAGGATTATCATGGCCTTTCATGCGCCTCAGGCTTCAGCCAAACTGATTTTCCCTTAATTCTTCAAACTCGCTTCTTGCCTTCTCTCTCTCTCTTTTCTCCTTCCCTCCTTCCTCTCTTTCCTTCCTTATGTCTGCTACACAGTTCCCTTTGTTTGGACATTTCTCTTGCTCTGCCCACATTTTTCTGGTTAATTCCTACTCATCCTTTCGGAAGATATTCCCTGGAAAGTCTGTGCCATGCACTTCCACATCAACTTGAATATTAATGCACTTGCTTGTTGAATGGGCATTCCATGTGTAAACCTGTGATCTCAGTGAGGGCAAAAGGCTATGTCCACACTGCTTAGTAATGTATCTCCCATGCCCAGGACAATGCCTGGCACAGGGTGGGGAGTCAAATATTTATAGAATGAACAAAGTTCATCCTAAAGTAGCTAGAATCTAGACCGTGTATTGCTCTATATTCCTGGCCTGTCAATCCTTAACCTCTCTTCACTGTTTTCCCATGTTTTTATTGGAATTGAAATGTTTAAAATAAAATTTAAATCATAAGCCAAAAGAGGAAAGAGTATATAAATGTATTTCTGTCCAGATTATTGTTGGCATAATGAAATTGGTGAGATGAGGTCTGTAAAGCATGATTCTTAGGAAAGTGCTCTGAATTGTATTCATTTTGTAATGTTGAGAATCTAAAAGAATAGGGAATAAATAGCTCCCAAGGGGTAAATTGCTCTTTTCGATGAGATGAATGAGCTGTTCCAGGAAAGCTGGAAGCCAAGCTGTGAAAGTAAATTAATATACTACATGAGATGGACTTCATAACCTTCTCCTCTGCCCAGGGGCAGTTGGGTTTATAAATGTGTCTCCACACGTGGGAAAAAAATAGTCAATAACTGATTGATTGGTGAACGCATGGGAGTGGAGAAGCACTGCCCCAACCCAGAGCCCAGGTGGGACAGCTCTGCCTTCTGCTCTGCCTGGTGCTCGGCAGGTCACAAAACACAGGTCACCCATAGTCTAGGGAGGTGGATAGTTTGGGTGTTACTGTTCCCATTCTACAGCCAAGGAAACTGAGAATGTCCAAAGTCACCCAGATAGTAGATGTAGTGCCAGAAATAAAATCCAGTTGTATGTACCTTTCTGCCTTATAGCATAAGTTTACAGAAGATGGTTTTCCAAGGCTACATCAGGCAGAGGGAATTTTAAACAGTCTCATCAATAACTACAGGAATTACTTTAAAGCTTATCTTTTAAAAAAAAAAAGTATAACCTGTGATTAAAGCAGCTCAGTTCCCTGCAGTAGTTATAAAACTTGTGGGATGAAATGCTTCATTTACTAGGACTTTCCAGCCTCTAATAAGAAAAGGATTCAGAACTGCAAGGCCACTTCACTCCGGGCAAGCTGTTTTCATACAACAGTCACATAATGGACTCTCCCAGCAAGCCTTCCTTCATTCAGCATGAAGGCTCTTGGCAGGTGGGTACAAGTTGGAGATAAGCTGCTGGTCAGGGAAAGGTACAGATCTGTACCTAAATGGCTTTATTCCTTAAAAATTCTACAGATCTAATGTTATAGGTTGATTTATGTCCCCACCTCCAAAATATATGTTGAACTTCTAGCCCCGGGACCTGTAAATATGACCTTATTTGGAAGTAGGATCTTTGCAGGTGTAATCAGATTAAGATGAGGTCATTAAGGTGGGCCCTAATCCAATGTGACTGAAATTCTTATAAGAATAGGGAAATTTGGGCTTCCCTGGTGGCGCAGTGGTTGAGAGTCTGCCTGCCGATGCAGGGGACACGGGTTCGTGCCCCGATCCAGGAAGATCCCACATGGCACGGAGCAGCTGGGCCCTTGAGCCATGGCCGCTGAGCCTGCGCGTCCGGAGCCTGTGCTCCACAATGGAAGAGGCCACAACAGTGAGAGGCCCGCGTACTGCAAAAAAAAAAAAAAAAAAAGAAAGAAAAAAAAGAATAGGGAAATTTGGACACAGACATGCACAGAGAATAGGACAGAATGTGAAACAGACACACAGAGAGAATACCGTGATGACAGAGGCATGAGCTTCAGTGATGCAGCTGCAAACCAAGGAACCTCAAGGATTGATCATCACCACCAGAAGCAGCAAGAGGCAAGAAAGGATTCTACCCAGAGTCTCAGAAGGAGCGTGTCCTTGCTGATATCTTAATTTCAGACTTCTAGTCTCTGGAACTGTGAGAGAATACATTTCTGTTGTTTTAAGAACCCAGTTTGTGACACTTTCTTACAGCAGCCCTAGGAAACTCACACACCTAATAACACGGAATCTAGGCTGGCACATTACTGTCCAGTGCAGTACTAGCTTCATCTTCATATTTCTTTTCCAGGGAAGAGCAATGGAGAAATGAGTCATGTTAATCAGACCAAAGACAATGTAAAGTTTTCCAGCTGGCTGCACATGCGCAAGGTGGATGGGGAGGTGGGCAGGCTATAATCGGTGAAGTTAGTACAAGCAGGTCAAGCACTAGTAAGGACAGACTATATGAGAGTATGTTTTGGAGATTGTTTGCCACTTCCTTGAATAGCAAAGAACCTGTACAAGGAATCTCCTGGCAGTCCAGACGTTAGGACTCGGCACTTTCACTGCCGTGACCCAGGTTCAATCCCTGGTCGGGGAACTAAGACCCTGCAAGCCACGTGGCCAAAAACAAAAGCAAAAACAAAGAACCTGTATAAAATGTATAAAATGAGGGTTGTTGCTCAGAAGTGGGCAAACACAAACGCCAGCACATCACGGCTTCTTGATGATGATGATGATGATGGTGATGAAATATTTCAGACATATAAACAAGTATAGAAAATAATATAACACCAGTGTACCCACAACTCAGCTTATGAAACAAGAAGACAATTATAATTCCCTATTTACCTCTACCTATCCTCTTCCTTCATTCCCCAAAGTAACCATTTTAGGGAGACAGTTCTTCATAGGTCTCTTGATTTCTGCACATCTTACAGGAAGGCAATGACTGAAATTTTTCTACACTGTTCTTTCAAGGACATTTGTATAGTGAACACCTCAGAAAATAGAGATGGTGTCCCTCTCTGGGGAAAGTTCAGGCAGGCTTTCTGCCCATGTTGTGACCAGACTAATAATGTACTTGCTTCTAACCCAGGAGTCTGGGTCTTCTATAAATATCTAAGAAACTGTGGCAACTGGGGTTAAGTCTGAGATCCTTCCAAGTTTTTGAAAACAATTGTCTTGAATTTGGTGTTTATTAATTCCATGTATATATATTTTACTAAAGATAGATAGAAAGATATTATTTTACTAAAGATAGATAGAAGGATAGATAGATAGATATTATTGTTTTGCTTGTTTACAAAGTTTATGTAAATAGGATCATACAACCTGCTCTTTCTCTTAATTTATCTTCTTCAGAGTTATCCACCCTGATCCATAGTCTACTTCATTTCATTTCATTCTTATTCATGACTTTGTGTAAACTTAGGAGTGGAAATGCTGGGATGTAATGTGAAGTCGTCTGCAGCTTTAGTAGATATTGCCAGCTTGTTCTCTGAAATGGTTGTACTGAATAACATTCTCGTAAGCAATATGCAAGAGTTCCTATTTCTCTCCATCCTTGTAAATGTGGTATTGTCATACTTTTGAGTCTTTACCTTACTGATGAGTGTAAAATATTCTCATCTTTTCACATATTCTTTGGTCATTCTTCTCTTCAGTTGCTGTTTACATCCTTTACCCATTTTTCTATTGGGTTATTGTGTTTTTCTATGAGTTTTCAGGATTCTTTATACATTCACAATACTGATATTTTGTCTGTTATATATGTACAAATAACATCTCCTATACTGTGGCTTGTCTCTCCCTTCATTTATGGTGTTTATATAGCTTCTTGATGTCACAGTATAAGTCTACATGCACAATGGTGTTCAGTGGAGTCAGGGATTCAAAATGGTGATGATAGCATGATCTGACCAAGCATTGTGTGGAGACTGGGCTGCAAGAAGCTTGGGTTCTAGTAATGATTCTTCCATAGCTGAGCATCCTTGGGGAAGTCATATCACCTCTACATCTCGGGCTCCTCCTCTGTAAATGGAACCTTTGGACTAGATGATCTCCCTGAGTACCTTCCCAGATGCAAGGTTCTCTAACGCCATGAGTCAATGTCATGTGCGCCAGGCAGGCAACAGCAGGACCTATGTGAACAATCCCAACTTCTCTATAACTTGGGAAGTAACCAACTAGCTTCTGTGTTTTTTACTCTGACTCTTCCACATGGGTAGCCACTTTGTCCTCTGGGGGCCCACAGCACCTGCTCACATTGCTACTATAATATTATCACATTATGCTTTTGATGATAACACCATCTGTCTCTCTGACTAGATGATGAGCTAGCTACTCAAGGACAGGGTTCCCTTTACTATATCCTTAGCACCTCCCATAGCTCCTGACTCAGTGACTGTTTGAAGAATGATGGAGGGAGCATGGCAGGGTAGGAAAGAGGGAAGGAAGGAAGGGAGGGAGGAAGGAAGGACAGACAGAAGGACCAAAGAACCTAAACACCCCCAAAATACACACCCAGTGAACATAACAGGGTTATTAAAACAGTTACCAAATAACATTTGTATTTGTTTGTAAAAAAAATCGTGTTATAACGTTTGTAACATGAGGAAAAGGAACCATTAGCAAATACTATGGTAGCTATTTTACAAGTGGAATCAGTTTTTCAGGATCACACCAGTAAACAATGGTGTGCCTAATAATGGAAACCAGTAATCTCTGATTCTTAATCTGATATTCCAATAAAGCCTACAGTCTCATTATTTTAGAAAAACCAAACTAGATTTTGAATTAAACTCATTTTCACCCTCTTTCTGCAACAGAACTCTATTATTTGTAATTTTGAACTTTTCCCTACTGACATGTTCTAAAAGATTAAAAAGGGACTCTCTAAGCTTTAAGACCTTTTGTAATTGTGATCTATATAATATCAGAGATGGGAGTATTTAAATAATTCTTCCCTCATAGTTATAATGCAATTCCCTGCTTGTAGTAACATAGGAAGAGAACAAGATATATGTAATAAATGTGCTCTTGTTGTCATGACAACAGGAAGAAGCAACAGGAGGAAAAATCTTGGCTCTTAAGAGTAGTCTGGGGAGATTGGGATTGACATATATACACTAATAGGTATAAAATAGATAACTAGTAAAACCTGCTGTATAAAAAAATAAATAAAATAAAATTTAAAAAAAACAGAAGTCTGTTACAGGGTATCAGGGTCCATTATGTATTGTCAATACCTTCATTTAGTTTTGGCTTTACATGGCTTACTTCACTGCTGCAAATGTAATCCAACTTTCTCAGTTGCATATTGGCCTCTAGAAAAGCAAAGCAACATTTGAACAGGGCTTTTTATCCTTTCCCGGGGGTGGTGCATTATCTGCTCATCTTGAAAAACTGCCCAGTGTTTTCTATTTCCCACTCTAATTTTTTTTTTGCAATTTATTATGCCAGTATCTCTGAGTTTTAATTATAATTAATTATAATTAGTAAGATCATTATTAAATAATAAAAAAAACTAAGTGGGTTACAAGAGCCAGACCAGGAATAAAAGAGTGTGGAGATAAAGAGTGGAGTGGAGTAACAATCTGCCCTGCTCTGCTCGCAGCAGACCTCCTTCCTGCTGGCCCAGTTTCAGCCCCACCAGACACACTAGCTTCCAGACGTGCTAGTGACATTGATGATCTCACGGTTGTGCATCTCATAATAATGGGAAGTTGGCAAGTTGCTGACAAGTGGGGCCATCTACTAGATGGTTTCTTTGAAACAGTACTTCCCAAAGTGTGGGCTCCAGTCCACATGTATCAGAATCCCCTAGCATGCTGTTAAAAACACATTATTTTTAAGTTCTACTCCTGATCTGCTGAATCAGAAATGATGAGGGTGGGTTTGAGAGATTCAAATGCTAAAAAGCACACTAAAATTTGAGAATCACTGCCTTAGAGTGACATGTAAAAAAAAAAAAAAAAAAAAGTGGAGGGAAATCCCTTCTGGGACTAAGTACCTAAGAAGGAAGGAGAAGACTGCAGCCTAGGTAACGAAAAGGGAAGCAGACAAGCAAAAGATGAAGCTGGCCTAGTTCACAGCTTTCCTTAGGTTTTTACCTCAGTTCTGACTGCTGTAGATTTAAGCCAGACAAAAGTGTGCTCTAAACACATGTGCTGTAAGTTGGTGTTTGTGTTATGAACCTCAAAAGTGAGCCTGCTTCTAAGTTAATTCATTTTGCCAGCACCAGAGATGCCAAAGGTGAAGTTTTCAGCTTTGCAGAAGAGCCAGGCAGGTAAACTAAAAGTTAGAATACTGAGAGGTCCATGTCCACAATGAGACACCACTTCACACACAAATAATTACAATCTAGAAGACAGACAATAATAAGTGCTGACAAGGATATGAAAAAATTTGAAACTTTTACATTGCTGGTAATGTAAATTGCTGGAATGTAAAATGATGCACCTCTTTGGAAAACATTTTGACAGTTCCTCAAAAAGTTAAACATAAGAGTTACCATGTCACCCAGAAATTCTCCTCCTAGGTATACACTCATAAGAACTGAAAACACTGTAAAACACAGGGAACTCTATTCAGTACTCCATAAAGACCCATATGGGAAAAGAATCTAAAAAAGAAAAAGGAGTGGATATATGTATATGAATAACTGATTCACTTTGCTGTACACAACATTGTAAATCAACTATACTCCAATAAAAATTTTTTTAAAAAAGAAAGAATTGAAAACACATGTTCACACAAGAACTTGTTTACAAATGTTTCATAGCAGCATTATTTGTAATAGCCAAAACGTAGAAACTAAAATTTCCATTAACTGAAGATTAAACAAATGTTGTATATTCATTCAATTAGAATATTATTGAGTAATAAACAGAAATGAAGTATTGACACATGCTACAACATGGAAGAACCTTGAAAACATTATGCTAAGTGAAATAAGCCAGACACAAGAGAGCATATATTACATTATTCCACATATATGAAATATCCTATGTGAAACAGGCAAATCCATAGAGAAGTTAAATTAGTGGTTACCAGGCACTGGCGGAGGAAGGGAATGAAGAGTGACTGGTAATGGGTACAGGGCTTCTTTCTGGGGTGATGAAAATATTCTGGAATTAGGTAGTGGTAATGGGTGCACAGCTCTGTGAATATACTAAATGAATATACTGAATATACTAAAGCTACTGAATTATACACTTTAAGAGTGAGTTGTGTGGTATGTTATCTATATCTCAATTTTTAAAAGTGACCAAGAAAAAAGGAATAAATTTGACTGCATGAAAAAATGTTTTGTGGTTGTCTGTAGAAAAAGCTAACTTCTATTTTCTTCTACTCACCCAGTACTTCTGACCTCAGATTTATGGTTTTTCCACACATTAAGCAATTTTGTGTGGGTGGGTATCCTACAATTCAATCCAGTTCTGACACTGTCTACCTGATATTTGCATCACATCTCATAGGTTAAGGCTCAGTCCCACAAGACTGCCTACCTCCCACTTCAGATGCTGATCACACGTCCAGGCTGTTACCTATGCTCTGACCAAACAGCTATAAATCAGAGGTTCCCAAGACCCCCTCCTCAGGTTTGATTAATTTGCTAGAGCAGCTCACAGAACTCAGGAATACAGTTTATTTACTAGATTACTATAGTATTATAGTAGGATATAACTATAAAAGGATATAACTTAGAATGAACAATATAGAAGAGGTGCATAGGGTAAAGTCCAAAGTGTTCTGAGCACAGAAGCTTCTATCCCCATGGAGTTGGGTTGCTCCATCCTCCTGGTACATGGATGCATTCACCAACCTGGAAGTTCTCCAAACCTTGTATTTTAGGAATTTTTATGGAGGCTTCATCATTTGGGCATGATCAATTATTAACTCAATCTCCAGCCCCCTCCACTTCCTGGAGGATGGAGGTAGAACTGAAAGTTCCAGTCTTCTAATCATGGCTAGGTCTTTTGGGTGACCAGCTCCCATACTGAAGTTATCCAGGAGCCCACTAAGAGTCTCTTCATTAGAACAAAAGAGACTCCTGTCACCCAGAAAATTCCAGAGGATTTAGGAGTTCTGTCAGGAGTCAGGAATAAGACCAAATATTAGAACAAAATATGCCACTAGTGCTCTTATCACTTAGAAAAATACAAGGGTTTTAGGAGCTCTGTTCCAGGAACTGGGGGCAAAGGCCATATATATTTCTATTATTTCACAGTGGTATTAATATGCTGTATAGAGGTAATCAGAGGCCACATGCCCCCCCCCAAGAGAGAGACACCAACTTATTTGATGGGATGGGGACATATCAGGGAAGACATCCCAAAAAAAGGACTTTAGGGTTGAGAAGGATATTGAAAGGCCAATCACTGGGGACAGAGCCCTTTTGAGAAACAGCAATTGGCCATGTGGGGGATTGGCAGGCAAAGAAACTAGAGAAGAAGGCAGTAATCAAGAAAAGCCCACAGCAATTCAGATCAGTGGAGAAAAGATGGACTTGTTAATAGGTGGTGCTGGGACAACTGGAGAGCCATATATAAAAAAAAAGATAAAATTAAAGTCATTCCTCATACCGTATGTTAGTATTAATCAGGAAGGGATAGGCATTTAAGTATTAAAAATATGATACTAGAAGTATAAAGTACTAGAAGAAAATACACGCCTCAGTAACCTGGAGTGGGGAAAACTTTCTTGAGTAATCCCAAATCCAAGGAAAAGATGGAGAAATGTATTTAGTTGAATCTAGTCAAGCCTCTAGCTGCAACTGCCAGTTTACAGGAAACACAGGGGATAAAGGAACCTGTTCAATGACACCACAGGGTGCAGTCACCAAAATCTAGTATGTGGGTGTTTCGGGTTTGTACTGCTGCTTTGTGAGCTGCTTTCTTTAACAAATAAATGCCCAAAGGCGGGGGCGGGGGGGTTACCTTTAGATTAAAAGAGATTCAAAACACATATCAACCAAATGCAATATGTGGATCTTGTTTGTACTCAAAATTTAAAAACTGAAAAAAGCACAATTTTTTAAACAAATGAAGAAATTCAAACACTGTGTGGATATTGGGTGATTTTAAAGAACTATTATTAATTTTACTGAGTATGATAATGGTAATGTGTTATGTGAAAAAGAAGAGGCCTTATCCCTTAGAGGTATAGACTGAAATATTTACAGATGAAAAGGTATGATCTTTGGTATTTACTTTAAGATAATCCAAAAAGGATGTGTGTGGAAAATGGAAGGTGTAAATGAAAGACAATGGTACAATTTTTAATAATTATTAAAGCTGGAAAAAAAAAAATAATAATAATAATAATAATTATTAAAGCTGGATAAGTACATGAGCATTCATTATTCTATTCTGTATTGTCATAAAAATACTATTCCCGTTTCTTTGGAGGAAAATCTGAAAATTCCCAGAGCCACTGAAGGCCTTTTCAGCAGGAGAATGCCAAGATGAAAGTGGCATCTGAGGGAGTATAGCCCTGGGGATAAGAAGACTAGATAAGGTGCTGTCAGGGAGGGTCACAGTGATAAAGGACTGGACTAGGATTGCCACTGGCGGGGGAGGGGAGGATCTGGGTGTGAACACTATGTAGAACTTGATGACCTATTGATGGAGAATGCTACAGAAGTAGGAATCAAGAGTGACTGGGGCTCAGAATAATGGCTGTGTGGTGAGGCCATTCAATAAGCAAGGAAATTCAGAAGAAATGAAAGTTAGGGGTGAAGGAAGTGACAGGTGCCACTTCAGACAGGTTGAGTTTGAGGTGCCTGTGGAACATCCAGAGCTTAGGAAAGAGGTCTGCACTAGAGACAGGGTATTGGCAATGATCAGCTGCAGCATAATTTCCATGGAAACATGTAGAGCACAGGCACAAGAAAACGCTCCCTTGGTGAGCAAGCACTTCTTATCTAATTATAAATTACTCTTGGACGGTTTTAACATTAAAAAGCTAAGTGTCTTAATCAAGAATGATATAAGATATCCAAATAGTAAGAATCTATGATTCCCATGCTATTCTGCTGCCTCTCAGTTTCCATTTTGAACATGTCATAGATCTTCAGGGTTTCACTGCAAGCCTTTCTTGCTTCAATTCTTTCCCCTAATAAGGTGTTTTCAAGAGAACACTAGGGCTTAAATTCATTAGGGGAAAAAAAAATCTCATAAGAGAGACCAACTTTTTCTTATTTTGCCTTTTTTCTATTGCCTATAGTATTATTTAAAAAAAAAAAAAAACTGAAGGGAAACACCAAAACCATCTAGATCCAGGGGCACAATTCAATTTCCTGTCTTTTAAACAGCCATGATAGTGTTCAATCATTGGGGTGACACATGTATTCAGAAGAAGCCATGGATCTGCTGATATCAAAAAGCATTTAGTGTTGGGGATTGATCTATGCCTTGGAGCAGCGCAAAGAGAAGACTCTTCAGCCCCTATAGTACTTGTTGCTGGGGGAGCATCAGACCATCTGCTAGACTTTAACACAATGTGGCAATAACATTTTGGTCTGAAGCCCAGAATGATTTTCCAAACCAAAATTAAAGTTTGTTAGCAACTGAGGCACTTGTAGGCTTTTCTTTAAAGATATTTGTATATTTAGCATTTATATTCAGATAAGAAGAGAAGCACATCAGCATCTTTCTTTTTCTGTTTTGGCTCATTCTCCTAATCTTGTGTTGACTGCCCAATTCAAACTCCTCAGCCTGCCATTTGAAGCCTCCATAATTTGGCTTCACCCAAGACAACTTAAATCAAAATTTTGAGGGTTGGACCCAGGCATCAGGTTTTTTTTTTCATCTTCCCTGGTGATTTCATTGTGCAATCAGTGTTGAAACTGACTATGGTTACAATCTGAATGAGGAGAAGACAGCTGGGATATTTGGAGTATCTATGGTCAGCAGCAAACGTATGAATTAAAGTTTTTCAGAGCTTCAGATGGCAACTATGATGTAACACGTCTGTGCGTATGCGTGCGTGTGTGATTTGCATTTCCTCTCTCTCTGCCCTGGCTCGCAGGTGAACGCCGTGCGGGTGTATGTGAACAGCTCCTCCGAGAACCTCGACTACCCGGTCCTGGTCGTGGTTCGCCAGCAGAAAGAGGTGCTGTCCTGGCAGGTTCCTCTGCTCTTCCAAGGACTGTAAGTGGATCTTTCCCCGACAGCTTCATTACATTTGTTTTCTTTCAATGTGCTAGACCTTAATTGCTCTTTTCCCTAGTGAAAGGAGAAATCAGACGTGCAGAATGTTGACATATTACGCATGCTAAGTGCAAACAGTTGTCGTGGTGCATGCGTTGACCGTTCAGCTCTGTTCAGTTTCTCTCCTCCTTGAGCTTCTGATAAGCACTCTGTCTAGATCTGTAGCACCCAGAAGAACGTTTAACATTTTAGTTCTACCCAGAATGTTCTGTTACTCTTGGTTGGTTAGTGGGTCATCCACCAAGGTCAGGGCTAGGTCCCACCATCAACTTCAATGAGTGACACCTCCCCCCATTCTTCATAATGTTCACCGGGTGTACTTTCTTTATGCCATAATATTTATTGAGCACTACTAAATGATAGATGCTGGGGATACAGCAGTGGAAGACAACAGCGAAATCCCTGCCTCGTGGAATCTATATTTTTGCAGGGGAAGCTGTATAAGGCGCTAGAGCACTAACAAGAACAAACCAGAAGGCATGCAGACATGGGCACATAGTACAGTGTTAAATCATTTTTGGAGGTTAATACACGTGAGGATTGAAATACTGACTCTCTAATGCCCTGACTTGGACTCGGGGGCTTTCCTTATGTTCATTTAGCAAAAGCTTGAAGATTGGAAAAATGGAATCAACTGGTTGTTTTATCAGAACAGTTTTCCCTTCAAAATCTGATAATTTTCCTGACTGAATTAGGAGGATGATTTGGTAATGAAGACACCTAAGTGAACTGCTCAGCACTCAGCAATCCTCATATCTGTGTTATAATGTCACACAATGTGTGCCAAACACAGTAGCTCTAAAATTACTATCAGTGGGTCCAGTATGAAATTTTAAATATAAGGACTTGGAAAGAAGTTCAGGGAGAAGTGAAACGAGACGTTCCTTTCCCTGCTCGTTCATTGAGTGTCTTTCTCCTTCTCGCTGGCTTTTCTCTCCACTGGCTGCTGCAGATACCAGAGGAGCTACAACTACCAGGAAGTGAGCCGCACCTTATGTCCCTCAGAAGCAACCAATGAAACAGGGCCTCTGGAGCAACTGATATTTGTAGATGTCGCATCCATGGCGCCCCTGGGTGCCCAGTACAGATTGCTGGTTACCAAGATCAAGCACTTCCAGCTGCAGTAAGCGGGACTCCTTGTGGCCTTTCTCTGTTCGCTTGTCTGCTCTTCCTGAGCTTGTTTGTGCACAGTCCAGCTTCCTTCCTCCCAGATCAGCACTCCAGAAGGAAATCATCCACTTGGCATATTGTCTTAGCAACTTCTGAGCTCTCCTGTGCACAGCTGGGCAGCAGGGCCTTAATCTGTGTAAGGGGGAAGCAGTAGGGGACTGGAGCAGAGGGCAGTGCACCTGATAGGTGTATCTGTTCCTGGGCATCTGTGAGGGCCCCCTCCTGTCTGTCATCCAAGCAAGTGTGGCATCCAAGCACTAGTGATGGGTACTTCTGTGTCACTCACCAGTGCCACTCTCCTGAAGGAAGTTTTGGTGTTGTTTTAAGGAAGATCTTAAGCTATTTTTCTTACCCTTATTACTATTTCAGTTTTCTCCTTCTGGTTAGGAATGTATACAGGTTGAAAATAATATGTTATGTGGCTTTGTGCGAAAACTTATGACTGTTTCCTCCTTCTCCTTGCTCTACCATCCTTTGAAACCAAATCAGTCGGGATACAGCATCTCGAATTGTTTATATTAGATATGGAGTATAATAAATTCAGTGGAGGGCGTTGTCTCTAAGGGATCTATTCTCTCCCAGAAGTTAGTCACATAAAATATTGCATAAATCTGTGTGCAAATGTAAACAGAAAGGCTAAGGTTATTCCTTAATAAGGCCAGAAACTTCGGGGAGTTTCCTGCCCTATCCTACTCTAAGTTCAAGTCTTCTCAAGGGTTCAAACCATTCCCTCCCCTCTCAGTGTTTTAAATAAAATTTTAAAAAATATGTCATTAAATCAGTCATACTAAAATTTTAATTTGTACTCATCAAAAGTTATCATTAAGAGAACAAAAAGACAAGCCATAGACTAGATAATATGTTTCCAACACTAACTAACAAAGGGCTCATATGCAGAATATATAAAGAACCCCTACAAATCAATAAGAAAACACTGGCAAGCTTTTGGCTGCTGTTCCCAGTATCACCCACCCTTCTGTGGCTCTGGCTTCTTCTGGGCAAGAATCTTGGAGCCTATGAGTCTGAGCACTGCTCAGAGTGGGGGCTGGCACCCAGGTGGGTGCAAGATTCAGACTCTGCTTCAGTGAAATAAATAGATTCTTTGGGGCAAAAATGAGGAGATCTCAGGAACAGGAACGATACTTAAGACTTTGACCTCTCACTAGAACTTTGGGACAGAGACAGAAGATCTCAGAAGGGGAATCAATGTTTATATTTACCCAATGAAAATAAATGACATATAAATAGACTCAAATATGCCAAGTAAAAGACTAAGAATGTCAAATGGGATTTAGAAAAAAAGAAAACTAAATATATGTTGCTTACAAGAGTACAATCTTTGAAAAGAATGTATAAATGTAAATAAAAGGATAGTAAAAGAAATACCATACTGATACTAAAAAAAGAAAGTTGATGTATTATATCACATTATACAAGATATTCCTTAATGCAAGGAACATTATTAGATATAGAGAGACATTCCATATTTCTAAAATAATCATTTACCAGGAAGACAAATTTAAATTCTAAATTTCTGTGTACCTAGTAATATCACTTCAAAATATACAAAGCAAAAACTGCAGAATGGGAAGAAGAAGTGTACAAATTCACAATCTTTGTGGTAGCCCTCTCTATAGCTAATAAAATAACAACCCAAAAATTTTAAATGTATGTACAGGGTTCCCCCACTATGTGAAAGTAGAGTGTTCCTGTGAAACCTTTTATAGGCCAAATGATATTAAGCAAAGAAGCAATTACCTTAGGACACATCTTGCTAACAGATGCACAGAATAAATTGAGATAAAGCACAAAGGTTCTAAGACACAATTCACAGCTATGGTGGCTTGATGCTGAGATGCTGAGCGTAGTTCCAGGGAAGGCGGTGGCAGTGCCACTCTCACCGCTCAGGGTACACACTGCAAAACAAACGCTGAACACTGTTTTCGCTTCTCATCTTTTTTCGGAAAAGCAAAAATCTTCGGATTTCTTCCAGTTAGTGAAAACAGATACTAAGGTAGCAAATTGGCATAAAGCGAATTTTCAAAAAGTGAAGGATAGCAGTATGCAGTACTTAGAACAAATATTGGCAAACCATGGCCCACAGACTAGCCAATGGTTTTTGTAAATAAAGTGTTATTGGAACATAGCCCTACCCATTCATTTACATATTGTCTCTGGCTGCTTTCTTACTACAGTGGCATAGGTGAGTAGTTGGGACAGAGAAATTATGGCCTGCAAGCCTAAAATATTTACTATCTGGCCCTTTTAGAAAAAGTTTGCCAACACCTGCTATAAAAGAGCAGATCAACATGAATAACAAACTTGAGCTAATTAATGTATTTTGAAAACTGCATCTCAAAATGATAGAATGCCTAACCTTTTGAAAATATACATATCCAAACTTCTGGGATGCAACTAAAGCACTGCTTACAGGAAAATGTAAAGCTTCAAATGTATATGTCAGAAAAGACGAATGGCTGAAAATCAGTGTGTTAAGTACCCATTTTAAGAAGTTAGAAAAAGAACTGAAGCTTGTGTAAACTGCTTCTTTGTTGAAATTCTATGTATTTTATTTTATTTTATTTATCTTTTTGTGGAGTTGAATCCAGTCAATGTAACTCCTGAATGTACTTTTTTTTTTTTTGGCATCTTTATTGGAGCATAATTGCTATACAATGGTTTTTGGCTGCATTGGGTCTTTGTTGCTGCACTTGGGCTTTCTCTAGTTGCGGTGAGCAGGGGCTACTCTTTGTTGAGGTCCGTGCAGTAGTTGCAGCACGCAGGCTCAGTAGTTGTGGAGCACGGGCTTAGTTGCTCTGCGGCATGGGGGATCTTCCCTGACCAGGGATCAGACCCATGTCCCCTGCATCGGCAGGTGGATTCTTAACCACTGTGCCACCAGGGAAGTCCAAATTCTGTGTATTTTAAAACATCATCGTCATTCTCTTGATTTCTATAGGTTTGTTATGATCCTTAAAATAAATTCTTGAATTAAATGCTTGAAAAAAAAATAAAAAAGTAAAAGAACTGAAAATAAAATTCAAAGAAAGTGGAAGTAAGTACTAAAATAAGAGCCCAAAACAATGAAATAGAGAACAAATTAACAATGGACAAAATCAACCAAACCACAGGTCAACTATTTAAAATGACTAGTATTGGGCTTCCCTGGTGGCGCAGTGGTTGAGAGTCCACCTGCCGATGCAGGGGACATGGGTCTGATCCCTGGTCAGGGAAGATCCCACATGCCGCGGAGCGGCTAGGCCCGTGAGCCATGGCCATTGAGCCTGCGCGTCCGGAGCCTGTGCTCCGCAACGGGAAAGGCCACAACAGTGAGAGGCCCGCATACCGCAAAAAACAAACAAACAAACAAAAAAAAACCCCAATAAAATGACTAGTATTATTTTTATAATTGTCTTCTAAAAAATAAAAAAGACAGGCAAGCCCACTGGAAAAAAAATAGGCAAGAGACTTAAACAGACACTTCACCAAAGAAACTATACAAATGGTCCAAAAATATAACCTCATCAGCTGTCAGAAATGCAAATTAAAACCATAATGAGATTCCACTGCACCTACCAAACTGCTATACTTTGAAAGGACTGACAACGCAGTTCCACTCCTAGTTATATACTCGACTCCTAGATACATAATTGTGCTATTCATTTGCGGAATATCACACAACAATAAAAACAAACTATTTCTGTACCTAACAACATGAATAAATCTCACAAACAAAATGTTGAGCAAAAGAAGCCAGACAAAAGGAATACACACTGTTTGATTCCATTTATATAAAGTTTAAAAACAGGTGAAACTATTCTGTCATGTTGGAAGTTAGGACAGTGGTACAGTCAGGGAGAAAGAAGAAGTACATGGCTATGTTTACTTAGTGAGAATTCTTTCAGATATATACTTATGTCTTGTTATCTATATGTTTGTTACACTTCAATAAAAAGATTAATTTTTAAAAAATAAGAATATTTTAAAATATTTATATACTACTTTTTTGCAGCTTATTTTTCTGATCAGAATGTTCTGCTCTATTATAAAGCTCTCCTTAAATTTTCTAAGGCAGTTTATTCTGAAGTCTGTAGCCAGTGGAGTTGCTGATATGAATCAAATATTTATCTTGGTCCTCTCTACACCCCTTGACAGTGTATACCCATAGATACAGATGGACAGATAGATTAATGAATGGTCAGAAGGATGGTGAAGTAGTTACAGCATTTTTTTTCCAAATCCCTCCATTAATTTTGGTGTAGAAAAAAGTGACGTGATAATTTCAAGAGCAAAGAACCAGCCCCCCCAAAAAGGCAGAAAAAGATCAATTATATGAGTCTCTAGGAGGGAGGTTTGAGCATTATAGTATATATATTTTTAAGGTTCTCCAAGTGATTCTAATGTGCAGCAGAGTTGAGAACAACTACCTTTAAGCAATTTCTACATGTGGTGCTTGTGTTTAATTGTTTTAATAACTAAATTTATTTGTGATATTAAACAGTATGGGAATTCGTACTCATAATTTGAAGGAGGTGGCAGCACATTACCCGAACAGAGTGCATTTTGAACTTTGCAGAAGCCCTGCATTTACTAATTGGTCTCTGTGTGTCTGACCTGTTGCTGTCACCTGGTAGTAGGGTACTTGAATTCTAGGGCTGGTATCTGTGAGGCTAATTAGACCCTTTGGAGAACTGAATTCTGTGAAACTGAAGCCATAAGGTCACAACTCTGTGAGAGGGTTATTGAATGATACGCATGTGGTGAAACTGCAAGTCTATTCCCTCATATTGTTTTCTGTTTCCGCCTCTCACAATGTGACCTGACCTCAGCAACCAGACATGCAGAGCATTTCAAAATGCACACAGTTACCAGGGGTTTTATGCGAATAAGATAAGCCCGAGAAGAGATGGTAACTAAGATATATGTGTCTCTTCCTCCCTGGCTCTGGATTGTCCCACACCAGTCTTGCTGGAAACTCAGAAATCCAGAGGATGATGGTAACAGGCAAGAGCTGAGGACTGTGGGGAGATCTGAACTCAGGTATTGAGAGAAACACTGAAGAATGAACTCAAATTTCCCAACATGGCAGTTTCTGTTGTATGCTTTTCAGTGGCAGACTACAATCATTGTTTTTTTTTTTTTTAGAATCATAAATTTTAAGAATAGAAGGAACTTTGGGAATTGAATCGACTCATTTCATTTTTACAGATGAGCAAACTGATGCCCAGAGAGGTTAAGTGATTTGTCCAAACTCACACAGCCAGGAAAGGACAAAATCGAAATTAGATTCGACTTCTGACTTGCAGTTCTGAGCTGTTCCCACTATACCATGCTATTTCTACTTTCTGTTTAACACTGTCCTCCTAATTTTTGTTGCCCTAAATATGTTTCTCAATTCCATGAAGCATTTATTTATTTAAATCCAGCTTAAAAAATTAACTTCTGCCTTAAAGCATTACTCCGTGCCGTCTTAACTCTCCCCCACCTGCCTCCACACATGCACATACACCAGCTTTGCCCCTACTCCTTTTCCCAGACCCCATTGCCCTGGCGCTCAGTGCTGCAGAGTGTGAAGTTGCAGATAGGGAAGAGCGGGAGGCTGCAGGAACAGGCAGGCACCTGCTCCTGGGCTGGGAGGAGCCTGGAAGGCTGTTGGGAATTCTCTGGTGGTCCAGTGATTAGGACTCCATGCTTTCACTGCCATGGGCCTGGGTTCAATCTCACAAGCCATGTGGCTCGGCCCAAAAAAAAAAAAGATATCCCCAAGAACGGAAAGTGCATGACAGATAGTTTAAAAAGAAATTTAGACAGTTGTCTATGTTGTGATATTTGTATGGATAATGGATTTGAGGGGGACTAGACTGGATGCAGAGAAATTAGAAGGCTGATGCCGTGGTCAAGATAAATAATGAAATGAACTGAAGAATTTAGAGGTGAAGTTGACAAAACTTGATTGGATATTCAGGGTAAGGGAAATGGGAGAGTCTAGGATGACCATCTAACTTGTAGATGGTGGTGCCCCTAAGAGAAAATGAGAATTTTGAGGAGGGAAGGAAAAGATAAGTTCACTTTGGGACATGTTGAACTTGAAGTGCAGTGCCTGGCAGAGTGTTGAACTTATACAGCACGATGCTCAGGAGAGAGGGCTGAGCGACAGAGAGGCCACTGAGTAGAAGCTTCAGGAAGGCTGGTCCATATGGTGCCTGAGGTGGAGTTACAGGAGGTAAGGGGAGAAACAGGCAGTACCCAATCCTTGATCTTTGAGATATTTTTGCTGAACCAGGTAGTTTAGACTTCATCTTTAAGGTTATGGAAGCCACTAAGAGATTTTAAGCAACAGAATATCATGAACAGGTCTGATTTTTGAGATGATTTTAGTAGCCATGTAGAAGATGAACTGGAGAGGAAAGGGTAGAGGCACGTAGACAAATAAAAAGTCTGAACAGAGAAGAATTAAAAAATTATTAGGACCTGAACATATCATGGTAGCAACAAAGTTGTAAGGGAGAAAAAGAGTCAAGTAATACACATGGGGATAATTCACAAATTCAAAAAATACATGTGGCAGAATCAAAAATATAGTCTTACATGAGTACTTGAAGGCTTCAACCCTCCTCTAGCCTTCTAAGTAGGGATCTTGAGTCTTTGTTTTGAGAGAGAGTTTTGAGTGCGATAGCTCAGCTACTGTGCTGTGAAAAGTAATAGATTTTTGAGGAAATGGATGAGTAAAGAGGCTTTTAGACCATTTTGCTATATGTCATCCTATGTAATGACCTTTTGGCATTTTGGGGTAGAGTATAGTGATTTACATTGTTTTTCAGTTTTTTATTTTTCTTATTGGATGCTATACTGAGCAAAGACAGTGCTTCAGGTGGGAGCAGGTGCATCCAGGTTACATTTACACTAATAGAATCAGTAAGACTTGGTGAGCAGTCAGCTGTGGAAGGGATAAAAAGGGAATCCAAGACAACTCCAACAATGATGTCACAAGTCAGGTGAGGCTTATCGACAGACGTGGCAGGTCAGGATCAAGGAAAGGGGAGTACTTTCCATTTTGATCATATAGAGTTTGAGATGCTTGAGGGCCGGTGAAGTGCAGAAGCCCAGCAGAGAAACACTCTTCTGTGACTGGAGCCCAGGAGATAACCCTGGGCTGGACACGGAAACTTGTGATTCACTACCATTGTTGTGGTTTTTGTGGCAACTGAATATTTATATATATGGATTTTATGGCAATTATAATATATATAATTATACATATATGAATGAAGATGTATGTGGCTAAGGAAAACGAGGAGATCAAGAACAGGACTGTGGGTCACATTCTCATATAAGGGATGGTCTGAGAAATAGGAGCTCTCAGAAGAAGCTGACTTGGCATAGTCAGATGTGTGGAAGAAAACCCAGGAAAGCAGGGGTCACAGAGCCCACGGGAGAAAGTTCTAAGACAGAGGAAGTGGCTGTCAGTGTCAACTGTCACAGACAGGTAAAGAAAATTAAGGACTAAGTCACTGGATTTAGCTACAAGGAGGTGACTGGCAACCTCAGGGAGATGATGGAAAAAGAATCCTGACAGCAGTGTAGAGAGGAAGGAATGAATGAGGGACTGGAGCAGAGAGCACTCTTTGAAGAGGCTGGTTGTGAAGGAGAAGGATATAGAATGACATCAAAGGAGAGAAATTTGGGGAAAAGAGGGCAATCCTGGGGGGTGCTTTTGTTTGTTATTTATTTTGAAAGTGGTTGAGACTAGAGTATATTTATAAACCAAGGAGTAGAAAGGCAGATAAAATTTAAAGGAGAGTTGGAGTTTTGTAGAAGCAACGTCCCAGAGGAGGGAAGACAAGACAGGATTTAGCACATGCGTGGAGAGTTTATACTTCAGCCAGAACCTTGAGGTGGAGGGTTACAGATGATGGAGGTGTTGGGGAAAGATTCTGGATAAGCAAAGGCAGTTCATGACAGATGGTAGTAAGGAGATAACAGGAAATGATACTCTGAAGTCCACAGTCCAGGTGAATAATGAGTGTAATTTCCTTCGACAAAGTGAGGGTTTTGAACGCTCGCTGTGCTCTGTGCTAGGGGCTTGCTGTCAGAAGATGAATATGATGCCCTGAATCTCACAGGCCTCTCTGTACTCACCTCAAAAACGACTTAGTTTTTGTCTCTGCCTGTCTTTCCACTCACCCTTTCTTCCCATCCCCCCTTCCTTTTCCTTCTGTTTTATTACTCGCCTGTAGATACTTCTCCCCCTCCTCGCCCCCTTCCCCATGGCCCTTTCTCCTCTTCCCCTGTCCCCCTTCCCTGCTCACCCATCTCTCTTGACTCCCCTGTTCCTCTTCTCTTTCCCTCTCCCTCAAAGTAGCCAAAATGAGGAAACAAAATGAGCTTTTGGGTTTTCTAATTTATTGAATAAACTTTTGTTTCCTGTGTTTAATTTTTTCAAATAAGTCGAAAATTGTGTACTTCCTTCTCTAAAACTAAAGGTGTACGTGTGTCTCAATTAGATTTGTTCTGTTGCTTAATGACACCTGATAAAATAAACCTTCCCCTCTTCCACTGAGGCCCATGGGGAAGGAAACGGAACCTTTCATCTGCAACAGGCACCATGTTTATTTTGCACACACTGTTGACTCCATGAGAAAGAGAAGACTTAAATGTGATAGTCTTAAAGAAAATAAAGTGTTTTCAAAGTTTGTATGTGTTGTACTAGTAAAGCAAACATAAAGAACAAGAAAAAAAAACCCAGAAAATTCCTATCAATGTCCACACATTCAATGTTATAACTGCAATTCAAATGACAGGGGAGAATTTAAAAACAAATTGCTGGCCAAAGAAAACTGTTTGCTTCTGGAAATCTTACACTGTCTGTTGCCAGCCAAGAAAATCACTGTCCTCTTTGTTCCCCTGACCTGGCAACAAACAGAATTGAGGGCCCCGTGTTGCCCTGGTAATAGCAGATGACACTCCTCACACGCTGACAGCCACACACAGCACCGCGGGTCCTGACTCTGGCTGTGGAATCTCAGGAGAACACACACAACTGGATTTGACACTGACTTTGGCTTCTTTAGGTGACTTAAGATCACGAGTTACTAACCATATGTCAGCAGAACCAATCCTTGACTCTCATGATGATTTCTATTGAGAGTGAATATATACAAATTGCATCCGTTGCTAAACTCTAAGCCTCGTCTGCTGACAGCCTGAATTGTTTGTCATTACCTTTAGAAATAGTGCTCAAATTTTATGACTTCTAAACACCACCTCCAATTATAAACTTCATGCTTAAATGTCCTGACATGCCCTTTCTAAAGGAATCTTTAATAAAAATCTTAAACTATTTAATTTTTATAAAAGGAAAATTAGGAGTGGAGAGAAAGACTCCTTAGCATTGGGGAATAAAGCTGGGGAAGGACCCCAGATGAAGTTCAGGTTCAGGTTCCCACAAGTGCAGGTCACATTGGACAGTTGGGATCATGACACTCCCCAGACTCAGGCATTGAGAGTGCAGTGGGCAAGTGTGAGTGATCTTCACAACAAAAAATGAGGCAAGAACCAGAAAGAACAAAAGCCCCAAACAGCCCTTACATGACTACAGAGAAGAACAAATTTCTCTGTTTTCCAGCCTCTTGAACTGTTCACGTATGTTCCTTCCAATAGCACTCTACGCTACAGATGTATGGTTCCCACATGCTCCTCACACTGTCCTTTCCTCAGTGCTGAATCATTTCTGTCTTTCACAGAAGAATGAAAATATCTAATAAAATATCTAATAAAATAATTTACAGCAAATTAATAATTGGAGAGAAAATAACTTCATTATATTTTTTTGGTGGTATGTGCATTTTAAGAAGGGTCTTAGAAGGCAATGCCTAACACAAAGAGGACACAACCTTGGAGGGAAATGTAGACAACTGGGGGTGCTTGGGGGCAGGAGGAGTATGCTCCTATCCCTAGAGACACTACCATAGTGATTATCTATCCACCACATTTTTTAAAAAGTGATCTTTTGACATGGATACATCAAAATTTTGAAGTGCTATCGGAATTATGCAAATGAACCTCAAACCTTCTTTTCCTCTCTCTTTCAGACCACTTCTGACACCTAAACCCTGTACTTGATTGTAAAATCTTAAGAGAATCCAAAGACAAATGTGTCTATAAAAGTCAACAAAGTACTTACTTGTATAGGTATGACTTCATGGGTTTACAAAGACATAAAATTGATCCCTTCCCCAATTTGATCATTCTTGAGAGTTGAAACCACCAAGTTCCCACACAGCGCACTTTGTCACTTCTATGGGCCCAGAACTCCTTTCTCAAAGGGTAGGGCTTTCCTTGCATCTAGTTTAAGATTTTTTTTAATAAATAATTTTTGCTTGCTAACTTATGCTTTTCTTTCACTTTTCCCACTTTCCCCTCTCCCCCTTATATTTCTCAGGACAAATGTTGCCTTTCACTTCACTGCCAGTCCCTCTCAACCCCAGGTAAGTGAAGGGCTTCAAGGTTATCGTGATTCTTCCTGTTGGTGTTACCCAAAGAAACCATGGTAACAGGTAGAGTTAGCATGTGATGTTGCCCTTGATCTTTCACAACATGAGTTATATTTGTACCTTTGGAATGTTGTTCATGTAACTGGGATTTTAGACACACTTTAACCTTATCACTTGAATTGGTGTAAAATGGGAGGCATGAAGTATCTGCAGATGTTCCTTGGCTCAACCTTCATTCATAAAATTGTGGGCCTACTATGTACCAAGTAGAGTGTTAGATTGTACTAGGTGCCAGGGATAGAAGGATGAAGAAGAGACAGGTGCAACTTCTGCCCTCACGGACCTTATAATCAGGATGGGGGTGGGGAGACAGACAGTGGAAGACCACCACTAAACAAATACAAAAATAATCAATTGATCTGAAAGTACAATAAAAATGAGACAGATTTTAATTTCTACAGTGTTATGGGTAAAATTAGTTTCTCCTGTCATTAAGAAAGAACAGGAATGCTGACAAAAATTATTAGAAGAATTAGGTATTTGTGCTGTGCTCTCCATTAGGCCATAATCATTAACAGACTAAATAGATGAAAACTTTGATTGACTCAGGCTGCTTTTCTGGTGACACTTCTAGCTACCTTCCTTTTTCCTTTCATAGCTTCTGAAAGAGTGAAGTTTATGCAATAGCAAGTTTAAATAGATTTGTTTAATGTCCTGATATTTATTATAAGTCTTCTGTAGGCTGTAATGCAACTTTGTCAAAAATGGCCTTGGATATACTGTACTAAAACTGGGATTAACATATTATATGGATAACGTTGTAAATCTGTTACAACCACTTGTGAGCTGGTGAATATTTAACAACTGGTTCTTAGAGTGAAAGCCCTGTTTTGTAGCATTTGCCCATTTCTGCAGTGTAAATACCTCCACTCTGGCGGATTTCAAGCTGCTAGCGTGACATCATTGAACACAGAGTTTGGAATCGATGTGCACAATCAGCTCTGCAAGAGCCAACTCCAGCACACCTTGAAGAGTTAAATTTCCCATCAGTGAAAGCCTCCAGAGTGTATATATGCTGCCACCCAGTGACAGAGGAGGACTATAGTCCCACGATCCATTGCCCTCAGAGTATTAGCCACTTAATTCATGAAATATTTGAAAGCATTAGTTACTAGGTGCAATGGGAGATATCTATATAGAAAGGGAGGGGAAAACTTGTACCCCAACTGCAGAAAGAGTACAGTCTAATAGTCCTATCGAAAGCTATAATAAAAATGATAGACTGAATGTCGTGATGTACTTCGTAGACTGAAAATCAGTGATGATTATATATTATAGCTTCTTTCTATTTTAAAAAAGTATTAAACACTAAAGCCCAAATAATTTGTATATAATCACAAACTAGAGTAAAATATACTTAAAACAAACTCATGAAACAAAACAGAAATTCTTTGACGTCTCTGAAGGTCTTACTTTACTCGTAACTGTTCCCATTTCAGCCTATATTTTATATCCTCTTCAACTGTAGGAAAAATTTTCTGTTCCTGTAAGTCCACCCAAACTATTGCACATACTCAGGCAACCTGAATCACCACTGTCTGTCTCTATTCCTGTAGACAGAAGCAGGTTACAGAAACTGGATAATCAGGACACAAGATGGTGATTTTTAGCCTAAATTCCAGGCATTGCTTTGGATCCTTGTCACTTGCTTCTTTCTGGTAAAAGTAGATTCTCAAGGCAAGGGGTTTATTTATTTGGGGTTTATGGTAATTTAAAGGTTTAAAAACAATTAGTAATACCTTGGTATACAGATAAGGCTTCGGTAGATGTCTACAGCTTGCACAAAGCCAACTCCTAGAATATACAGGCATATATGTGATGCTCATTACTGCTAATAGTTACCATAATAATGCTTTTGAGTTACAAAGTATGGTTCCCCTAAGAACCAAGAATGCCTCTTGGGAATTCCAGAGTATTCACCTTTGGAAGAGCCCTGTATTGTATGTATTTGAATCAAGCTCCAAAATAAAAGCACAAAAAATGGAGTGGCTTCTTGAGAGTGTTTCCATCTGTTACAAGGCATGAACAGACTTCCAAAAAGCAGCGTTAATGACACTCTTTAATCTTGAGATGATTTTTTTCCCCATCAGAAGGCTTTGGATTGTTGAAAAAGTTCTATTCTTATTGCTCTGGTTCTCAGAATAAGGTTAATAAAGAGGATGTGGGAATGCAAAATGAAGTTTTAATGGGTTGTGCTTCTCCTTTAAAGTGATAGATTTACTAAAGCCTTAGGATAGGGGTTTGCTTTGTTTGTTTTCCTCAAAATTTTAATCATGTATTTCATGTCAAGCTTCTCAACCAGTTTCTATATTTATAACTACTGGGCAGAAGTCCCCTTTCTTCATTATTAGCAACATGTTTAAGGCTTAGAGTTAATAAATTTTTCCAGTGGATTGATAATCTAAGTAGGTAAATAGTGTAACTTTTGTCTATTATAAATGTTTCCTTATTCTGATGATATTGGAGAAATACTTCTGCCAAAATTGTGAACGTATTTCAGGAGGCTAGATGTAGGGCTTGGTCTTTGAATCTAAATGTCATCTCACTGTATTCCAGCCAGGAAATAGATTCTTTGGCAAAAAAGTCTAGGGGAAGGGTGGGTCTAGTGCTAATTCTTGCCTATGGGAATGTGGTTAAGATTCTTGAAGAACAGGCTTATCTGCTTTTCAAGGAGGAGCTTCATATTTCAAAATGACCCCACAGAGGCAAACCTTGTCTCCTGTCACATTTCACATATCTCTAATTCAAAGGGTTGGGGCATCTTCTTAAGTCAAAATTAGAATGAAGTGTAGCAAAGTTTAGTTGAGAAGGAAAAACTATAAAAAATGATATGGCAATATTGTATGAAATGGCTCCTTTCTCTTGTTCACTGCTGTGTTCCTAATGCCTGAGCCCTGCACAGAGCATTTGCTCAATATGCAAGAGGTGAATGGCTGACTCAATTACTGGAGGCTTACTGAGATTTACATCTGAACTTTGTGCTTAATATTTGAGGTAACCACCTTATTCATGGGAAAATAGCTTGAGTTTTTGACCGTAAACATTTCTTAACATTAACAAATCCTGTCTTTCTTTTTTTTATTCTTAGTATTTTCTATACAAATTTCCTGAAGATGTGGACTCAGTTATCATTAAAGTCGTGTCTGAAATGGCTTATCCATGCTCTGTTGTCTCAGTCCAGAATATCATGGTGAGTCTTCATAACCTGTCAACCTTCCAATATGGAGTACTATATTGTCCCAGGATAAATGAGAGAGAAGGGTGGGCACCATGTTATCCTCATACTACATATTTCTGACAAAACTGCTAAATAATAAAAACAGTATCTTGTGCACACAAGTGGGCAGTCTGTGTTTGTAGACACTGATCTGGGGAGATAGAGAGCAGTTGACTCCTCACCAAAATAAACAAAGGAAGGAAGGGAGGGAGGGAGGATCATGACAGAGAACAAGGAAGACCAACTTGTGGGCTGCACAAAAAAAACAGAAACCTGTTTGTTCTATTTTTTTTAATTTTTATTGTGTCATTAGGCCCTTTCTGTTTCATAAGGTGTTAATAAAAAATGGGAAAGGTGTGATACACTTTAATGATCTTTTCAGTTCTCTTTGATATAAAGTGAACTTGACTTCAGAGGACAAGGCACCAAGTTTTAGGAGGACTATTTCATGACTGTTCTGGGGGAAAACTCTTCATGGTTTCTGGCTCAGTAGGGACCCCCTCCCCTGTGATCCAGGTGACATGTGTGGTATGTATACTATGACATTAATGATGTTTTCCTTTTTTATCCCTCATGCATGTTACAGTGCCCAGTGTATGATCTCGACCACAATGTAGAATTTAATGGTGTCTATCAGTCCATGACCAAGAAAGCTGCTATCACACTACAGGTGAGACATCGCTTCTGTGGTTGTTATTGTCAATGACAGTGCACAGTTTTTAATCAGATTACCTACTGGACCAGTCAGGTTACCTGCTGGACTTAGAAAAACCTAAGGGATTACCGCTCACTGTGTGCCTTGAATCTCTTTCCTTTCTGATTGATTTTAAAACAAAGATTGCTACACCTGAAATCAAAGCCTTGGTGATAGTAGACAGTGCTACTCTGCCAGGTGCTCCGTTCCCCTTGGGGAATCTTGGGAACCTGTGATTCAGTGGGACATGTGTCTGACAGATTGCTTAGAGAAGTAAGGGCAAAAGATTCCAGTCTACCCAATGGGGGATGCTGGTTTAGGGTAAAGTTTATCTGATCCATTTAAAACAACTAAACATATTCTACTAAAACAATATTTTAAATCAACTATCCTTCAATTGAAAAAAAACATATTGTAACCAAAACATAACTTCAACTCTGGACAGAATGGACAGGTTCAAAGGAATATGAACCACATTTGTGCAGAAGTTTGCCCTTTTGGTATGATAATTAAATTATTATTTCAATGGTAATTTTATAGCAAAAATGTACAGACATCATGTCAGCATATTTTCAAAGAGATTCTGTCCCTGGCTTTAGAGCGGTACTTACTTGGAGTACCTGCGATTTGATCTGTTCTCTAGGTAAGGAGATACTGTTTATTGAATAGCAGGCCATGAATGAGGAGAGGTTAATTATAATTTAGGTATCAGACCAAAACACTTCTATTAGTCAGGCTTTTATTTTTAATGTCTCAGTTTTGATATCTCAAATATCTGCTCTTGTTTTCAGTATTTTTTTTCCTTAGCACATCAGCATTATGTGGTCCCAAACTTAAAAAGACAAAAAAATAACCATAGTAGGAAACTCAGATTTTACATCATCTGGACACTAAATTAATGAAGTGCAAATCATATCAGTACATTCCTACTTTCAATATGTTTGGCAATAAGTTATTACTTCTCTTTTGGACCCATGAGTCAGTACTGGGCCATTTTCTCAGTGGGTTAAACATAATATCAGAAATTTGGGGATAATAAAAAAAATCAGAGTTGTATAAATATACTGGACCTTAAAGATTATCTTGTCAACCATGCTTCATTCATGGATAAGAAACTGGGACACAGAGAAGCCCACTTAGAGAAAGTCAAAGCCAGGTCTGTAACTCAGGTCTCCTGACTTGAGTTTTTGCTTCCCTAACCTAAATTGTTTATTTAACTGCTGACTGTGTGACTTTTAGGAAAGTCATTTATCATTAAATTTTAAAATAATAAAAACTTAATACAGTGAAGCTAAAACTGCCCAAAAAATAAAGTTTATTCAAGAATTTAATATACAAGTATGAATTATTAAACATAGACTGTTGACATATATTTTATACAGGGTCTACTACAATTCTAAGCACTCAAGTGGGCACCGGACAGATTGAAATCAGAACAGCCTATTTACATAATTTCTTGGATATAACAATTATTTTATTATGGATAACCTGGAGTAGGTCATGGGAATGTGAGAGTCCTTTCTAAGGAGTTAGGGAGCAGAGGTGAACTTTACTTTTCTTCTCCTTCCTCTTTCTTTTTGCCCCCACCATTATGGACTTTCTCCCTTCTTCTCCCTATCTTTATGTCTTGTGCAGAAGAAGGATTTTCCAGGTGAGCAGTTCTATGTGGTGTTTGTGATAAAGCCTGAAGATTATGCCTGTGGAGGATCTTTCTTCATCCAGGGTAAGCAACAGTGAGGAGTATTTATCTACTTAGAAAAACCTAACAGAATGGAATGGAAAGGAAGCTAAAAGCTCATTTTGGCCCCTTCTGGCTCCTTCCAACCATCTCTAGTTCCCACTAAGTGAAGGTCATCAGCAGTGGCTTGGCAAGGCAGTCTGAGACATACATGAGAAAAAAATAAAGGGAAGAAAATAATAAATCTCAAGATATTATTGATACTACAAAATGCCATTTAGTGCCTGAATCTTTTCAAAGTCTTGCACTCCCTCAGTTGGCCCAGTTGGCCCAGTTCACTCAGTTGGCCCTTTACTCAACAAATATTTACTTCTGTGAAGTAATGATCTTATACAGCAGATCGAGGTCCATTTTCAAAGATCATTTTGGCAGCGAGTAGCAATGGAGCCACTTATATTTATCAGTAGTCATTATTTCCCCAAGGAAAATTCAGAGTTCTCAATTCCCATTGCCAAAATTGTACCTTTCAAGACGGTAAGTAAGGGACTTCCCTGGTGGCGCAGTGGTTGAGAGTCCGCCTGCCGATGCAGGGGACACGGGTTCGTGCCCCGGTCCGGGGAGATCCCACATGCCGCGGAGCGGCTGGGCCCGTGAGCCATGGCCGCTGAGCCTGCGCGTCCGGAGCCTGTGCTCCGCAACGGCAGAGGCCACAGCAGTGAGAGGCCCGCGTACCGCAAAAAAAAAAAAAAAAAAAAAAAAAAAAGACGGTAAGTAAGCAAAGTAGGGCAACTTATCCCAATGGCAGGGGTTATGTCAGCTCTTAAGCATAGTACAAGTGGTTATGGGCAACTACCCACTAACTACCACGGGAATGGAATAGGCTGTTGAATGAAAACACAGACCCCCCAGCAGCTGATAGGCCATATGTGATCAACATGAAAAGTGTTTACTGTTGAGTGTAACATCGTTCGCTCAGTATTTAGGTGAATTTTCTTCTAATATATTCTTTAATCTCTTAATTACATAGCTCTAGAGTTTTGCCAACATCCAATGTTCTCGGTAAACTATAAGTCCTTTGATGGCCATATAAGAAAAAAACAAATTCTCACTGCCTAGAAAAATGCAAACCAACAGTGCAAGAGGGTTCCCTTTTCTCCATACCCTCTCCAGCATTTATTGTTTGTAGATTTTTTGATGATGGCCATTCTGACCAATGTGAGGTGATAGCTCATTGTAGTTTGATTTGCATTTCTCTAATGATTAGTGATGTTGAGCATCCTTTCACATGTTTGTTGGCAATCTGTATATCTTCTTTGGGGAAATGTCTTTTTAGGTCTTCTGCCCATTTTTGGATTGGGTTGTTTGTTTTTTTGATATTGAGCTGCATGAGCTGCTTGTATATTTTGGAGATTAATCCTTTGTCAGTTGCTTCGTTTGCAAATATTTTCTCCCATTCTGAGTGTTGTCTTTTTGTCTTGTTTATGGTTTCCTTTGCTGTGCAAAAACTTTCAAGTTTCATTACGTGGGAATGTAAATTGATACAGCCACTATGGAGAACAGTATGGAGGTTCCTTAAAAAACTAAAAATAGAACTACCATACAACCCAGCAATCCCACTACTGGGCATATACCCTGAGAAAACCATAATTCAGAAAGAGACATGTACCACAATGTTCACTGCAGCACTATTTACAATAGCCAGGACATGGAAGCAACCTAAGTGTCCCTCAACAGATGAATGGATAAAGAAGATGCAGCACACATATACAGTGGAATATTACTCAGCCGTATAAAGGAACGAAACTGAGCTATTTGTAGTGAGGTGGATGGGCCTAGAGTCTGCCATACAGAGTGAAGTAAGTCAGAAAGAGAAAAACAAATACCATACGCTAACACATATATGTGGAATCTAAAAAAATCCAAAACAATGGTTCTGATGAACCTAGGGGCAGGACAGGAATAAAGACACAGACATAGAGAATGGAATTGAGGACACAGGAAGGGGGAAGGGTAAGCTGGGACGAAGTGAGAGAGTGGAACGGACATATATACACTACCAAATGTAAAATAGATAGCTAGTCGGAAGCAGCTCCATAGCACAGGGAGATCAGCTCCATAGCACAGGGAGATCAGCTCGGTGCTTTGTGACCACCTGGAGGGGTGGGATAGGGAGGGTAGAAGGGAGGCGCAAGAGGGAGGAGATATGGGGATATATGTATACGTATAGCTGATTCACTTTGTTATACAGCAGAATCTAACACAACACTGTAAAGCAATTATACTCCAATAAAGATGTTTAGGGCTTCCCTGGTGGCGCAGTGGTTGAGAGTCCGCCTGCCGATGCAGGGGACACGGGTTTGTGCCCCGGTCCGGGAAGATCCCACATGCCGTGGAGCGGCTAGGCCCGTGAGCCATGGCCGCTGAGCCTGTGCGTCCGGAGCCTGTGCTCCACAACGGGAGAGGCCACAACAGTGAGAGGCCCGCGAACCGCAAAAAAAAAAAAAAAAAAAAAAAAAATGTTTAAAAAAAAAGGAAAAGAAAATGCAGACCAAAAATGTAGTAGCTCTCTATTTTTGCAGCTGTTTTCTTCAGATGTCTGTGGCATATTGAGCCATAGGACATCAGGAGAAGGGTCAAGCCTTCTTTATTCAAGAAAGGAGGCTGCGTTCTCATTTGACTCACTTAGTGCTACCAAAATGCACCCAAAGGCCAAGTTGAAAGTTTTAATCAAAAAGAGTATTAGACAGTTTGACGGTTTTCACATAGTTCTTGCTAAAAGAAAATTCAGCAACCAGAGTTAATTCTGGACAGTTTTTAAACAACTCTTCAGATCAGAGACCAGGAACCTAGTATCTGATCCATTGTGCTTTGTTCTTTTTTACCAGAAAAGGAGAACCAGACCTGGAATCTACAACGTGCAAAGAACCTTAAAGTGACCATTGTTCCTTCCATTAAAGGTCAGTCTTGTTACTAAGATTTAGTGGAGAGATTCCTATGTCAGGAAGGCAGTCATGTCATTCAATGCTAATGTCATCCTTCCAGAGAAACATCATAAGAAAACTAATGTTTACCTTAGAGATAGAAGAGAGAATCAAAGCATTTTGTTAAATCCCTTGCAGAAAGAAAGGGAAGCCAATTATAAAGTTGTATACAGGAAGTCCCTTCCCAGCTTCCCTGAGGAAGTCATCACTGTGAAAAGCAGCCATTTATGGACGATGTCTGGGTGACCTCCAATAGCTTTGCTGCTTTGAGTGGAATTATCTTAGGATTTAAGAATGAGTGTGATGCAGATGGGCCCATGAAGCTGTCCTGCCCCAAACATGGTCCCCTCTTCTCTTGAGGACACCCTGACCAAAGCTGTTTCTCTTCCCTCAGGATCTGTTTATGTGAAATCCATTCTTCTCAGTTTCCTCATCTTCTTCTCCTTCTACTTGGGATGCCTGTTTGTTGCATTTGTTCATTATATCAGGTACGTCAAGAGTTTCAAGAAATGTCAACCCCCTTCACCTGTCTCTGCTTAGTGATTAGCACATTAGATTTTAGAGCCATATTAACTGGATTCGAATCTACCTTAGCCACACACTGTGTGATCTTGGGCAAGTTACTTAAACTTTCTGTGCTTAAGCTTCTTCATCTGTAAAATGAGATAATAATTTACCTCATAGACCAGTATAACTGCAGTGTTTACATCAATGTCCTGCACAGAGTAAGTGCTGATAGTGTTAGCTATTTTCATAGTTAATGAAACTTCAACAGAAAGATAGCTTGGGTAATTTTTAGACCAGAAAATACTCAATGTAGATCCTACGGAATGTAGGAAATGAGTTCTACCTAACATGGAGATTTAGAAACAGCTTTAAACATTCCATCAAAAAGTACAATTAATGCCTAAAATAAATATTGAGGTATAATAAGTAGCAGGAGTAATAAATATGCTTTGACACTACATTACCAGGTGCTTTCTTAGTGTTGTAGCATCAATTTTACAGTAAAATGTTCCTCGAGAGAAAAAAAGGAGATAATCATGCTGTAATTTGGAAATTTCCCTTCCCAAGAGTTTGGAGCCCCCAGTGAAAAGAGCACCAGTCTTTCCTTGTATCTCAGAGCAGGCCTGAACCTTGAGAATTCCATAGCTTGTCGTGGTCTCTGTAAAACAACTACAAAGGAATGGCAGGAGGTATAATAAACAAATGTTCTCTCTCCTCTTGAGCATGTAAAGAAAACAAAGCCAGTATGGAGTTTTCAGATTACTGGGCAAGATTAGTCTCATCTGTAGAAAAACCTCAAGGCTACCACAGTGATACAACTATCTCAGTGATACAGGCCTACCTCTGACTCAAAAAATAACTCCCTTCTGTGACTTTTATGAAGCTTTGCAATTGAGAAACTGACTTCAAAAACACACTGACCATATCTGGGACAATTTGAGAACCAAAACAATTAAGGAGAATAGTGAATTATAAACCATTGAGAAAAATAGAAATTCATGAATCCATCCCAGTAAGGGAAGAAAGGAAGGGAGAAAAGGAGGGAGGAAGGAAGGAGGGAAAGAAAGACCAAAATACTTACAGATATACATTTAATAAACTCAACAAAATTACTAAAACAGATACACATTAGCGACAGGACCCATTAGCAAATACTGACCTAGGAGGGAGGATTCTTGCCTACAGCACAACACCAAACACTGACTGGTAAATAAGGAGAGAGTGCTGGAATTGGAAAATCATCATTTTGCATAGATCAGGTTAAGAATCATCAATGAATACTAAAACTAGCAGGAAAATCTGATGAGGATCAACATATCTGCATGGCCTTAAGTATATCCCCACAAATCGCTTAGTAGTTGTAAGGGAAAAAGTAGTAACTATACAGTGGAGAAATTAGACTATTGACAGGGTGATAAAGGTTAATATGACCAAGGGAAAGATGGACACTGTGTGCCTCCAGATGTGACATCCTGAGAAGGAAATAGCATCACTTATGCAGTATTCCAGCCAGAAATGCACATTTTTAATATAATCCTGAGGAAAAACTTAGACAAACTCAAAATGATGAACATTCTATTAAAATGTATCACAAAAGACAAAAAATAGCTACGGAAATGTTCCAGATTGAGGGAGACTAAATATATGTGACCACTAAAGACAATATTTGATCTCAGACTGGTTCTTTTACTAGAAGAAAAACATGCTATAAAGGACATTATTGGGTCAATTGACAAAACTGTAAAACAGACAACAGATTAGATAAGATTATCATATCAATGTTAAATGTGCTGAAGTTGACAACTACACTGTGGTTATGGAAGAGAGTATCTTTATTCTTTGGAAATATTTAGGCACAAAAGTTCATGACATATGCAACTTACTTTCAAATGGGTCAGAAAAAAATGTTTATGTATACATGCATATGAAAACATACATATGCACACAGAGACAGAATGAGAAAGCAAAGGGGGTAATATGCTAACAATAAGTGAATCTAGGTAATGATACATGGGTATTCTATATTCTGTTCTTATTCTTACAGCTTCTCTATAAATGTGAAATTATTTTCAAATAAAAAATTAAAAACAAAAACTCCAGTCTACAGGCAAATATTATACCTGGAAAGTATACATACATTAACTGGTTATCAGCTCATTAATTTATCAGATCATAATCACTAACACTGAACAAGTACTTACTCTTTGCCAGGCACTCTGAGTAGACTATCTCATCTAAAGCCCCACAACAAGTAGTAGTATATCATTATTTGACAGTTCAGGAAATTGAGGCATTCAGAGGTTAAGCAGTTTGACCAAGAATTCACTGCCTGGGTTTGAACCCAGGCAGCCTGGCTCCAGAGCCTTAGCTCTTAAGCAGCCCGGACAAGATGGGTCTGGAGTGGTCAGGGCATGTGAAGGAGGGCAGTCCTAATCAAGGAAACCAGGTCAAAAGCCTGGAACCCCAGCACGAATTTGATTGAAAAGGGGGTCCGAAAAGCTGCCAATTTTGACTCAGATGAGTTACAGCGTCATGGGAAAAGAAGTTCATCTTTTCTGCCTCTCCTAGGACGGCTGTCTCTACCGCTGATGTTTTAGATTTTAGAAAATAGGTTTCACCTCTTTAGTTACCTAGCAGACATAACCAGTGTACAAACAGACAAAAATTAATAGCTGGATATCAATCTCTCTAAAGTTGTTATTCAGCCTGCTGAAGAGAGCACAGTTTTTGAAAATTGTGGCCTAAGGCTCTGTCGAAACCTCTGGCTGCCAGATTACTTTGCTACTGCCAACTGCACAAGCATAGATTCTTTCCAAATATAGGCAAACTGAAAATAGAAATCTGGAGACATAAGAACTACTTGGCATCTAAATAGGGGAATAAACTGAGAGAAAATGCTAATAGAACTCTTCCTTCATTGAACTAAGCAGAAATAACAAAGTTTTCTACAAAACCAAGTGAAGCCAGCCAGTCCTGGAACAGAATGCCAATTGCTTGTTGAGCCCCCTGTTCTTTATTACTAATACATGTGGGGTTTGCAGTACATGCTATGAGATCAGGATGAAAACAATGATTAGAGACATGGCTCCTGTCCTCAGGGAGCTAAGAATTCAAAGTGTTTTTATGCTATTTTTTTATGGTTTTTTGTTTTTATGTTTTTTGGCTCAACCCTAAACTCCATTCCCCTCCCCACCCACCAGCTCCAATTCATTCAGCAAGTATTTATGGAGCCCCTGCAATGACCCCCTGGGTCAAGCACTGCATACATGTCTCTTTTTTTCTTTAATTATATTATATCTATATCACTTTATTTTTTTTTATTTTATTAATTTATTTTTGGCTACGTTGGGTCTTCGTTGCTGCGCAGGGGCTTTCTCTAGCTGCGGCAGGCAGGGGCTACTCTGTTGCGGTGTGCGTGCTTCTCATTGCGGTGGCTTCTCTTGTTGTGGAGCACAGCCTCTAGGTGTGCAGGCTTCAGTAGTTGTGGCTTACAGGCTCTAGAGCGCAGGGTCAGTAGTTGTGGCGCACGGGCTTAGTTGCTCCACGGCATGTGGGATCTTCCCGGGCCAGGGCTCGACCCCGTGTCCTCTGCATTGGCAGGCAGATTCTTAACCACTGTGCCACCAGGGAAACCCTGCATACATGTCTCTTATTCCTTCCTCTCAGTCACCCTGCCAGATGTTGAGTTCAAACTACATGATCCCGATTACTCGTTCTTCCCTTGATTCCTGTATTAGTTATCTATTGCCACAATAATGCTGCATAAAAATCAACCATAAAAACTCCAAAAACTCCAACCATAAAAACTCCAATACATATTTACATTTGCTCACAAATCTATGGGTCAGCTGGATGATTCTGCTAATCTGGACTAGGCTCAGAGATCTCAGCTGGGTGTGGTCATAGAGTGAAATCAACTGGCAGGTCAGAGAAGAGCTGGCTTTTCTAGACTGGCCTCAGCTGTACTTTGCCTCTCATCCTCCAGCAATCTAGCCTTGGTTTATTGTATCTCCAAGAGAGATAGCAGAAGAATGCAAGGCTTCCTTAAGATGTAGGTTCAAAAGTGGCATGATATCACTTCCCCCTCTTTCTATTGGCCAAAACAAGTGATAAGGCCAGTCCAGCTGCAATAGGTAAAGATACAGACTCCACTTTTGATTGAAGGAGCTAGATACAAGATGAGGTATAGCCATTTTTCAATCAATCTAGCATAGGTCTCATTTACTCTTTTTTTGTTTGTTCACTGGATACTGCCTGCCTCACCCTAGCTTTGTAAATCATTTAACTCCTCTAATTAAGAACTTTATCAGCTCCAAAACCTAGGGCAAATGTGGTTAAAGCCTGTTAATACAAACACAGTCCAAACACATCATCTTTTATGAGTTCATATAATTTCTTGCTAGTTAATATCACTAAAATTGTTTTTTTAAAGGGACTTCCCTAGAGCCTCATTTGCCAGCTAGAACAGTCAGACCCAATTGTAACTGCTCTCCTTAATGATATGCCTTGTTCACTCAACAAATATTTAGTTATCATTTCCTGGGTGCCAGGCCCTGTCCTAAAGGTTAGTGATACAGCGGTGAACAAGACAGTCTAGATCCCTGCTCTGATAGAGCTTCCATTGTACAAAGGAAAAACATATAAGCAAGCAAGCAAGCAATTAATAAAGAAAATAATTTCAGCTAGTGACAGGAGGAGAACAAACATAGTGGTGAGACAGAGAATGATTGGACTGGGGAAGCTACTTTAGATTTGATTTGTTCAGCAGGGAAGACCTCTCAGGACCAAGACCTGAATGGCAAGTAGGAGCCAGCCATGTGAGGATTTGGGGAGAGAGTGGCCCAGGCAGAGAACAAGAGCAAAGGCCCTGAGGCAGGGATGGGTTTGCTGTGTCTAGGAACGAAAGAGGTATGAAGAGAAGTCCTTCCACCAAACATACCAGGATCAGGGGTGTGCAACTTCTAGAGCCCCCATTTGGAAGTAAATAAGAACATGTACCAAAGCACAGGCACATATAGTCCCCAACTTTTCTCCCTTCTCCCCCGACTCCAACCTCATATCCAAAAGGGAGGCTCATTTGGGGGAAGAGAGAATTCACATTTTAATTTTTGATAGACAATTACATTTGATACACCCGTTTTTGTTTTGTTTTGTTTTGTTTTGTTTTTGTTGTTGTTGTTTGTTTTTGCGGTATGTGGGCCTCTCACTGTTGTGGCCTCTCCCGTTGCAGAGCACAGGCTCCGGACGCGCAGGCTTAGTGGCCAAGGCTCACGGGCCCAGCCGCTCCGCGGCATGTGGGATCTTCCCAGACCGGGGCACGAACCTGTGTCCCCTGCATCGGCAGGTGGACTCTCAACCACTGTGCCACCAGGGAAGCCCCAACACCCGGTTTTTTAAATAATGACTTTATTAAGACATAATTCATAGACCATAAAATTCACCCCCCTTTAAAAATTCAGTGGTTTTAGTATATTCACAGTTGCACAACCATCACCACTATCTAATTTTCATCATCTCCAAAAAGAAACCCTGAGTTTATCAAGATTATAGGATACAAGATCAATATACAGAAATCAATTGTATTTCTATACACTGGCAGTGCACAGTTCAAACACGAGATTAAGAAAATAATTCTATTAACAATAGCATCAAAAATAATAAAGTACTTAAGAAAAAATTTAAGAAATTAAATATAAGACTTGTACATTGAAAACTACAAAACATCCTTGAAAAAACTTAAAGAGAACCTAAATATATGAAAAGACACCCTGTGTTCATAGATTGAAAGACTTAATACTATTAAGATGGTATAGTAGACAGAATAATGCCCCCCCAAAATGCTCATGTTCTAATATTCAGAACCTGTGAATATGTTACTTTACATGGCAAAAGAGATTTTGCAGATGTGATAAAATTATGGAGATTATCCTGGATTATCTGTGTGGGTATAATGTAATCACAAGTGTCCTTATAAGAGGGAGGCAAGAGAGTCAAAGACAGGAGGAGGTGTGATGAGGGAAGCAGAGGTTGGAGTAATACATTTGAAGATGGGGGAAGAGGCCATGACTTAAGGAATGCAGGCCACGTCTAGAAGTTGGAAAAGGCAAAGAAATGGATCCTCCCCTGGATTCTCCAGAAGGAATATAGCCCTGCTGATATCTTGATTTTAGCCACATAAGACTCATTTTAGAATTGACATCCAGAACTGAAGATAATAAATTTGTATTGTTCTAAACCACTAAGACTGTGATAATTTGTTACAGCAGCAATATAAACTAAAAGACATGGTAATACTCCCCTAACTGATTTATAGATTCAACACAATCCCTATGAAAGTCCCAGCTGACTTTCTTCCAAAAATTGATAAACTGATCCTAAAATTCATATAGAAATGCAAGGGACCCAGAATAGGAAAAAAAATCATGAAAAAAAAAGAACAAAGCTGGAGGTCTTACACTTTCTGATGTCAAAACCAACTACAAAGCAACAATATTCAAAACTCTGGCCCTGACATAAGGAAAGACATACAGATCAATGGAACAGAATTGAGAGTTCAGAAATAAACACTTACATTTATGGTCAATTGATTTTTGACAAGGGTAACAAAACAATTCAATGGAACAAGGATATTCTTTTCAACAAATGGTGCTGGGACACTTGGGTATCCACATGAAAAAGAATGAAGTTGTACCCCTACCTTACAACATATAAAAAAAAATTAACTCTAAATAGAACAAAGATCTAAATAAAAGAGCCAAATCTATAAAACTCTTAGAAGAAAACATAGGTGTAAATCTTTGTGACCTTAGATTAGGTAATAGTTTCTTAGATATGATAGCAAAAGCACAAGTAAAAAAAGAAAAAATAGGTAAATTGGACTTCATCAAAATTAAAACTTTTGTGTTTTTAAAGGACATTATCAAGGAAGTGAAAATACAAAACTGGAGAAAATGTTTGTAAATCATATATCCAGTAAGAGTCTAGTATCCAAACTATGTAAAGAATTCTTACAACCCAAAGATAAAAAGAAAAATATCCCCATTTAAAAATAGGCATTTTTTAAATTGAATAGATGTTTCTCCAAAGAAATATGCAAATGGCCAATAAGCATGTGAAAAGATGTTCAACAACATTAGCCATCAGGGAAATGCAAATCAAAACTACAATGAGATATCACTTCATATCCACTAGGATGGCTATAATAAAATTTTTTAAATGAAAATAACGAGAGTTGGCAAGGATGTGGAGAAATTAGAAACTTGTACATTGCTAGTAGGAATGTAAAATATTTAGTTCCTGCTATTGAGCTACAGTAGAAAACAGTTTAGAAAAAAATGTTAAACACAGAGTTACCTTATACTCAGCACTTCCATTTCTAGGTCATACCCAAGAGAATTTAACACATATATCCACACAAAAACTTGTACACAAATATTCATAGCAGTGTTATTCATGATAGCTAAAAAGTGGACACAATCAAAATGTATATCAAGTGTAAACAAATAAATTAAGCATGGTATATATCCATACGATGGAATATTATTCAGCCGTAAAAAGACTGAAGTATTCACTCATGCTACCACATAGATGAACCTTGAAAGCATTATGCTAAGTGAAAGAAGACAAAGAGACCACATGCAATACAATTCCATTTATATGAAATGTCCAGAATAGGCAAATTTATAGAGACAGAGAGTAGATTAGTGATTGCCAAGGGCTGGAAGGAGTAGAGAATGAGCAGTAACTGCTATGGTCAATTGATCTGAGATTTCTTTGAGTGATGATGACAATGTTATGGAACTAGAAAATAGTGATGGTTGCACAACTTTGTGAACATATTAAAATTCATTGACTTGTGCAAATTAAAGGGTGAATTTTATGGCATGTGAATTATCTGAAAATAAATGAAAATGGAAATAAATTAATGAATTTAATATATGTATGCCTGTATGTACCTAGGTGTGGAATTGCTGGGTCATATTGTGTCTCTAGGTTTAACTTTTTAAGGAACTGTCAAATGGTTTTTCAAAGTGGCTGCTCCATTTTATAGTCCCACTGGCAATGTATCAGAGTTCCAATTTCTGCACATCCAAAGGCCCATTTTTAAGAGATCCTAGCAGACAAATCTGCAACAAAGTCTATAGGGAACAAATGGAAAATGCTGACGTTTTTGCAGTCTTAGGAGCATGTGTATGTGCTTGTTTGCAGGTTTCAGAGAAAGTCCATTGATGGAAGCTTTGGTTCCAATGACGGTAAGAAAAATCCCTGGTTTCAATTCAAACTGATGTCAAGAATGTGGCAACATTCCATTTGGTACTTTTGTCTCTCTGACTTTTGTAATTTCCCAAACCCTCTATTGATTCCTACCCCCCACCCCCCACCCCGCCACAGACACACACAGAGTGGTCTAATCTGCAGTCTTTCTACAGAAAGCAGAGCCAGTGAGAATCAATTTATGCACTTGATAATTACTGAAATATGGAGCTCACACTAAGAGCCTTTGTTCGGAGAGTTCCTTGTAGTTGTCCACAGCCCATTTGTCAGCAATTCATCTTTTTAAAGAGTTTACTCTTTTCTAGGACATAAATTGTTCATATCTGTCTTATCACAGAGCTGACTTGTGAACAATGGTAAGAATTTATTGTGTCAAATCTAATACAGAGCTTACTTTTCCCAAATTGAGATAGAGGGTTTTTTTGTTCAAGGATCTAGAAAACTGAAGTATTTGAGACTAGCAAGTATAATAGAGTCTTATAACTTTGGGAAATCCAGAGTAATTGATTATCCAACCATTGTAATATGCCCTTTCCTCCACTCGGAGGATTTGAACAAAGGAATTCAGTTGCTTGATCTTTTTATCAAATCTTTAAAAAAAAATAAATGTCCTTATTTTTAAAACTTGAGATATAATTGACATATAACATTGTATAAGTTTTGGGTGTACATGATTCTATATTTGTATATATTGCAAAATGCTCACCACTAGAAATCTAATTAACATCTATCACCACACATAGTTATACTATTTTTTCTTGTGATGAGAACTTTTAAGATCTATTCTTTTAGCAATTTTCAAATATACAATACAGTGTTATCAACTCTAGTCACCATGTTGTACATTACATCCCCAGGACTTACTTATATTTTATAACTGGAAGTCTGCACCTTTTGTAAGTGTCCTATTTTTTGAAAAGCCTAAATCAGCATGAGTTACTCAGTGCTCACAAGCTACTTGGCATAGAATGATCATTTGGAAAAGGAATGATGGAGTGAGACTTGATTTTTAAGTCACATGCAGCAGATTTTTTTTCTAATTTTTATTGGAGTGTAGTTGTTTTACAATGTTGTGTTAGTTTCTACTGTACAGCAAAGTGAATCAGCTATACATATACATATATCCCCTCTTTTTTTGGATCTCCTTCCTATTTAGGTCACCGCAGAGGATTGAGTAGAGTTCGCTGTGCTATACAGTAGGTATGCAGCAGATGTTTAGTTCTGTGTTTTCTACAGTTAAGTTAGAAAGACACAAAGTGACTCCCTACCCCACCCAGCAGGAGTATCTCTCCCTCTGCTGGAGGTCTGCTTCTCCTGCCTTCCTTTGACTTTTGTCTTCCTTAATGTCAATGTGTCTATTTTTCCAGGCATCCAGGCAATTGGTTTTAATAACATTCAACAGCCAATGTAAAGGAATATAAAAGAACACCTGCTCTATTGTCTTTAAAATGCTAAGTACTACTTTCTATTTTATTCATAAAATGTTAAAATGAAATGTCTTCTCTCTGGATCTCAGCCTTTTCCCTCTGATGCTCTCCAGGTTTTGCTCTTATTTAGGCCTAGTCAAACTTAGAAAGCCTAATTGGTTGGATCTGATAGGTGCTCTGTGAATGGATGCTCTGTTATTTTTATTGTATGAGTGAAGTCATTTTATCACTGCAATGACAATTAAAGGAATTTCGTATTCAGAAGGGTCTCCTGAACAGTGAAGTACTGGTAGACAGAGCTGGGACTTGAGCCAAATCACTGTCCAAGATCAAGAAGGCTCTGAAAATTAGCTAAGAGCTAGAGGTACCCTTCAGATAACAAGCAGAAATGAATGAGTGACCAAAAAAATAAATAAAGATGCATCCGTTGGATTCATGTGGCTGCAGGTAACAGCAAAGTTTATCTCAAACATACCTAAACTATAAAGAGTGTCTCCTCTCCCTGGAAGTTGAGCAGAAGGGTGGGCTTCAGGTTTCACTGAGTCCAGTGGCTCTGGTCCTTTTTCCTGCCATTCCCTTGACTCTGCTTTGCCCCCAGAGCTGGTAGTGAGATGGGTCCTCACCTGACAATGTCCAGAAGGAAGGACTGTTTCAGAAGCACCTAGCAACTTCTCTCATGTTTCATTGGCCTAGAGAGGATCATATACTTGTTGCTAAACCAGTCACTGCAAAGGAATCTATTTACTTACAGATCAATCAAGCCTGCTTATCGAATTAGGGTGAGGTCATCTTTTTCTAGGACCAGGGTTTCTCAAACTCAACATTATTGACATTACAGCCAGATGATTCTTTGTTGTTGGGAGCTGCCCTGTACATTATAGGATGTTTAACCACATCCTTCACCTTAACCTACTAGAATTCAGTAATACACTCCCTCCCTATGACAACTAAAGTTATGCCCAGACCTTGTCAAACGTCCTCTTAGGAGCAAAATGTTCCCCCCACCCCTACCCCCAACCGAGAATCACTGACTTAAAAATATGGGCTGCCAGGCACAGATGAGGGAGGATACCCAAACAAAATTCCAGCTTAGTTAGGAAGTAGGAAATAGGAATGTTCACCACAAAGGGCTTTGAAATCAGGAGGAAGTAAGGAACCTATGTAATGCTGAGAGGCTACCGGGAAAGATGGTACATGACCACTGGTGAGACAAGACCTAGGTTCTTCAAACAAGAGCAGAGAAGATAAGCTCTAGCCTAGGGAGGAACCAGTTAGTGACTCTTAATCATATGAAACAGAGCACGGAGAAACCAGCCTGTAGCAAGAGACAGAGGCAAGTGAGGGACCTTATCTGAAAACTAATGTGAAAGATTCAGGGGAGGAACCTTTAGAGAGGAGCAAGGATACAGAAATGTCTTTGTCTCCAAGGGCCAGTATCAGTGTGCCCACGGGGGCTACAAGAAGTTTAATGGAGCTTAGAGCTACAGGAAATGCCCTGGGGGCTAGTGCCTAGAAGAAATGCTAGGAGCAGCGTTTGAGAAAGGGGACCCCACTAGATTTGGCATGTTGTCTGCTGCAATTAACATGGAGCTGGATATCTGAGGAACTTGGCCTGAGGCTTTCACCCTAGGTATGCCTGAGATGGAGGAAATGGAGCCAGGTCCCTACAATTTGCTAAACTGTCGGCAGCTCTGTTTTAGTTATGTAATGATAGGAAGGTTGCATTTGGAAAATCCATCGGCTCCCCTGCATGTGTTTTTCTTTGATTTGCCTGCAGTTTTTAAAGTTGTGTTTGAAAAATGTTGACATTGGCTCCAACTAAACTAAAAAGCAAAGGAAGGGCTTCCCTGGTGGCGCAGTGGTTGAGAGTCCGCCTGCCGATGCAGGGGACGTGGGTTCGTGCCCCGGACTGGGAAGATCCCACATGCCGCGGAGTGGCTGGGCCCGTGGGCCATGGCCGCTGAGCCTGCATGTCCGGAGCCTGTGCTCCGCAACGGGAGAGGCCACAACAGTGAGAGGTCCGCGTACCGCACAAAAAAAAAAAAAAAAAAAGCAAAGGAAGTTCTTTCATACTTCATGGGATAAAGAAGGAGATAAGAGCCTGGAGCCCAGGTGAAATGGAAATAGTGTTGGTAAAGAGTAGCTTCAGGCTGTGAAGGGACTTTACTGCTGCAGTGTGAATGGATGCACACTGTATTCTCTATTCCTCACTTAGCACTTAGGACAGGGGCCTCTGTGGTAATCTAAGGGGCACTGGGCAAGGCTCTGTGTTCTAAAAACATGTCCTCCAGTGGCTCTCAGTGGAAAAAACCCACACTTCACATCATTGTTAAAGAGCCTATACAGAAATTCAGTTACCACCTTGAAAGAGAGACAGATGAAACGTGACTCACAGGCCTCTGGGATCACATGAGCTGTCACCACGAACCTGGGTGCAGCCTAAGAGGAGGGTACTTTCTCAAGTGAGAGAGCTTGGTGAACTTGCCAAGTTTGCAGATTTAAGAACCAAATGGCCAATCAGATCCTTCCCTGGATGGAGCGATTACTGAATCAGCCTCCCAGCAGAGAGCAGGGCCCAGAAGGGATAAGACAAGCAGCGTGCTGAGTTCAGAGGGGTCAGGGAGCACAGGACATCCTCAGGCTCTGTGGCAACGGGTCTCAGACCCTAGTCCTGACTCTCTACTCTGCTTTTTCCCAACTTTGCCTGCCCAGTTTTTTCCTCTAGAGGAATTTTACTTTTACATCCTTCTGCAAAGATTAGTGGTTTTCTTCATTTTCTCCTCAACTTTTGAGATACATCATGACACTCATTGGAATAGGTAGCCAACTGGCATAAAAATGAAATCGCATGGCAGCTAGTTCACAGCGTTGCTGACTCCCTCTTCTGCTTCCAACCTCCTGAGTCTGGAGACGGAAGGGGGCAGGACAATTATAAATGTGACGTCCCTGAAAGAGCCAAGCATGCTCAAAATGAAATGAAGTTTTTCTCCTCACATGGAGCAATTAATATAAAAGGCAAGCATGCAAGCATATCCTATTCTAAGTTAGTAAAGCAGACAGATGGCAAAGCGCTCGCGCACAGAGAAAAACATACCAGAACAAGTTTCCCCGTTAAGATGAGCTCATTCACAACTTTATATGTTTGCTTATTCCCAGCCAGAACATCTTGGTCTGTCCTACAAACTGATATTTTGTGTTTAATTCTGCTTTCTAAATGCCATACAGTTAAATAGAAATATGGCTTGCCTTCTGGGCACATCCATCATGTTTGAAGTTTAGGAGGTAATGCTTCGGTTTTTGCATTCTAAGAAGGTCTTAGACATTAGAAACGTTAACAGAATACCGTTATCCCGTGTTGAACAATCTCCTATTTAATTGTGCATATAGAAGTGCACAGATTTGAAACAAGTGCACTGCTCATGAAAATCTCGATGCTCTTGTCCATCACAGAACCATTGTTGTTGTGGTTGCCTCGGGGTGAAAAGAACTAGCGACTACATCCAAACCAGGTCCTGCTCGATTGCGAGGCAGAGTGCAGAAATCATCGAAGTCTGAACAAACCTACACAGCTGGCTTTTTCTTTTTAGTGAAGTTGTCGCCTAACAAAACAGTGATTGTTTTTGTTTGCTCACTTGCTTTGACTTTAGTTTTTGCCTTTTTTTCTCTTTTGATCACACACACGAAAACCCTTTGCCTCCTACAGACCATTTCAACCCCCCGCTGCAGCAGAACTCAAGCATTCTCCGACGCATGTGTCTACTTCCCATGCCAGGGGGCTTCCCAGGAACAGAAAATGCCAAAAATTCTGGGGTTTATGATTTTAGTATCATTCTTCGCTTACTATTTGCACATGTAATATGCAAATATGTAATATTTGGAAAAGTTTGAGGCGCGTCATCTTAGAGAATGTTTTTCTCTCACTGCCAACAACCATTTGGCAACAGACATGCCTATTCTACCTCTGAACTATCCCCCAAATAACTCATATTCCTGCACATCCTTAGTTCATGTTGTCATTATTTTTTGTTCCAAGGAGTGCAGTAATTTCCATCCTGTCAGGGCTCATCCTGTCTATAGTTAGGGTACTGTTAATGACTGTGACAAATAAACCTCCGAATTATAGCCCCTTAATCACAGAAGTTTATTTCTGGTGTTTATGTTCAGTGGTGGCCTTCCTCACAGTGATTCCAGGACCCATGCTCCTTTGTTCTTATGATTCTGCAATACTGTCAGGCAGGAATCAGCAATGTTTTTTCTGTAAAGTGCCAAATGGTAAATGTTTTAGGCTCTGTGGGCCATGTAGTCTCTGTTGCAACTGCTCCACTCTGCCATTGTAGCCAAAAGCAGCCATAGACATACTTAACGAGTGGCTGTGTTTCAGTAGAACGTCATATATGAATACTGAAATTTATAATTTTACCTGCCATAAAATACTCTTCGCCTTCTGATTTTTCCCTAACCATTTAAAAAATTTAAAACCATTTTAAGTTTAAGGGCCATACAAAAATGGGTGGCAGGCTAGATTTGGTCTGCAGACCATAAAATTGGCCTGCAGGCTCCTATATTAGAGTGAAAAGAAAATCAAACTATTTAGAGTTATGTTCTTTCATTTTGGCAACTGGACATAAAGTGTTTGCCTCTTTGTTTTTCTTTTTAACAGGCTCTGGAAATACGTCGGTGTCACATCCCATTGCTGCCAGCACCCCTGAAGAAAGCAATTATGGGGCAATAGGTATTTCCTACAATGAGTCCATTCATGGAAGTGTTTCCTGGTTCTCCAAAGAATAGGATACAAGGAGCCCTCCAGCCACTAATAACTGTGAGAGTGGGCAAGGCAGTCATCGTATAAGATTATCTTTTATTTATAAGATGAATTGGCTCGATGATCTGGAAGGTTCCTTCCAGCTCTAATTTTCTCTGGTTCTATTGATCCGTTTCTTGGGTCTGCTAGCCACACTTGAGCAGAATTTTCTATGGCTGCCATCAACTCCCTTGGGGATTTTTTCGTACCCAGCCTGAGTTTAGGGCGTGAAAGACGCGTCAAGAGTCTGACGTCAGGGAGCCCGACATCAACTGACCCATTGTTTCATTCTCAGGTTTCAGTGGAGTAAGGGCGATCAGAAGACAGGCTGTGCAGCAGGTGAACACGGCTGAAGCCTAACGATCTTCCATTTGGGCTAACTGCATAAATGAACCTGCTCACTGCCACCCAGTCATTCACATGGCAACCCCTAGGGCTCGTTCAGTGGCCTGAAGGGGACAGAATTCTGATCCCTGTCTTGTTAGAGTCTGCGTGCATTGACGCTTCCACACACTTCCATGATGCTTGCGGGCCTATGAATGGTGCGCCTTAAGCTGTCAGCGTAGAGGGGCTGGGAATCCTGTATGCCTGCCCTGTTATTCTGTAACTTTGAGAAGCATGTGGGCTCAGTGCTGGAGACTTATTTCTGGCTCTGCACAAACAGGGTTTGGTTTTTTTTTTAACCATCTGAATAGAAGAAATAAAGCAGAAGGTAGGCTCTGCTCATGTGCTCATTAGGCTGTGCAAATTCCCATCTGCTCTGGGAAACATTCACAGGAACACAAGGATTCTTCTTCCTGAGAATGTTGTTTCCATTATATAATCATAGATACGGCATGTGGGGGATTTCGGTGTACAAATACTTTATCCATGAGAAATGTATAGCTGCTGGACATGTGGGTACTTACACGTACATGTGGTAGATGCTATACATAATTATGTGCATGTGTATGTTTATACATTTGTGCTCATATTTTAAAATATGAAACATGAAATATAAGCATAATATTATTTTTGCATCCAAATAGTTAACAGAGCAGATGTCTTTATATTATGTATTCAGCCCTAGAAAGAGATGATTTAAATATAAAAATAGGAGGAGAGGAAAATTAGAAGTCCATTGAGGAGGAATTGAGAGAAAGAACATGTGCTGTGGGTAAGGAGTTGGTTTTTACCAACACAACGTTTTCAGGAATGAGTCAGCACTGTGCTTTTTTTTTTTTTTTTTTTTTTTGCGGTATGCGGGCCTCTCACTGTTGTGGCCTCTCCCGTTGTGGAGCACAGGCTCCGGATGCGCAGGCCCAGCGGCCATGGCTCACGGGCCCAGCCGCTCCGCGGCATATGGGATCCTCCCGGACCAGGGCACGAACCCGTATCCCCTGCATCGGCAGGCGGACTCTCAACCACTGTGCCACCAGGGAGGCCCAGCACTGTGCTTTTTGCAGAGAAAGATGGACTCCATGGGTTCTTCTCGACTTGGGAAGGCAGATGAGTCTCCTCTGTTTCAGATGAGTCAAGCTCCAGTCCTGGCAGGCAAATGTCCTCCTCCAATGGCAGACAGCCGGGCCAGTCAGACACGGACAGCTCCGTGGAGGAGAGTGACTTCGACACCATGCCAGACATTGAGAGCGATAAGAACGTCATCCGGACCAAGGTACTTCTGCCTGGTGGTGCTCTTCGAGAGGGCGAAAAGTTCAGGAGCCAAATACAACTTCAGCAATACCTCAATTTCCTTTATATATTTTTTTTCTTCAGGGGGAGTCACATTTCTCAGTGAGCTTTTTATTTTTTTATTTTTTAAAGATCTTTATTGGGGTATAATTGCTTTACAATGGTGTGTTAGTTTCTGCTGTATAACAAAGTGAATCAGCTATACATATACATATATCCCATATTTCCTCCCTCCTGCATTTCCCTCCCACCCTCCCTATCCCACCCCTCTAGGTGGTCACAAAGCACCGAGCTGATTTCCCTGTGCTATGCAGCTGCTTCCCACTAGCTAGCTATTTTACATCTGGTAGTGTATATATGTTCAGGGGGATTTTTAGATAAAACTTAGCTACATACTAAAAGCAATACTTGGTTAATTAACACTTCTTTCTGGAGGGAGAAAGTGAGAGCAGTAAAGAAAACAGAGTGCTAAAACACTCTCAGGGTCTGAAGTGGCTGACCATAGACAAAAATGAGGAAGGGATCCAACCAAATGGAGGAAAAGATTCATTTGAAGGGTGTACTTGGAAAAACTCCCTGGTTGTATACATAAAATCCTTCAGGAGTAAAAGATCATTTCTTTCTGGCTTGTATGTATCACATTGTGTTGTATCCAATAAGGGGCACAAAGGTGAATCGTACCGTTTCAACCTCGGAATTCAAGAATCACACAATGGGCATCTCTGAAACCTGGGAAACCAATTCTTGAGATTTAAGAAGCATTCAAGACTCCCAGTAGGTTTCCCACATCAGCCAATTTCCCTAAAGCCAAGGGAAATACTAGGATTTTTAAAGGCATCCTGAGAAAAGCAAAATTAAAAGAAAAGTCTTGTTAAATAATTTTAATCCCTAGTGAGTGACTGAATTGAAATGTGTAAAGCTCTCCTTTATATTTTATGCAAGAAATCCAAGTACAGTTTTGCATTCTCTTTTTATTTGGCATCCCAGATGTTCCTTTACCTGTCAGATCTGTCCAGGAAGGACCGGAGAATTGTCAGCAAAAAATATAAGATTTATTTTTGGTGAGTAGATGACCAGGAGGGCTATGGTTCTCTCTAGTAAAATTAAAGTTTTCTTTGTAAAAGCCACAATCACTTATGAGATTCATATAAGTGAATCAAATCACAGGCTTCAGTGTTTAATGAGGCACAGGTATAGGTGTTTAAAGAATTCATGACACATTCGATAGGAAAGACAAAAATGAACTACCAAAGGCAACCAGCCCTAAATTAAATAAATACAAAGTATTAAATAAGAACAGTAGTGGAATCCCATAGGGAGACACTAAATCCTTTTCTAGGAAAATACAGTAACGATAACATTAATGTCACCACCTTCCCTCTTCTCCTCACCAGGACTTGCTCTTGGAAGAGCCAGTGATTAGAGGGATGAGATGCCTAGAGCATCTCATAGTAGCTGGAAACCACCCTGAGTGAAGATGATACCATCAGCCAATGATAAATAGACCTGCAATGGTCAGACACAGATGCAGTCTTCCTACAAGCAGAGAGTCTGAGGTGCCTGGCAGGGTCCCCTCCTTCCTCTCAGAAACCCCCAGCTGACACTTGTGATAGCACTTCCCATTCTTTTTTCTGGAAGGATACCCTTTTACTGGGATACAGATATTAGAGGAAAACAAGGGCCAGTGGGGACCACATGGAACTCCACAGTAGGACCATCATTTGGGAACTAAGAGATATCTAAAAAAGCCACATCCCTTTGTGAGATCCATCACCCATTACCTACTCTCGGATCACTGTTTTTTTAAATTTTTTTTAAGTCACAACTTATTTTTATTTTTTTAATTTATTTATTTTTGGTTGCGTTGGGTCTTTGTTGCTGTGTGCAGGCTTTCTCTAGTTGCGTCGAGCAGAGGCTACTCTTCATTGCAGTGTGCAGGCTTCTCACTGCGGTGGGCTTCTCTTGTTGCGGAGCACAGGCTCTAGGCGCGTGGGCTTCAGTAGTTGTGGCACGTGGGCTCAGCAGTTGTGGACCGTGAGCTCTAGAGCATAAGCTCAGTAGTTGTGGCGCATGGGCTTAGTTGCTCTGCAGCATGTGGGATCTTCCCAGACCAGGGATCAAACCTGTGTCCCCTGCATTGGCAGGCGGATTCTTAACCACTGCACCATCAGGGAAGTCCCTCTCTGATCACTTTTAATCTAACAATATCCTAAATAGATAGGCCCTCATTAATAATTGGTTAAACCAGAAGCAAGCATTATTTACACTGTTTTACAAGTAACTGTATGAGAGGAAGATTGGAGAAACAGGAACCACATAATCAGTTTCTAATTGCTTTTTTGAGTTAACTAGGGAGTTATGGGGTGGAAAGATTCTTTTAAAAAAAAAAAAAAAAAGAAGGCAGGGCTTCCCTGGTGGCGCAGTGGTTGGGAGTCCACCTGCCGATGCAGGGGACACGGGTTCGTGCCCCTGTCTGGGAAGATCCCACATGCCGCGGAGTGGCTGGGCCCGTGAGCCATGGCCGCTGAGCCTGCACGTCCGGAGCCTGTGCTCCGTAAGGGGAGAGGCCACAACAGTGAGAGGCCCGCGTACCGCCAAAAAATAAATAAATAAATAAAAGGGCAAAGTTTCCATTGTTATTTTGGAAATAACCATTTCTGATTCTTTGCCTGCGTAGGAACATCATTACCATTGCTGTGTTTTATGCGCTGCCTGTGATCCAGCTGGTTATCACCTACCAGACAGTAAGTGCTGCCCCGAACTCCAAAATCCCACCTTTCATACTGCAGGGAAAGATCTTTGCTGTGACTTACAGAGAAAGGTATAACTTGAGCTCCGCCCAAGAATTAATTCCCCATTTGGGTTCCCACTGGATTTCTCCACTGGTTCATCTTTGACCTTTAAATCTAGTTCCCAATTGTTTTATCACAGACCTCTTGTATTATTTTGACTACCAATCTGAAATTATTACCTTGCACTCATTTAGTCTTGGTATCTATCAACTATGTCTATTTTTTTACCAGTCTGAACTTCTGATCATCATAGGATGATGAGTAAAGTTCCAGACCAAAACAAAGAAACGTGATGTCTAATTTAGCCTGTGTCCTGTCATTGAGGGTAAATATGTTTTGTAAAAGTAAAAACAGCTTCACAAAACTAATGAGATATTAAAAGAAAATATAAAATAAATTTAAAAACAAACAAAAACAATAATTAAAATAGCTTGAGAATCCCCACTGCACCTTCACAGAACCCTAGGGTCCAGGTCACTTAAGTGATCTTGTCTGGAATCTATTACACATGAAAAAGCCCATTTAGAATAGCACCAGGCTAAAGGTGTTTCTAATGCAATGGTTCTCAAACTTTGCATTAAAATCATCTGGGGGACTTTAAAAAATCCCAGTGTCCAAGCTGCACCCCACACCAGTTAGAGCAGAGTGGAATCAGGCATCAGTATTGATGAAACTCCCAGTGATTCCAGTGTACAGCCAAGTTTGAGAGCCAGGAGTTTAATCATATTTCACCAATTCCATGCTTAATACGTGATGAGGATGAGGACTTCCTAAGGTTTGAGCACCACCATTTATAATCTAAATATTCTCTGAATACTTTGGGGCTCTGTCAGAAGATACAGCTATGCTGTGATCTAGGAAGGTTCTTAATGATAGCGAGAGTGATAACTATGGAAAACTGATCACACATCTCCTTATGTCCACCTGCCCTGTGGTTATCATTTCCACACAGAGGATGGAACAGCTCCTTACCCTCCCAGGATTCATCTAGAAAATAGGATGTACCATGACCGTCCTAATAGGCAGGTCCCAATGTTAGCATCCTCTCAAAATCCTTTTATAATGAGAACAAAGGAAATATACTCAGTTGCATTCTGCCGTGAGGCCACATAACGAGGGACACGGAATATTTCAATTCAAAGCAAGATGGCAGCATTTAAAGGAAATGTGTCTATACTGTGTAAAGGCTGAAGATAATGACCCATCCCCTGCTGAGAAGGAGCACTGGTTACACTGTAAATCACTGACAGTTGATCGCTGTGAGCACTGTCCACGTTTTGTGATTTCAGGCTCAGGCGGGGGGAGGAAAACAGCATCTCCTCTTCTCACTCTTGGTTTTACAGATAGTCAATGTCACTGGTAACCAGGACATCTGCTACTACAACTTCCTCTGTGCTCACCCCTGGGGTGTCCTGAGGTAAGCCCAGTCCTCTGAGGCAATGAGAGATGCCTTTCTGTGTAATGTGGCGATTTCAGTTTTTAAAAATACTAGAAACAATTGTGGAAACCACCCCCAATCAAGGGTAAAGAGGAATGAAATCAGGAAGTTGAGATCAGGTATGCCTCTTCCATTCCTGTAAACAGGAAACAGTCCTGAGGAGAAGGCAGAGATGTGGGGTTTTTTGGGGGTTTTGGGGGGGTACGCGGGCCTCTCACTGTTGTGGCCTCTCCCGTTGCGGAACACAGGCTCCAGACGCGCAGGCTCAGCGGCCATGGCTCACGGGCCCAGCCGCTCCGTGGCATGTGGGATCTTCCCGGACTGGGGCACGAACCCGTGTCCCCTGCATCGGCAGGCGGACTCTCAAACACTGCGCCACCAGGGAAGCCCCAGAGATGTGTTTGAAAATACCAGGTCCCTAGCTGTGATGACCCTCATCCATGGGCATGAGCCACTAGTACATTCAATCTGTTAAACAACCTCATGAGATAGATAGGATTATTATTACCCCCATTTTTAGATGAAGATGTTAAGGCTTAGTTAGAAAGGTAAGGACTTGCGGAAGGTCCCTCAGCTGTTAGTGATGTTGAGACTCACACCACGGCCTGCTGCCTCCAAGGCCATGCTCCAGCCTCCAGAACATGGCGAAGTGGAGAGAGCATATGCCTGGGAGTTGCAAGCCTGGCTTCTTGATCCAGAACTGAACTAGTCTCAGTTTCCTTAAATGAATCTGCTGGCTGTGACCAGATGACACTTATCCTGAAATTCATGGTTACAGAGCTGAGTATGGACACATAACGTGGGTCCATCCATCTATGTGAATTCACTCTCACAGTGTAGCTGAAACGCTTGGCCCAAATGCCCATCTGTGGAGAGACTCTTTTTCCTGGGATTCATTCCCCACCAGTGCCATCAGCACAAGGGAGGATTGAGTGGGTGTTAGGGAAGCTAAGAAGGCATCCCTGAGAGGAAACGGACACATTATCACAGGCTAAGCATCCTAACGTGGCGTTAGGTTAAAGACGCTTTCTGATGATCTCGGTCCTGAAATCTCATGGAAAGGTTGGCACTTGAAAACACTGAATGCTGATTTCACTCGCTCATCCATGCCTCATTCAGTCTCTAAAGCTCGTTGATACCTTGACTCTCTCATGGTCTCTCTGTCATCCCCTTAGTGCCTTCAACAACATTCTCAGTAACCTGGGCCACATGCTCCTGGGCTGCCTCTTCCTGCTGATAGTCTTGCGCCGGGACATTCTCCATCGAAGAGCCCTGGAAGCCAAGGACATCTTTGCCATGGTGAGGAGAGGGTGGGATGAGGGAGGTGAGAGCTAGGAAGGGTCATGGTTCCAAACGGGATCTGCAAAGAGGAGGGACATCTGGCTAGACGGTGTGACGATGGATTATGTGTAATGGACCACACGAGGCCAGAGCATGGGCATCCTGGTTCTGTGGCTGAGTCACTAAGGAGTATCTTTCCACTGACCAAGCTTTCTGCTTTTTCAGGAGTATGGGATTCCCAAACACTTCGGTCTCTTCTATGCTATGGGCATCGCACTGATGACGGAAGGGGTGCTCAGTGCTTGTTACCATGTCTGCCCTAATTACTCCAACTTCCAATTCGGTAATTAGAATTTACATCAGCTACACAGCTTTGAGTTATAGGAGTCTTATCCTGGGACCCTCTCAGAAATGCCAAGGTCGTGCTTGCAAGAATTAAATTGCATTTTACATGAAGTGATCTGAGGGCACCTCACCACAGGGCATGGTTTCCCCACATTGTACCATTTTTTTCTCTCTGACCACCTTTTATAGACTACAAAAGAGTGAACACTGGGTACTGATCTCATGGCTAGATCTGCAGGTGGGCAATGGGCTAAGTGTCAGGCAGCAGGTCAGGTAGAAACCACCAACAGACATCTAGAAATCTCCCTCAGTGTAGCTTGGCTCAATTTAGCAGTTTACCTGCTTTGGGTTGAAAGTAATCGAAAACCCAATTTGAATTGGATTAAATAATAAGTACAATCATCAGTGCAGCTTGGCTTAATTTAGCAGTTTACCTGCTTTAGGTTGAAAGTAATAGAAAACCCAATTCGAATTGGATTAAATAATAAGTACACTCATCAGCGCACCAGCCGAATGTACAGGTGGAATGGCCTTGTGGGTAGTCTGTCTGGTGGCTCTGGCTCCGCTTCTCTGTGATCCCCTTGGTTGCACCCAGCCTGCACACTGGTGGTCTCCTCAGGCTGCCTTCCCTCGTGGTGGCAGAAATAGCTACAGCAGGTCTTGGCTTCCTGTCTCCGCACCATGATGTCTAGAGAAAGCAGCGAGCTGGCTTCCAGGAGCCTTCATTTGAGAGCAGGAAACTTCTTTTCCCCAAACTCCCCAGATGACAGCCCCTTATGCCTCAACAGCTTACACAGCCCTGAGCTTACTCCAGAATCTTTCTCTGTGTGAGGGTTAGCTCGGGCCAGCACTGCTACACCAGTCACGGTGGCAAAGGAGGTGAGGTTACCTTTAGACCAATGAGACCCTTCCCTGGAACCAGGGGTGCGGTTAGCTTTCCTAAAGCAAGTGGTCTGGGAGGGTGTGCATTTCTGAATAGAAAATGGGGCTGAGATATTTGAGTTGGTATCGAGATGCTGTTAGGATGGAGAAAGGGAATAGCTGATGCTGGAAGAAGGCAATTAACAATGTCCTCCACACTCGAGGATGAGGTTTTTAAGAAGTTATTTTGTGTTTGTGTTCTAGCCTCTGGCTGTTAACTCAGAACACAACAGAAATTCTCTGTCATGTTTTAATTTTTTAAAATTAGAAGACATTTTTAATAGAGGAAAACTATAGAGAACAATATCATTCACCACTCAGAAGGAAAAAATGCCAACACTTTAAAATATTTGCCTTAAATCTACTTTAAGAAATAAAACTGTGTAAAGTTGAGGTCCCATTTTGAACTGTTTTCTAAACTTATCAACTCTCCCCTTCCTTAGAAGCAACAACTGTGATTAATTTTATATTTATCCTTCCAGTTTGTTTTTAATAGTTTTTCTTCATTTGTAACAAATTAATATTAATTTATCACACTTTGCTCGGCATCCTTCTTTTTTCATTCAACAATATGTTTTCAAGATTTATTGGTATTAAATCAAGGATAGCCAGTTCATTCATTTTTAAAGATTGTCATTCTGTAATAAAAATATACCACATTTATCAATTCCTCTATTGAACAACACTTAGAGGTTGCCAATATTCTGCTAGTACAGACAGTGCAACAATGACTAGCCTCATCTATGCCTGTTGTGCACATGTAAGAGAGGTTCCCTGGAATACCTAGAAGGAGAATTTTGGGGTCACCTGGTCCTGGATGATGCATCTTCCATTTTACCAAAAACAGTCAACTTTCTCCCCAAAATATTAATTTCCACTCCCATTGGCTGAGTGAGAGTTTCCACTTCCCCCATATCATCACTAACATGTGTTATTATTAGACATTTACACTTTTGCCACATTTTTTTAGTAACATGGGACATTGCATTGCTGTTTTAATTTGCATTTCCTTAACCCCCATGCAGCTAAGCCACATGTAATTTCTAGCTGTCTTCCATCCCTAAGCTAGAAAGCCTTGTATATGAGCAGTAATCAATGTGGTTACGTTTCAGTATGCTGAGAAGGACCTCCTGCACCCACGTAGGATTCTCTTTATTGTCACACTGCCCTGTTCCCATTAGGGCTTCTTTTCTTATTGTTAGACAGAAGCGTTTATACACACATAGCCCTGTGAGTGGGGATGGGCAATTATTCATCATATCATCTGATACTTTTCTTCTGTGAGCTAGGAACGCCCCTCTTGGAGGGGGTGAGAGGTGGAGTGTGTAGGGTTTACCTAGAATGTGCCTGGAGAGGCTGGTGTGTTGGAGGTCACCACACGGTCTGAGGGCAGCAAATACTCCAAGGCCTGAAGGGAGGGGTTCTCTGAGGCTGAAGAGAGGTCTATCTGCCACCTACTGGATCTCGATTGTCTCGGCTTCTCCTCAGACACCTCGTTCATGTACATAATCGCCGGCCTCTGCATGCTGAAGCTCTATCAGACCCGCCACCCAGACATCAACGCCAGTGCCTACGCTGCTTACATCTCCTTCGCCCTGGTCATCACGCTCACCGTCCTTGGAGTGGTGCGTCCCTCCCCACAGCTGGCAGCCCTCTTGGGAGGCTTTGTATTTTGGTTTTTGGACCTCAGGTGAACAGGTTTAACTAACCATAATCCTTGGCTCATGACACACTCTCATCATTGGTCCATTCATAGCATTTTAGTTACTGAGCTAGAATTTTTAATAATGTAACAGGCCCCTGGAACACTGCCCCTGGACAGTGTTAATACAAAGCTGAGACCTGACTCAGGTGAGACTGGAATAGAGATGTACAGGCTGATGGGAGAGAGACTGACTTGAAAGGACAAAAACCACTTTCTAAATGTGCATGCACATGTGTCAGTCCTCTTCTGTTATTTGAAGAGCATCAGCTCCCAGCTTTAGACCTACTGCCTCTTCACCTGCTGTTCAGCTGCCTCACCCATTGCTTCCTTTTCCATTTCTTTGTTTTTCGTTTGGCCAGGTAGCCATTCTTTTTCCTGCCCTTTGTGCAGTAAGATCCCTGTGAGATCAGAGAAGGGGAAAACCCAAAATTCACACACAGCGAGGTTTCTGACACCTTACGCATACACGAGAGATGAAACAATTTTAGTGAGTTCTCTGGGAAAAAGAAAAAAAAAAAAACCAGATGAAGGTAACTTCCATCTTTACTCCTAGGTGTTTGGGAAAAATGACCTGTGGTTGTTCTGGGTCATCTTCTCTGCAATCCATATTCTGGCTTCTCTGGCCCTCAGCACCCAGATCTACTACATGGGTCGTTTCAAGATAGGTGAGTCACCTGTTACTCTATACTAAACATGCTGATTAACTCACCCTGAGAAAGGATTGTCTTGCCTATCCTAAATGGAAGTGTTACTTGTCACCATGAACGCTTGCTCTGAATTCTGTGTGTTTAATAGCATATATTCTCTCCAAGAGCTTCCTCTCCTGTATAAGATAGCAACAATCTACTATCACTAGTTCTGTTTTCAACTGAGACACTAAGCTAGCTCAGAGCCGAGGCGTCCTTCCAACTCCAAGTCCCAAAAGCTTTACCATTCGCCAAACTTTGAAACTGCGTTTGTAGAACAGCATGATCATCACACCGCTAGTTCCACCGAGAAGAATGTTTTTCAGTTCATAGCACTTAAAAGGAGCATTTCTCTAACCATCCTAAATGGTTAACAGGAATAAATTCTATATTATATTCAAATTCTGGGGCTGGAAGTTTTGGAGCCCAACTTGCCAATCTTAGAGGCAGGACACCTGCTGAACGCCCTCTGACGGCATGAACGTATCACATTAGATCGCCAAGTGTTCTGTGGAAATCAGCTTCTGATCTGCTCTTGGTCAGTCAGCATACATTTGAGCAGGTGCAAGTCATTTTAGAGCATCTAAATTTCACCCATCATTTTAAAGTCCGGGAAGTCAGACTCAAAGATTCATTTGTATATTTCAAGAAAAACCAATATATATATAAACTAGGCCCATCCCTAATATTTGCGGAGCCCAAGGCAAGACTGTAAATAAAAGCCCACTTACCATATGTATAAAAATGTTTAATTTATAAAGCAGAGTAAAAAAAGTATTAAATATGTGGAAGAAAGGAAGGAAGAAAGAGGGAAGACCAACAAGCTGATAAATACACCTTCATTACAACCTACAAGGTACAAGTTCAAATTTAAAATTCTCAGGTGCAGGTTTCCCTGGTGGCGCAGTGGTTGAGAGTCTGCCTGCTGATGCAGGGGACGTGGGTTCGTGCCCCGGTCCGGGAAGATCCCACATGCCGCGGAGCGGCTAGGCCCGTGAGCCATGGCCGCTGAGCCTGAGTGTCCAGAGCCTGTGCTCTGCAACAGGAGAGGCCACAACAGTGAGAGGCCCACATACCGCAAAAAAAAAAAAATTCTCAGGTGCATGGAAGAGTACTCCAGAACACAGCTGTACAGGAGAGCTGGTCCCCAGCCCCTGCCCCTCTTTTCTTCTCACCTCTGGCTCTGTCCTGCATCTTAAGGGGTCTCACAGGTATGCATATGAACACCCTTGTCTAACATCCAACTGGCCATTCCTTGCCCCTAGAAGTGCATACTCTAGTGGTGCTATCTGCCCTCAGGAAGACAAACCAGGGAAAGGACCTATGCAGGCTCTGAGAGCGGGCTCAAGGCCATCAGGACAGGGAATTCTTGGGTCCAGGAATTCAGAATGTGGCCTAGAAGAAGCAGTCCCCTTGCCCTGCAGACTCCTCACTCATTGGGGAATGAGGGCCTTTAAAATATGGCACCACTGTTGCCCAGATCTAAGAGCGATTCTACATAAACAAGTGGCTTTAAGACTAGAAGACCAAATAAAACAATCTCTCATTTTGGCAGTTTAGTTTTTCCTTTTGGCATGGTCAGTAGATTAACTCTTGGTGTTAACATAGCCAGTATACCTCCAACTCCCCCAGTGGAAGCATCAATAGCTGGTTGGGTAGAACATTTGGTACAGCACTCTGTTCATGCTCCATCCTCCACACTCAAAGGTGAATGAAGTCATACAAACTAAACTCTCAAAAGGAAAATAAGTTAGGCACTGTTTCTCTGGGCTTTGCAAGTTGGAAAAATAAACTTGAATACAGATATATGTAATGGTAGTGACCATTAATACATAGAGGAGCTTTTAATATGTTTATACCACCTTTGCCCCATGCAATACCGAATTAATTTACCTTTTTAAAAAAGGAGAAATTTAAGGTCGTCTATTATAACCATGTACTAGTTTGTCAGGGTTCCAACAGGAAAAAGCGATCACATACAAAGACAAAAAGATTTATTCACAGAGGGACTCTTCATAGGACAGGGGTGGGGTGGCGAAGAATGAAAGGGGTAGCACAGTAACCTGGGGTTAGTAGCAGAGAAGCTTTTATTACCCACAAGCCCAAAAGGGCACAGAGGAAGTGGTTACCCAAACATAGAAGGAGGGCATCACAGTCAGGAAGTCACTTTCCTCCATGAGCGTGGAGCAGTGACCTTTGGTTAACAGACAGGCAACCTCACAGGGAGGGTACCAGGCAGATAGTACTCGGGGCTCACTCTCCTTCCTCTGTCCCTCCAGTCTCCTGCTGGCGTTTCTCATTGTCCAAATCCAAGGGGAGCGAGGGAACCCATTGAGTGGTCCCTGCAGTCAGCCTCCCCGGGCGTGGTGAGGACAGAGAGACATGGCAGGTGAGTCTGGAGGGGCAAAGGGAAGATAACCTTCACACAACTTAACCCAATATTTAAACTTTCTGGACCTAGGGAGTCTCCCCAAAGTGGTTACGGATTTACCAAAGTCAAAAGGAAAACACTGTGACAATTGCATCTACATTTAGTCCAAAGGCAGGAAGTCGGGTGAGTGGACGGTGGTTCAGGCAACACCAACCTCTCTGCCCATTCCATAAGCTGCCTTTGCTTTCTCAAATCACAGACTCCTTTCTCTGGGGCCCTCGGGCCACACAGGAAAATAAATGTGGACACGAGGAAAGGCAGTAGCAATGAGGCAGAGCATTTCATACGCAGGACAGAAAACTGCAGAGCTACTTGCCCAGAAAACCATCGTGCCTCTTGTTTCCCGAAAAGGACCACAGGCAGAGGATGGATTATAAGTTGCAAGTGGTGCGCAAAAGTACACAGGGAGAGAGCAAAGTCTGATTCACGCTTTGAAGAATAGTGAACTTCTGAACGTTTGAGACAGGCAGAAGGAGCCTGTGTACTTTACGAGAAGACATTACTTTTGTAATCAGAATACAAAATTAAGGTCATCTGTTTCAAGAGAAAAATAAAATGACCAGTAGTTTACCTGTTTGGCTACCTTCTTACAAATCTTTTTTTTTCTCTCCTCAATTCTCTGCTTCCCACTGATTCAGATGTGTCTGACACAGGTAACGTTCAGCCACCGTCCCCAGGGTTTTCTACATTGTTTTCTTAACAAAGAGACCTGCCTGGCTGACCTGCCAACTCTGCTTTCTGAACACTTCTTCCAGATTGGGCAGGATTTGGTGGGCAGGGGGTTTCGAGAGAGGCTCAGAGGCAGGGATGCACCCCAACCCAGCCCGTAACACGCCTCTTCTGGGCTAGTGCATGGACACGCCCACGCCCCCAACCCCCAGTGTATCTAGTCTAGCGAACGCTGCTTAAATTGACCCCAGGGGTAGCCTTGAAGAGGAGCGGCAGCACAGCAGAGCTGGGGTCCACCCTTACTGAAATGCTCACTTCGGGAAGACCCAGCCTTGCCCGTGACATCTTTGTGTGGATGGCTCACAGAATGACAGCCCCACCTGGGGCCCTGACCCTGCTCATGTAACAATTATCATACGTACAGGCTTTCTGAACATGCTTAGTAGATCCCACTGTCCCCTGGTTCAATTCTTACTGAGTTATAACCACACTGAGAAACACAGATTCGAATTTTTACAAGCTAAGATTTCCCATGGTCTAGAGAGAGCAGATGTTTTAAGGTGACTTTTGAAAGTCCCCATACATCTCTGCTGTAAAGAAAACACCACTAGAGTAAACTATCAACAGAGGGAAACTTAGCTGAAGGAGACCATAGGAGGGTTGGCCAGCCCCCAGATGGTTTGTGAGTGCTTGTTCCTTGTGTCCATCTTGCCTGCCTTTCTGCGGGATGCTGCATGGATAGAGCACACCTGCCACGAAAGCCCAGGCAGCTGTGGGTGGCGTTTTTTAAAGCAAGCATTTATTGCTGACCTATTAGGTACAAAGCATGGCTTTTATGAGGTGACGACGACATCATCCTGGCCGCAAAAGCTTGGGCCAAAGGGGAGTGTTTTGGATGATCTCTGACCAAGCCTTCTCACCATGCGATTGTGTCATCAGCAGATTTGGGAATTTTCCGACGGGCCGCTATGGTGTTCTACACGGACTGCATCCAGCAGTGCAGCCGGCCTCTCTATATGGTAAGTGTGTGTTCCTGCGTGCCTTGGCCTTCTCCCAGACAACAGGAGGACAGCAGGAGGGGCAGGCTCGGGGTAGTCACACAAGGCTCCCCAAACCAAGAGGGCCAGATGGCCTGGCGTGGCTGAAGTCCAGTTAGTGAGGGAAGAGGCATCTTGCTTCTCCTTCTCACTTTTTTTTTTTTGTGGTACGCGGGCCTCTCACTGTTGTGGCCTCTCCCATTGCGGAGCACAGGCTCCAGACGCACAGGCCCAGCGACCATGGCTCACGGGCCCAGCTGCTCTGCGGCATGTGGGATCTTCCCGGACCGGGGCACGAACCCGTATCCCCTGCATCGGCAGGCGGACTCTCAACCACTGCACCACCAGGGAAGCCCCCTTCTCACTCTTAAAAGACACGCTGGGATGGTTCCTTTTTTGTACGTGAAAAATTGCTAGTATATAAAGAACATATGTATGTATATACACACACAAAACTATTAAAGTGACGATCGCTGGGGGAGGGAGGATCAAGATACGGTGTCCCTATAAATAATCATCCAAAGAGGTATGATTATTTCACTTGTGAAAGTGAAGAGAGGGCACTATTAAAAATGACACCTGGACTGTCCCAAGCAAACTAGGGACATATGATCACTCCAATCACTTTCATTAGGAACTTTCCACATTATACATTTGTTTGCTTTTTATACATTGTTTGACTTTTACAATGAGCACGAATGCTTTTTCAAAATTGTAGTTATTGCTTGATGGCAGAAATACACTTTTAAAAATTCTACCGTAGGGTTTTCAATATATTGCACATTTCTATACTGAGCGGAGGGATCAGTGTAGTTTCTACACTGAGCTGGGATCAGCCCTGCTCCCAGCTGCCTTGGCTTGCTGGCCAGTGACCTTGGGAAGGCTACATACCTCCTCTGAGCCAGTGCCCCAACTTTTACCCCGTGCTGTGATCAGAACTAGTGATGCCATTTGGGCGTGGCACACAGGCATTCACTAAATTCTTGCTGATAGTTTATAATCAGAAGGATTTTTACATAAAGGAACCTGGGAATGTTTTAAGCCCGGTAGAGCTTGGGCAGGAGCTATAGGCACTAAAAATGGAAGGAATTGAAGCTGGAGGGTTTTACTCAGGGGAGAACTTAAAAGCCCATTAAGACCTGTGAGTATTAGGAGAGATAAGAATGCCTCAGCTGTGAACCATAAGAGGAAATTAGTGTTTCTGGTTTTTTTTACATTAATTGATGCAGGCTGTCTTTTTTTTTAACAGACTATTTTTAGAGTTTTTAGTTTTTTTTAGGTTCACCGGAAAATTGGGAAGAAAATACAGAGATTTCCCGTATGCCCCTCTGCCACACAGACACAGCTTCCC